>NW_026857902.1:0-314217 GCF_026571515.1 Ruditapes philippinarum | reverse complement strand
AAGAGATTGAAAGTTTTGACTAAAGTTAAAAAGTAATGGTTTGATTATAAAAATCTTCAAAAAAAAACCCACATGCTGTTATGCCCAAGAAACCTCAATGGAGTCCCTCCAGTGTGCCTATTTTCATTGTTGCAAGAAAGCAATTACCTTTTGGTTAAGTTAGTTAGTTACAGGAAACGATAAGGAAAAACAGACAAATTTTTTGATAAAAACTGTTAAATGAGTTTAGCTTTAAAAATGTTTTCTTGTGTTTGGTCTCTATGTTGAACATATGAAATGTAAATTTGAAATTATTACATATTTCTAACTATCAAATAAAATGTATACATATATGTATGATTGGTGAGTTGAGTAGTTAACACATCAGCCTAACTTTTGTACTTAACTTTTTATTATTGTAGACTTTATTGTTACATTGTATTTTTTATGCCCCCGCAGAGTGGGAGCATATAGCGTTGCACTTGTCCGTCCGAGTGTCCGTCCGTCTGTCCGTCCGTCCGTCGGGCCTGTCCGTACGTACCGAAATCTTGTGAACGCAACTCCTCTTAAAAAACCGGATGGCAGATTTGCTAAAACTTCCCAGGGATTGACCAACCTTAATGTGTAGATGGTAGTAAAGGAAGGAATTTTTGCTGCGACCAAATTTAACAGAATTATGGCCCTTTGTTGATTTTTTCACTATATACTATGTAGAAATTTTGTGAACGCAACTCCTCTTAAACCGGATGGCAGATTTTGCTTAAACTTCCAGGGATGAACAACCTTAATGTGTAGATGGTAGTAAAGGACGGAATTTTTGCTGCACCAAATTTAAGAGAATTATGGCCCTTTGTTGATTTTTTCACTATATACTATGTAGAAATTTTGTGAACGCAACTCCTCTTAAACCGGATGGCAGATTTTGCTTAAACTTCCATAAGATTGACAGAACAGTGGCGTGTGGGGGCATCCGTGTCCTATGGACACATTTCTAGTTTTTACTTTCAATGCATGATTTGTATATTTGCCAATTGATTGATAGTCAATGATTGAAAAATAAATTATACCTATATGAACTTGATGTTGCCTTAATTATCTACATGTATACAGGTATATGTAAATTAGTTGGTGAAATGTTTTATATGGGTTATTCTCATGGTTACTAGATTGAAGTAATGTACTAGGACGGAAAAGGGAACTTCCGGATTGAACACATTGATAAACCAAAAATGAAACTGTAGTTGTCTCCCTTTCCTTTTAAGTAAGGGATCAAGGCTCAGTTTTTCTCTGAAATGGGAGATTTAAATATTCCTCATTTCCCAACTAAGCACACTTAGTTAATGGTGTTTCCACGGAAAAAAATCTTAATTCATAATTAAAATGACTTCTAGATACGTAACTGTATTTCTTTGTAATTCATATCATTTGGCCATTTGCACACTTATTATCATTGAGTAAAGGAAAATTTTCAAAAAATGTCCATTTTCGTGTAGAATTATAAGTGAATAACAAATATGGAATTGTTTATTGAAATTGGTAAAATAAGACAAGTAGACATTGATACTCGGTGATCGGCTGTAATTTTTTTTTATGATTTTTTTCTTTACTTAATTATAGTAAAATATGTATTTATACGTTATGTATATTTTTACATTAAGACCTTTAAGATAAATCACAAGTATAATTCTTGTTTTCATAAACGATAAAAACTTGAGCCAAAGTTTATCATCTACCTTTCCTTTGATTCTTTTCTGAAAATGTTTACTTATTTCACTAAAACACTATACATACCTACAAAAAATATGACAGTGTACAAATAAGGTCAATTTGTCAACTTAAGTTAGTTTTTCTGGTTTTAACTAAATGGACATGTCAAAATAATTGTCATATCAACATCTTGGTATTCGCTGGACGCCAGTGAACAATACTGATACATAAAACACACCGTGATATAAAATTAAAGCATTGTTTGACGGAAAATATGGCAATTTGTAATATAAGCTGTACCAAATTATTATGCTTATTAGTTTTTATTCTTGTGCAGATTGATTTTGTCCAATCTTTAAGGAAATGTAAGTACTTTTCTCACATTTTAATGCAAATTAAACATCATTGTAAAACGAAGGTATCAACTTTTAATTTCATATAAATATAATCATCAGAATGCATTTCTTTCGTAAACGGTTGTTGATTAATGTAGGAATTTTCTATATCTTCTGTAACGGAAAGACCGCAGGTATCCAATGTGGATTGTTTTCACGTTATGTGGCACGTTAGCAAATTGATACATTATTGTTGTACATCAGCCGACATATATAACGGAATAAATATTGATAGAGTTTAAATGTAATATAAATAAACGTACACGATGACTTACATACATATTTATAAGAATTTACTAAGTTAACCTCGCAAACAACAACATATCTATTTTAACATACTTAGTTACTTACTAATGCTTTATAAGACATTCACGATAAAGTGTATTTTTTTCCAAAAATATATTCAAATTCTTACATATGTATACCTCAAAAAACGAACTCATTTTCCCTTCTTTAATTAGAAAGGCCAAACGTGACTTTACAAGGTTTAAATAATGGTTAATAGCCAGACTGAAAAAATAGCGCTGAATGTGACATTACGTTTTTGGCATAAAAGTAGCAAAATGTAACTTTTAGATAGTCATGATACAAACAACAAAAAATAAAAGGATTTTTAGAAATAAAAATAAAAGTTTTTCTTTTTGGTCTTTAACGTTAAAGTTTACTTTTCCGTAATTTTTTTGTAATTTAGTCATGTTACAAGTATGTTATAATCCTATTTTTGTTTGTTAATTTCTATTTGATGTCTCTTTTAGAACACGATTTTTTTTCCAATTTACATGAAATGGTCCAACTTTTTTTTAAAAATATCTATTTTTGAAAACGTTATTCTTTGACAAATATTGTGTTTTTTTTTCTACCTTTTTTAATGTCACTTTAAGAACATGATATTGTTTCCAGTTTACATGGAAGATGACTGTACAGGTTACATTGACATGGAATCGGCTGCTATTCCTGCCGGGAGATTATCCGTCACGCGCCGGTCCAAATACCGTAGCAAATTAAAATGTCATGTAACGATTAAGGCCCCACTTGACAGGAGGATTGTTGTCGTTTTCAGGTCGGTTATCATTTTTGTTGCATAATTTTAGCATTAAAATTCTAAGAATTTAATTAGGTTTAAGATCCGACCAATTTATGCATTTTCCACCTAGAAATAGGCCATATAAATGTTTTATTTTAAAACTTGATATTTTTATCAAATAATGTGACATGCATTTTGCAATTATGAAATAAATTATGAGAATATATGATTTCAAAAAGTTTCCTTGTCAGATACATAACATGAAATAGTTTCATACTGTGTAAATATAACAAAGGTGTGCAGCTTTAAAGTGAATCTTTTAATAGTACTGATTTGTTGTTTCGTCTTGCGCACGAAATTGTACTTGTGAATATTTCGAAGTTATAAAGTATATGTAGATAATGATACTGTAGGTATATCAGTACATGAGATCTATGGACGGAACGTCCCCTCTGTGCTTCCGTACACATCTGTTGAAATGTGTAAATTACAACGATATAAAAAGGATGACTTTCGTGTTACCCCAAAATAATTTTAAATTCGTTATTACGTGGAAAAACACTGTTGTATATTTTGCATTCTTGATTTCAGATTTCGCTCTCATTTAGTTTAGCTGTATACAAGTATATATATTTCAGAGAAATGGACATTGAGTGGGAACCAAACTGTGGTGATGATTTTATGAGTTTACATGACGGTCATAATATGACAGCAAGGGTGTTACGAGGTCTGGTATTTGTAATAATTTCAGATCTACCAAACAACTAAATAAAAAAGACAGAAAAATGTTGGAGAGATCGCGTTCTAAAGAAAATTAATATCCTGAACGAAATGTGTTTTTACTTTTTTTTGCGCTCTAAAATGTAAAAAATGAAAATTCCTCAGCGACGCATTATTTTGCTTTGAAATGTCTAACGTATAAAATATTGTCAAATTTTGTCATATTTTTTTACATTTTTTTCTAATCGGCTGACAAAATTTCTCCTTAGCTTGTCTCGCGAGGACCTTTCTCATTAAAAAATCATTTTTGATCTTTTTTATTCTAGTTTACTTTAAAATGTATACATGTACGGTCTGCTATATACGGTGGCACAAAGGGGCCATCAAAAATGTTTTATCTACCGCGATTGCTACTATGTGCGCACGTGATAGCTACAAGCTATTGCGTGCGCACACGATAGCTATTACGTGCACCAGTGATTGACCAACGTAGGGACTATTGCGTGCGCACGTATAGTAGCTATATCGCGTGCGCACGTGCTATATATATATTTCTGATGTCCCCTCTATACTTCCTTAGCTTTTAGGCCATTGCAAATTTTCTTCTTAAATTTGTTACATGTATTAAAATGGAACGAAAATAAACAGCATTTAAAATAGTCTAACATTTCTAGGAACACATCCTCAAATATGTGGTCATATAATACCTCCCGGAGACTACACCACCACTGGTAACCTCCTGACAGTGGGTTTCCAAAGTGATGGCTACAAACAAAACAATGGCTTCGAGATTGTGTTTACATCTTTTCACACAGGTACGAACACATCAAATCTTCTTGCAACCTTTTAAAGATATTAGCACTGTTTACTATATAGTATTTTGTTTTGTTTCCGTTTTAGCAGCATCATGAGCAATCTTATTAAAATGCTTATTTTTTCCACTTATTGTTTTTTATTATTTCCACCAGTCGTTGTGTCCGACTATAAAATATAACCCATATCTAAAAAGAGTTTTGGTTGACATTATGTTGTGAATGTATTTACATATAGTCTTAAATCTTACATTGAATGTTGTATTTTATCCTTTATGACTTAATTTCTTCTTTGTGCGCTAGGATTTGGTCAGTGCTTCGTGTTTCAGCTATTTTTAATCAATTTCACTATTTACTAGTTGTTTCTTTCAATTTCATAGCCGAGTCTTGTTTTGTGGACGAATTACGGTGTAGCAATAAGCGATGCATAGCTTCCTCATTACATTGTAACAATTTCAACAACTGTGGCGATGATTCTGATGAGTGTGAGGTATTAATATGTTTATAATCTATTGATCTAAACATATCTAGTTATATATCTAGTTGTATGTCTTAGTTATGTCAAGTTATATGTCTATTTTTATATGTCTAGTTATACATCAATTTATATGTCTAGCTATACATGTCTATTTTTTACATTTCCATATCAATGTTAATTTTACTTCTGCTGATATATCATTCATTGACGTTTTTTCGTGTTTAACCAGGTAGATTCAGAAGTTGTTATAGCAATTACATTGAGCGTGTTTCTGTTGACTGTTGTTGGTGTTGGTTCTATACTTTTATACAGAAAAAGGAAAAGACAACTCACTCATAAAGTAAGTAAATATTGATAATGCAGCTCAAAAAATGTCACATAAGAATGTTTCCCATCTAAAATGGGTACCTGTAGAAAAAGGGGTCGTTACAGCTCTTGTCCGCGATTTTAATAGATGTACATTCAGCAAAGTCCTGAGCTTTCTTGTAGCTCAGTCGTATCAATAATTTGGTCAGACATAGTTTCAATTAAGGCTATATAAAATAAATTCCCAGATTCTCATCCCCGCCCGCCCGAAGAAAGAAAAAAATTAGTTTATATCTAGAACATTTGACTACCATGTACAAATGCCAGACAAAGTTTCAATTATTAAACTTCTGTACAATGTATATAGATTCTAACCAATAAAAAGCAAATTTTTAATTTATCATAAATTCAGAGATGTAGATGTATCTATGTCTCTGATAAATTCAAAGAAACAGTATCATCGTATATTACAATAATTTTGTTTGCAGAGGCAGCAAGACCTAAAAGCAGCGATTGTTAAGGCATCTCAGTTAAGCAAGGACCTTGAATCTGTGGAAATTCATCCTTGTGAGGCATGTTCACTAGAGATCGTTTCTAAGGAGAAGCAGAAATTGTATGCCCGGAAGTTGCAAGAAAACGACAACGAGGCTTACCAGGAGAGCTATGATGCGAGAATGCACAAAGAGGTGCTTGGGACGCGATTATCTGACAATTTCTACAGGGCTTCCATATAGTCTTCTCAATCAAGAAATATGCCGACAAATTATACGATTTAATTAATGATCTTATGTCTGTTATATCGAACTTATATAGCTGTTCGCTTTTGTTACATTCATTTTTTTCCTGCTTTATCACTTGTACAGACGATCCATTGAAATGTTGTGCGTACCTTTTCTGATACTTGAAGTGTCATTGAAGCTGCATTCTTCTATAACAGAATTGAGAAATCAAAGGCCTAAGAATTATTTTTTTCGTTTTTTAGAAAATGCAAATACGAGTTTTATAACGTTTGAATGATGATTTTAGAGCATGTTAGATGCTTAATTTAGCAAATGAGTAAGTTTTTGTAAACTCTTACAAGACAACAAAAATAAAAAGCTTTTAAGAAATGAAAAAATAGCATTTCTAAGGCATAATGAGCCTTTTAATATACGTCTTCAGTTTATGTATAAACGCTTTACATGCTATTGTTAATACCTATATATAACCACATTCATAACTACCTTTAACTAAAATTTTGTGATTTCTGACAGAATTTATGTACTTTTTGCGAAGAAAAAGTACCTAATTCTTTATTTTTAATTTTCACTTCATGTTTCTTTCAAAATTCAAAAACGGTTTCTATTTTTTCATAGAAATTAGAAAAAAATCTGGAGGCATGCTGCTTTAATGGATAAATTATAGTTATGGAAATATATTCTGGCAAAAGCACAATGTGCATGTTTTTTTAGCAAATAGATAAAGTTAGTAGAAAAAAGGTATTATTGTTCCTTTTTCCAATGTCTCTGGTGGAATTATTCAACTAAAATTGAAGGTGAAAAGGACATGGACCAGCCTATACACCCATGCAGTCCGGTCCAATCAGGCCCAGTACTTTTTTAGAATATTGATATTGAAATCACTGAATCCTTCATACACATATAGTAGTGAGAGGTAAAGGTAATGGGAATAAGTAGTTCATTACATTTACTATAAGAAAATAAAAAAAGAAAGAAAAACAAATGGAGTGAACCACTTTTACACACCAATCATGTAAGTTCTATTCTTATCCAATAGAATGACTGGGATATCAATGATTTGGTTTTATTTTGCCGCCAAAATTGCCTGTAATATGTCTAACTCACAATGCGGTGGGGATGTAGTGTGGACTTTACTATTAGAGTTTCCTTTAGGGCAAACCAAATTACAAGGGATATCCTAAAATTTAAGTCCCACTATTCCCAGGGGTAGAGAACAAGATTTATACTGACTGCTGTTGTTTTATCAAGTGTTAGAACCTTAAAGATCCTGTAACTCAAATTTCTTTAAGTTTTTTTAACATAAATATAATGCTCAAATGAAGATTTATCACTGTTGTTAGTTCCAAAAAGCATTTTTTTTGTTAAGAAATTACCGAATTTAAATTTCATGTAAATAAAGGGAGGTAATTAGAGATTATTTTCTATAAAGTCAAAGCTGTTTTTTTAATAAGAAATGAATGCATATACTTTAATGATTACATATAATGTAATACACTTAATATATTAAACATCTGCAGTTCATATTTAACATATTCTTGGATGTTTGAAAATTGTTATAGAAGAATAATTTTATACATATATAAACTTTATTGTCGTTTTGTTACATCTTTAAATACAACATACAGGATGAACAAGAAAAAGGCATTTTCAATAAAAGGAAATAATAACAAAACTTATGAGATAATAACAATTTATACTATGTGTATAGGAACACACGCACGCCTCTCCGTGGTAACTCGCGCCTCTCCTTGGCAAGTAGCTTAAGGTCTTCAGCGTACCCGTTTATATACTATGACACGACTTAAATGCCGCATCAGATGAAAAACAAAAATGTTAAATAGCGGCTTATAAAGTTTTGGAAGCCAGAACTACTTGGTAACCTGATCATTTGAAGCCACTTCTGAGTAGATGTATATATAATACAGTGTATCTCACCAGGATCTCACTGTATTGCGTTTTAATACGCATATCCAACAATAATATGAATTTATTGATGTCATACCGGTATCTTTAGAATTTATATTACGAGAATTCGAACTGAATTAAGATTTTCAGAGTATATTCAAGCGTATTTTAGAATCATCGTCGTTTAATCTACAACTTGACCATTGTCCATTTCTGGTGTCAATGATGTCGACAGAGAACTTGTATATCATTGTAAAAGAATCCAAAGACATTGCCACTTTCTGATTTACTTTGAAGAATTACGGTTAATATTTGGTTGTCTATTTTTATACACATGACTTTTTTCCATAAACAGTGATTTGTAAGTCCATAGGGCAGTGGGACTTGTTTGTGCTGTATTTGTTTATTTGTTTTGTATTGTATCAGAGACATATAATGGTTGAATGGTACATGTATATATTGTCTCTGACTATATACATGTACCGCAAGTCACTATAAATATTTCTTTTCTTCTATCTAGTATTATGCCCCTTTAAACGGGAATTGAAATTAATTCTAAGTAATTTGTCATGTTTAGTTCAGTTTTAGTAATTAAAGTGTATTAAAAGTCACGAAATCAATTTAGAAACAAACCAATTGCTGTATATATAATAAGCTTCCTTATAAAAAGAAACACATACAGAAAGATTTGCCACCGGATTGGTTCTTGTATTTTATCAATTAAACACCGTCAAAGAACTGACATCTTTTTTAGCACTTACACTGCGGGATAGACACGTTACTAAAGACCAAGTCTTAGCCTCTTGTCTATGTTAGCAGTATAGACTCGAACTTGCCTGTGCGCAATCCTTGCAGTATTATCAGACTCTTAAGTGTAGGCTTGTCAATATAATATTGATATTGTGATCCGTGAAATCGGTGTTAAATTATATATTTCAAGACAGGGCAAATCCACCAACCAATCAGCAGTGTGAAGGTTAAATGAAAATATATGCTGTATGTTAACGTTAAATCTGACTTAAGATAATCTACTTATTTCTTAGCGTAAATTTAGGAGCTGACTTTAATCAGATTGCATTAACGTTTTTATATCAGTCTCCCAGAATCGCAGTCTTGTGTATGAGTGCTTAAACACTTGGCATTATTCTGCAAAATATAAAATGACCAATACTCTTCTGATTGACTCGCCAGTTGCAAGTATAAAAACACGCAAGCACACACATCATTTACCTACATATACATATATCATTTTGCAATTACAGTGTACAGATAACGATGGACAAAAGTTTTCAACAAATGTCATCATAAAATAGAGAATATTGAATAAGTGCAGGTTCAATATTGAATCTATTAAACAACTTGAATAAAATTATATTATTTATGTTACTCGAATCTCCGCCACTGTGTGATATTCTGCATTTTAATCCTTAAACATAACTTGAAATATATATATAATCAGGAATTATACCTCTGTATCCTGTAACAATATCTAGTTGTGTCCTTAATTAATTTCATTAGTTGTATTTGCTTGATATTTCTCAATATATTTCTGTACTATTTATTCTAAAATAAATCAAATATACTCCGTCTCTCTTTAATTATCCACCAAGGTTCTTCTGCACCGATTCTTCCTGAATATATTCTCGATAGAGACGGTGGGCTATGATTTTTAATATTTTTATGTCGAAAAGAATTCAATTCTTTTATCATGGTTTTTAGATCGTTACGTAAACAACAGCATTTGAGATTCTTGTACGGGGGAACTATTGCAGGTAAGTCGTGCGTGTTTTTACATTTGTACAATTCTTGAAGAATCTTCATAACACAATCTTTCAGATCACTTTCATCTGTATTTTCGCATTCCTCGTGATGATAAATCATCATAATTTTTATCTGATAAGATGAATAGCCAACATTTTCATTTTTTAGCTCTAAATTGTATTCCAGTATTTTGTCATCCCCATCTCCATTTATGAGAAATTTCAGTATTCTGAATACTTTTACATGTTTTGGTGATAAAACGTTCTTAATGAAGTGTAGTTCAGTGTCTGTGAATGTATATCCTAATGCAGTATTTATCCTGAGACAGTCGCCTCGCTTCAATACTTCTTCGCGGAAGGATTTAGGATTGACATTATTTACTATTTTATTGAACTCGTTTCTGTTTATATCACCACTGGTAACATATCTGATGGCTGGAACAAGATCAACATAAATGGGTTTTTCAGATGTACGAAATTTACTAGTAGGTTCCTTTTTGTAAATAAACTGAGACATAAATGCTGGACCGTGCTGTCCTAAATATTTGTCAAAGTATAGTTCCCTCTTAGAATGCTCATCAGGGGAATTGTATTTCAAAGTGCCATCAAATGTCTCAAGTAAACTAGAAATGGAATGATGATCCTCTAATCTGCGAACAATGAAGATGATGTCAAATTCATCAGGAAATATAGTCTGTGTCCCCTCATAAAAGCTTCCGACTTTGATTAAATCATTTTTGTTTGTTACATTATCGAAATCTATATTGATATTTTCAGTCTTTAACAAATCATTATCCGCATTTTTGTCATATTGTAGTTGTTCTTGTAGACCTTCTTTATCCCTAAAGTTTACATCATCCTTCATAAGATTTTGTTGAATATATCCAACCATTTTTTCTACAAGAGTTTCTATTCCCGTCTTGATAAACTCAACTTCTTCATCCGATGCTTGGAAAACACATTTATCTTCATACATTTCGTTTAAATATGATTCAAGGTAGTCTGTTCTTGTTTTTGTGAAGCAAGTTCCCATCTTTGCATTGATTATGTAATTATTCTTATCTAAAATTCAAATGAATGTAAATCTTACAATTGCGTCTAATACTGTATTGAATTATTTTTGCTTGTGATATAACAGGTTAATTCAGAAAAAGAGTAGAAACTGATAAAAGACTCGGTTTGATCGATCCGTTAATTAGAGATGACGAATGCTGAAATATTTTTGTATGTTTATATGCATTCCAAGCTTAGTGAGGGTCCATCCGCCATTTCCTGAAGGCGCTGAAAGTACGGACCCTGGACATGTCGCCATTCATATCCTTCAACGTTATAATCTGCAAAAATCTGACCTATTAATTTTGAATTCAGTAATTCATTGAATGAAACTAAACATATTTGCATACTTTCACTAAAAATATTGAGTCATCTGTCTACATTTACGATAATGGAAATATCAAACTTATTTTGGAATTCTGTTACACATAATATTTTATCGCATGACCGCCACAACTTTCCCTTGAAGATCGGCGTTCTCTAAATTTCGGTATTGGAAAACTTTGGGGTGCTCTAAATGAGGTATCAGTACGCTTTGGGGTGCTCTAAATGAAGTATCAGTACACTTTCTCGCGCATGCCCAGTTTATTATTTTATTTCAAATCATTATCGACATAAAGTGGGTATACCTAAAAAAGAACAAAACAAAACATTACACAGTTGACAGAACTTCTTTTTTTAAATATTAACATATCGTCACGATCATTTTTAAAAAAAAAACAACTTGAAAATGCAGTTATTAAAAAGATGTTGACTTCAGTGGAAAATAATCGCCATTTTCTGCATCCTGACCTCGAGGACAAGTCTGAAACAATGATCAAATTATTCTTTTTTTTTTTTGCTTTAAACAATGTCTTCGTTTTACAGGAGATTCTGACCAGTGAGCCACTCAGTTAATCACTACACGTATGAACATAATATTTAGCGTTATTTTTAATATATATATGGAAGAAGTGTTAAGAAAAAATCACTACATTGTCGTTAGTTTTAAACAATACGCGTACAAGATATACCTCTGAAATATACACCGGGACTATTATCGACAATATTTCCTAGATTATATTTTGAAAATGAGCTGGAAAGATGATGAATATTTGGCATTCAGAAAAAATGCATCAACTAACCTCGTCAAATGGTTATTCAATTCCAGTTCCTTCAACGGCATCTAATGGGTATATTTCTGTGGGTATTTCTTAAAATATTTATATGTTTAAATAAAAGCAAATATTACCAGAGAGAGAAAAAAGTCGTGATAGTCATGCGATAAAACAGTTACAGAATAAATACGAGGACTTTACCGGCTGGTATCAGCGCATGGGGCGACAAAAGGGTCAATCATGGAAATTAATCTCGACGTTCCGTCTCGATTAATTTCCTATGATTGACCCTTGTTGTCGCCCCATGCGCTGATACCAGCCGGTAAAGTCCTCGTATATATTCTATAACTATTACATATTAAACGTTATTGTTAAACTGCAGTTATATTAACACATAAACACAGTTTTAATAACAATTAAAGCATTGGCATAAAGTAATGTGAATAAATGACAATACTTTCTACTTCTTCTCTTTCATATATTCTTTGGACTATTATAGAAATCTAAAGAAAGATATAGTTTAAAAAATCGAATTTCTTTTAAAATTACATACCTTACATTATCACATTTTTCTTTAACATTATAAATGCTCATTTTCAGATCCAAAGAAGGTTATTTATGCAGTTAACGAATCCAATTCAACCATTTTTTTTTTCAACAATAGTAGAATTTAGGTACATAATTTGTTTTACTGATTATCGGAACCAACTTTGTCTGCGTAAATTTTAATCCAACTGAAAAAAAAAAGAAGAAAAATACTACATGGTTGAGAGCTCACACGGGTTGAGAGCTGACCTTGCCAACATTTTAACAATGAGTCTAAACAAGAAAACAATGGGCAGAACGAAACAAAATGAAAGGAAGCCTGCATATCATAGACAATACGTCAAATTAACTTAAAAGACAGTTTAACCTCGGGGTGATAAAATAGTGTACAAGTAGGAATACTGTAAACAATCTAATTAACAAATAGAACTTAAAATATCACAAACACAACAATAATATCGTGCTGAAAAAGTTAGTGAAGTGATAAGGACTAGTGGTAAAGGCGTCCTCTGTCTCTCAATCCAGGGATCATGGGTTTGATCTTAACTGGGATCACGACCTTTCTGTTTAAATTCTTAAACCTTCACTTATTTTTTTTTAAAAAGTAATAAGTATATTTATACGTTGAAAGGGGGTCACTTTCGATAGAAAATAATGGCAGCGTTCCCACTATTCTATTTCATTAAACCTGGCTTCTTCCCGCGGACATAGCTATTACATTAGGCACACATTCTATGCGTTATAAAAAATCTGCAATATAGTCCAATAGTGTTGAAGTCAATTTCTATTACGTGTGTTCTGGTGAAGCATTTTGTGCAGTACTCATAGTCTTTTACAGAAAAGGGG
This sequence comes from Ruditapes philippinarum, assembly GCF_026571515.1. NCBI lineage: Eukaryota > Metazoa > Mollusca > Bivalvia > Venerida > Veneridae > Ruditapes > Ruditapes philippinarum. The sequence goes on along the minus strand of NW_026857902.1, from coordinate 300,849 downwards.
TCACTTTCACAATAGAATTATGACCGGGAAAGAATACTGACTCCTTAGGCATAATGTTATGATTTCTATACAAGAAATAAAGTGACCAACTCTATGTTTTGTGACCATCTCGTCAAACATTTAAGAAATAAAGCATTCTGTGTATAAAGCATGCACTAGCATTAGCAAAACATCTCACTCAAACTTAGAAATAACTTACAAAAATCATATTTCTATAATTATTGAATACTGTTCAAATTTATAGGGAACATGTGGCATATATACATTACAAGTTGTACTCATGTTTTTCCAATACACGCAAAGTTAAATAAAATAATGATAGATATAAAGTGTAACAAGAGCCATGTTAGCATGGCCATCCCCCGCCGAATGTGTTTGCTCATTGTAAGAATGTATATGTAGTAGAGCAGAATAATTCAATCTAAAAAGGTTTTTTGGTAATGAAAACTGATGGCTGAAGTGATTACAGATTTGAAACCTATGTGAATACTGATGGCTGAAAATAACAAAGGGCAATAACTGAAAAATAATGCAGGGTAGGTTATCATTCTTGTGTGCTGCACTCCTCCTCAATGAGATCTATCCACCTATGAAGTTTCAAGTTGATACCTCTAACACTTTTTGAGATAAGCTCCGGAACAAAAAGTATGAAAAATAACAAAGGGCAACAACTCAAAAATTATAAAGGATAGAGTTATCATTCTTGTGCACAGCATTCCTCCTCAATAAGATCTATCCACCTATGAAGTTTCATGTTGACATCTCAAAGACTTTTTGAGTTATGCTCCACTCAGGTGAAAAATTAAGTATGAAAAATAACAAAGGGCAAGAACTCAAAAATAATGAAGGGTAGAGTTATCATTCTTGTGCACTGCACACCTCCTGAGTGAGATCTATCCACCCATGAAGTTTCATGTTGATATCTCAAAGGCTTTTTGAGTTATGCTCTGGACAAAAATTAAGTTTGAAAAATAACAAAGGGCAATAACTGAAACATTATGCAGGGTAGAGTTATCATTCTTATGCACTGCACTCCTTCTCAATGAGATCTATCCACCTATGAAGTTTCAAGTTGATACCTCTAACACTTTTTGAGATAAGCTCCGGACAAAAAGTACGATAAATAACAAAGGGCAATAACTCAAAAATTATAACAGGTAGTGTTATCATTCTTGCGCACAGCATTCCTCCTCAATAAGATTTATACACCTATGAGGTTTCATGTTGACATCTCAAAGACTTTTTATATGCCCGAAAGGGCATATTATGTTATACCCCCTGGCGTCCGTCTGTCTGTCCGTCCGTCCGTCCGTTAGTAATTTGGTTTCCGGAGGATAACTTAAGTTCCATTTGGCCCACAATGTTCAAACTTCATAGGATGATTGCCCATATTGGGTAGAAGACCCCTATTGATTTTGGGGTCAAAAGGTCAAAGTCACTATGACCTTAAAACTGAAAACAGTTTCCGGAGCATAACTTAAGTTCCAATTGACCCACAATGTTCAAACTTCATAGGATGATTGCCCATATTAGGTAGAAGACCCCTATTGATTTTGGGTTCACAAGGTCAAAGGTCATGGTCACTTCGACCTTAAAACTGAAAACAGTTTCCGGAGCATTACTTAAGTTCCATTTGACCCACAATGTTCAAACTTCATAGGATGATTGTCCATATTGGGTAGAAGACCCCTATTGATTTTTGGGTCACAAGGTCAAGGTCACTATTTCCTTGATACTAAAAACAGTTTCCGGAGCATAACTTAAGTTCCAATTCACCCACAATGTTCAAACTTCATAGGATGATTGTCCATATTAGGTAGAAGACCCCTATTGATTTTGGGGTCAAATGGTCAAAGGTCACTTTGACCTTAAAACTGAAAACAGTTTCCGGAGCATAACTTAAGTTCCAATTGACCCACAATGTTCAAACTTCATAGGATGATTGTCCATATAAGGTAGAAGACCCTTTTGATTTTGGGGTCAAAAGGTCAAGGTCACTATATCCTTAAAACTGAAAACAGTTTCCGGAGCATAACTTAAGTTCCATTTGGCCCACAATATTCAAACTTCATAGGATGATTGTCCATATTGGGCAAAAGACCCCTATTGATTTTGGGGTAACTAGGTCAAAGGTCAAGGTCACAATTACCTTAAAACCAAAAACAGTTTCCGGAGCATAACGTAAGTTCAATTTTGGCCCACAATATTCAAACTTCATAGGATGATTTTCCATATTGGGTAGAAGACCCCTATTGATTTTGGGGTCACAAGGTCAAAGTCACTTTTTCCTTAATACTGAAAACAGTTTCTAGAGCATAATTTAAGTTCCAATTGGCCCACAATATTCAAACTTCTTAGGATGATTGTCCATATAAGGTAGAAGACCCCTATTGATTTTGGGGTCACAAGGTCAAAGGTTAAGGTCATTATTAATAACTTAAGTATTAATCAACCTACAGCTGTAAAATTTTATAGGATGAACAGCGAATTCCTATGTCTTACAAATGCTTCATCCTTACTTAAAAAGAACACTTTCGGGCATATAATGCTCCGCCTAGCGGTGCTCTTGTTGAGTTATGCTCCACTAAGTTGAAAAATTAAGTATGAAAATTAACAAAGGGCAACAACTCAAAATTATAAAAGATAGAGGGGGCATCCTCGACTTTTTCTCATTTCTTATGTAAAACTCATCATGGGAAGAATATTACAGTAAAGTTATTACAGTTAAATCAATTTTCAATAATTTGAGCTTGGCAGTCAATGTCAATTAAAGATCAAGGGTTATATCAGTGCTGGAATCTTTATATATGTTCTTTTGTCCAAGTATGAATCACATCTATCACATCTATGAGTAAATAACAAAGTAATGACAATTTGATTAAACAAATTTCAATAATTTGACCTTGATGGTCAAGGTCAATTAAATGTCAATTAGGTAATATAAGAATAATTCAACATGTCCGTTGTGTCAGGATTTTTTTGTTCAAGTATGAATCAAATCTGTAAATAAATAACATAGTTATGACAATTTAAACAATTTTCAATAATATGACCTTAGCAGTCAGTCATATGAAGGTCATTGTCATATTTGGATTATTCAACATAAGGGTTTTGTCATTTTTTTGTCAAAGTATAAATTTAAATGAAGTTCATGAAGTTATGGCCAATTGTAGCAAAAATCAAACAAAATTGAAACATTTGAATTTAAAGGTCAAGGTTATGTATAAATATACAAGTATATTTATACATAACCTTGACCCTTAAATTCAAATTGTATTTTTGTGTTTTCTTAGTCCGATTGAGTGAAAAGCTTTGAACCCTTTTCAATTTAAGTTAATTCTAGAAAAATAGAGAGCGCAAATGATTTGAAATTTTGCACTATGGTTATTGGTCCAGATCAACATCAAAAAGAACATTTATCTAAAAAAATTACTTCAATGTCAAAAATCCTCAGTGATGTCCCTTAAAATTTTTTGGATGGCAAGGGGAATGTGCTAAATGACGTGACTGTTCAATTTTTGTAAACATTTACTTTAAATGACATTATGCAAATCCAGTGGTATATAGTGAGTGAAAATCATAATAAGTTTACATTTTTCCATAATTCCCTTCAATTTTTTTACTTAGCATGAATGACAAATACCTCAAGTGTGTATGGAAATGTCTGTGTATGGAAATATCCATTGGAATTTACCTGTAACGTTCAATTTACAAAAGAATGGAACAGTCTCTTTATATTTTAGGCAGATTTATATTTTTTTTCTAAATATTTCCTAATAATAACTGTTGGTCAATCACCTATGAGAGCCAATCTTTAGAACGATATGGTCTATTCTGCTTAACAATGAGCATAATGTCACTTTTTTTCCACACTTGACATTATTGTTACAGTGTACTATTTTAAAACAGTCTCTACAGTTTCATAGAAATTAGAATAAATCTGGAGGTAGAATGCAAAAAATTGTGTAAATAACAAAAAAAGTAAATAAATAAAAAAAGAAGAAAAATACAAGTAATCCTTTTTCAAATGTATTTATTTAAAATATACAAAATCAATTTGATACATCTGTTAACAAATAAATAAAGAGAAAAAGTCTCTAATGGAATTATTACACCCAACGACTAGCACCGAAATCTATTCTCCATACAGTATTTTGACTACTCAGATATCACAACAAAGTGTTTTAAGACCATGTTTCAGCTTGATATCGTTTCTCTTGATCCATCTTCATCATATAATTCTGTGCTTCCTCCTGTGATAATTGTCCATACTTCACTATCACACTCTTAACCTCTTCTCTAACAGCGTCTGGCATATTCTTAGCATTCCTATAACAAAATATATCAACAATATATACACAGGTAAATATGCATGTAAACATAATCATGTGAAACACATTTTACATATGGTCTCTCCAAGAAAAGTACACCATTTGTTCTTAAACACAAGTTTAAGTTTTTTTCAAAACATATGAAAAACATATGTTTAACATATGGTTAGAAACATTTTGTGTGCCAAACATATGTGGTGCATTTTCACCTATGTATCAACAAGGACATTGCCCAAAACACCATCATCAAATACTCTCCGTGAATGATAGTTAAACAAGAACTAGGCAGGAATTCTTTATGGTTATAACAGAGACATAGATAACATCTCTGGTTATAAAGGTAAATAATTCAATTATAAAACAAACTGAACTTTTGGTAAACCTGTGATCTTAAATTTATGATAAGAAAGGCTTGTAGAATTTATTCACAAATTGATATTTCTTGTAAGAACTGAAAAATTGCCAAAAAGTCTTGACCAACACCACTATGCCCACAGCAACAACTTACACCAGATAACTGATAAACATAGAGTCCCTATTCTACACTTAATACAGTTAAAAATATAATTAATGGTATGAAGACAAATGATTGATTCATTGTGAATCAATCATACACTAGTAGTCCTGTAAATACTAATCTATTTTCCAAATTTATCAAATTAGCCACATTTATCTTTTAACAGGAGATGGATAATGAATGATATTAAACACAGTGTTATCTATCAAATTGTCAAAGATAAAATGTGAGTCACACCAAGGACTTGATATTGCAAACCCATGGTCTGTAGACTGACTACCAATAGTAAGCTATGTTTATAAACAATAGTGTCAATAATGTAGAGCCATTTTTATAAAACACCATAAAGTCAATAAGGTTACCATTTGCATACAGGAAATACTAGTTGACAATTACCATTAAAAATTTACTTTAGTATTCAATTTCTATTAAAGCAAACTATATAGAAGTAAAATATTCCCATACCCAGCAATAAAGAAACATGCATTTTGTTTAAGCAGATTCCACACAGATTCACCACTCTCTCTGATAGCATGTTGTACATAGTATCTATCTGCATCCTGAAGAAAAGGTGAAAATAATGTCATAATAATCAGAATGTCACATTCTTCATTATGTCACAACAATCATGTCACATTCTCTATGATGTCACAATAATCATAATGTCACATTCTATACAATGTCACAATTATCATAAATAATGTAACATTCTTTATAATGTCACAAGGTACAGTATGACACAATATGCATATACACATTTTGTACATGAAGCTAAACATAGTTATTAATCATAACAACAATTATGTCACTATCAATGTGACGTCTTTAAGCATGCATCTGAAATAATTGTAAATCATAATCTATGTGAATAACTAGCTTGATAGATTGCTAATCTGAGAGAATCCAAAATTTGTGTCTGAATTTCAACACACAAAATTGAGGAGTAAGTTATTCAACAGCTACAGAGATCTAACATTAAAGAACTAATGATTCTCTTGGTGGACACAATTTGTTTTTCTAAAAAGGTACATAGCATGACTAAAGACAATTTTAATCATTTACAACCTACTTAAATTGGAAGTGGTTACTCTTGCTACAAATATAGTGCAAGGCCAGTCTGCACATCATCAATGTTTTTATCCCTTAAACTTTTAATCGATTGTTCCAAAATAAAAGCCCAGCAAATCCATGAAACAAATTCAGCAGATAAAGAGTTAACCACTCACCTCGTTATCCCTGGAGAAAGCTGTATACAATTTTAATAGTGCTTTATCAGTATAATCCTTCCATTCTTCATGAAAATAGAAATCTTTAGTGCTGTACCTGCAGCCAAAATATAACACTGATCCTGAAAAACAGCATACACAACAATATAAGCAATTTCATGAAAAATAAAGTTTTAAATTGTTATAAAGCATACATGTACTTTCTTAGGATTGCTGTTCAGGTCAAAAGGACAAATTTTAACATGACAAAGTAAAGAAGGGCTATTTTTGGCATTACTATTACTTCAGACAAAATAGACTGTGGGTAGAACCATGCACACTTTGTAAGGTCTATAGATAGCTTCCTCAACAAAAAGAATTCAACACAAGCTGTCTCAAAAACAAATAAGTGAAAGTTCAAAAATAATCAGATCAATATTTACCTGGAACATTTTCTGATACTCTATCTTCTATAAAACTTCTAAATGGAGCAACTCCCGTACCTGTGACAAAATAATCATATTTTATATGTAACTAGATATAATTTCAGCAGTATAAAAGTTAAAGGAAGTTTGTGCCAAAAGGACTCCACTGAGGTTTTCTTTACATGCATGATGAGACTGGAAATAATTTTCCAAGATTAATGTCCCATTTGATAAAGGTCTAGAAAAGTAAATTGTGTGCAAATTTTCAGTTATTTGCTCACTCTGTTTTTCCAGAATAACTATTCCAATTGAGAAAATGCTCCTCAATTAAATCAAAATATAACTAGTAAAACGTTTCGATTTCAATCTATTTTTGAGTTTATTTCCTAAAAACCTTTAAAATATTTTTCTGTTTAAGTACCATAATTAATCTATGAAAGAAATTCAAATTTTATGTTTTTAGGGTGAAGTTTCCTTTAACAATTTAGTATAAAATTAAATAATTACTTCAGCAAATTGAATATGGCATTTTTGATCACTTTTGAGGGGCCTTGAGAAAAAAAATACAAATAACCATTTCATTTTGCTGCGTTCTAATGAGAAAAAATGCATTTTATTTTAAGTTGTTATAACGTTATAGTAAATAATTCATGGAAATTACATAAAAATAAACTTAAAGACCAACCTGGACCAACCATAATAACTGACGTAGTTTTATCTGTAGGAAATTTAATTGTCCCTTTCTTAATCCACAACGGTATATGTGATATTTGAGCAGGATCAAGTTGAGACAACCATGTGGAACATACACCTCTCCTTGGTAACGCAATCCTTGTTTTATATTTCACTACAGCCACTAGTAGCTGTATTTCACCAGGATGTGCCTACAAAACAAATGTTTTACTTGTGACTTATTATTGTATGTATTACTGTTTTACAGTAACTTGACAAGAAAAGATTTTATATATCCTACATTTACATGTACAATACTAGAAAGTAATTACGGTGCTATTCCCTTTTAAGGTACATTATGCCTCAAAAATAAATAAATTTTTCTAACTTTAGAAAGGGCAAATATGAATATTATAACATTTAAATTACGGTTTTAGAACATGTTAAATGCTTATTACCAAAAGAATGTATGGCTGAATGTGAAATTATTTGTCATAAAGTCATCAAAATGTAAACAAATTAGTCTTTGACTTCCATACAAAATACCGAATCTCTAATAGGTTATAACTAGTTTTTTAAAAGCAAGAGAAGCAAATGAGTATCTTTTTTGAAACTATAACAGGTATCTTATAATTCTGGAATGACACAATGAAATTTACCACACCATTCAAAAGACTATTCAAAAGATTTTTTTTCGTCATAATCTCTTTTAGTGGTTCATTCTTATAGAGAATTAATGCTACTCAACTAACTTGTGTATTTTGTCAAAAGTAGATTAATGTTAGCTAGCTACCTGCATATATTTGCAGAATCAATATGATAGAGAGTAACTTTACCTATCAATATACAAATTTTCTGCCATGAAATTAAGTCTTACTAAACTAATTTGTCAATATATACCACTAAATATAATGATCAGGGAGACCCTTGCTTATGTTGTGAAACTTTGTGAGTCAACCAATAACTGTTTTTGTTATTCAACCCAAAACTATCTCTCATTCAATGAATTATTGGCAAAAGAATATAATATCATTGACTGGTACCTATTAAGTCCTGCTTTTCTAACTCTTAAAAATCTGGAACCATTGTAACTTAACCCTTACCCTACTGGAACCAAAAGCAGTTATGACTTTTTCACCAGTATACTGCCAGGCCAGCCTGTATATCCCTGCAGTTTGACCTTGGCCCGAGTTTATAAAGAAATTCTCCAAGATCAGATCTCAGTTTTTTGAATGGTCAGAAACTCCTAGGGAATGTGCACTAACAAATGAAAATCCTGTTGGTAGCTCAATTATATTTTGACGTGTTAAATCTCTAAAGCTTCAAATGGACTGTGCTTAATTCAAAACAGGGTAAGTCTACAAATGGAATGCAGCAGAGCAAATGTGAAGCAGTATGGTAGAAAATACCTTAATAGAAGAAGCTATAGAGAATGACCTTGGTTGTAGTACAGGTATCACATCAAACAGGTATTCAAATGGAATATTGGCACTTGTGTGAGGGAAATCATGTAACACCTGAAAAACAACAGCATGACATAATCCATCATATTGCAATATATTATACATTTTGATAAAATTAGTATACCTTCAAAAACTAGACATGTGTCCATAGGACACGGGTGCCCCCACTGCGCCACTGTTCTGTCAATCTTATTACTCTAGAGCAAATATTTTTTGAAAACTAAAAATCTTTTACTAATTAAAGTGCAAGAACTTTAAAAATACTGAATAAATCCACGAGAAAAACCCCAAGGTGCATAAGTACAACATAATGAAACGGTTTTTACTAAGTCAAGAGTAATAACTCTACAATTACTGGATAAATCAACAAGCAAAACCCCAGGTGCAAAACTAAATATGCTGAGCAACCTTCCCGTAAGGTTTAATGACTCTATAACAAATCCTTTTTGAGTTACATGCATCACAAGTTGAAAATTGCAAAACTTTTCAAAGTCAAGGGCAATAACTCTAAAAATACTAAAAATATCCAGACGAAAATACCCAGGTGCACAACTTCACATGCTCATCAACATTCCCGTAAAGTTTCATGACCCTAGGTCAAATCCTTTTTGAGTTCAATGCGACACAAGTTGAAAATTGCAAAATTTTACTAAGTCAAGGGCAATTACTCTAAAAATACTAAAAATATCCAGACGAAAATACCCAGGTGCACAACTTCACATGCTGATCAACATTCCTGTAAATTTTTCATGACCCTAGGTCAAATACTTTTTGAGTTACATGCCACACAAGTTGAAAATTGCAAAATTTTACTTAGTCAAGGGCAATAACTCTAAAAATACTAAAAATATCCAGACGAAAATACCCAGGTGCACAACTTCACATGCTGATCAACATTCCTGTAAAGTTTTCATGACCCTAGGTCAAATACTTTTGAGTTACATGCGACACAAGTTGAAATTTGCAAAATTTTACTAAGTCAAGGGCAATAACTCTAAAAATACTAAAAATATCCAGACGAAAATACCCAGGTGCACAACTACACATACTGATCAACATTCCTGTAAAGTTTCATGACTGTAGGTCAAATACTTTTTGAGTTACGCGCTACACAAAAGTGAATGGATGGACGGACGGACGGACAAGGGTAAATCTAAATGCCCGCCACTAAAGTTGGTGCACAAAAAATCATTTTTCTAAAATTTCTAAGTACATGTATATCTAGTAAGGTTAAATATTTATTAATGGTCAAATCATTCATCAGACATCTTAAGAACTATTATTCAAAAATCAGCTACAATGTATTTTGTTAACTTTTTAAAAGTAAACAGAGATTTGTTTATCATTACTTATTCAACAGTAGTGTTTATCATAAAATTGCGGCTAAAATGCAATATTAAATCTCAGCCTCTGCTGAAAATTTTAAGCAACAGTAAAATCATTATAATCTGTGGACCTACCTCCAGTAGGGTTCTTTTTACTCTATTGCAGTAGGTAAATAGGTCATCCTGAAAAATACATTAGTAGAGTAATACACTGCTTTCAGAAAATTGACAAAACATTTATTTAAAGTAACTTTAAACTGAACAAATTCTAATATTACTCAAACTAAATTTCTCAAACTAAAATTTCTTAATTCAACTTGTCTAGCATTGATTCTTTGAACTGTCCAGTATCAATTTTGGACAAATCAAGATGAAAATTTGAAGTTAGTCAGGCAACAGTATAGTGCCTGGTTAGATGTTTGCATGTATTCTAATCTTAATGAGGTCAATCCGCCCTTTCAGGCACCAAGATTGGACTGAAGAACATATATGTATAAGTCTGCATTTGGTTGTCAGTTTCAGCAAATAAATTTTTATTTTACTAAAACATATTTTAATCTTTCTGTATTCCATGATTTCTCTAAAAAATGCAAGCAATTAAATAAAAGCTGCCACAGGAGAAAGCCAAAACCATCAGCCATAGCCTTGATTTTGTTTATACAATTATTCACCTGTGTGACAGATTGCTTACGAAAAGGGTATAAATTTTACATAACAAGAGCGATCAGTGATCACATGGGTCGCCTCATGATGGCCAATTTCATGTTGGGACAAATTTTGTTACAGACAGACAGACAGGCGGACAGTGCACAACTAGACTTGGTACTGATCATTCCTGTAAAGTTTGGATAAAATTGCACCAGTAGTTTATGAGGAGTAGTCTGGACAAGCTTTTGTGTATCTGGCAACACACAGAAAAAAACCCATCTTTTTATCAAAGGGCCATAACTCGGCCAAAAATCATTCAACCGGAAAACCCTTGCAATATGCGCAAGGACTTGACCTACAGATCAATCCTGTAAAGTTTCATTGAAATTGCATTAGTGGTATAAGAGAAGTAGTCCGGACAAACTTTAAAAATAAAAATTATTAAAGGGCCATAACTCAAACAAAAATCATTGAACCAGAAAATTCTGACAATATGCACAACTAGACTTGGTACTGATCATTCCTGTAAAGTTTGGATGAAATTGCACCAGTAGTTTATGAAGAGTAGTCCGGACAAGCTTTTGTGTATCTGGCAACAAACAGAAAAAGAAACCTTTTTATCAAAGGGCCATAACTCGGCCAAAAATCATTCAACCCGAAAACCCGTGCAATATGCGCAAGAACTTGAGCTACAGATCAATCCTGTAAAGTTTCATTGAAATTGCATTAGTGGTATAAGAGAAGTAGTCCGGACAAACTTTAAAATTAAAAATTATTAAAGGGCCATAACTCTGACAAAAATCATTGAACCGGAAAATGCTGACAATATGCACAACTAGACTTGGTACTGATCATTCCTGTAAAGTTTGGATGAAATTGCACCAGTAGTTTATGAGGAGTAGTCCGGACAAGTTTTGTGACGGACGGACGGACAGACAGACAGACGGACAGACGACGGAGAAGTGATCCCTATATGTCGCCACTACTCCGTAGAGGCGACACAAAAAGGGTAAGTATTTTTGCTTAGGCTGTCATAATTTTTCATGGGCTACAGCAACCTGCATTTAACACAAATGAATAGCATCACCTATGGAATTAAGTGAGGAAAAAAACTTGGGAAGTTGGTCTTAAAGGGTGTTACTTATTGCATAAACTATTTTCTAGTACCTGGCCTTCTGAAGATGTAAATTCTTCAAGTTTTTCTTTCTCCCTCTCTTCCTCAGCAAAATAAAGCAGCATCTCAAAGAATGAACGTCGAGGTACGCAGTTAATGTCAAGGTAGTTTTCAACGAGGTATTTTATAGAACATGGCTCCGGTAATTTTGGTAAACTTGCATCTGTAGGGTAAAATGTTGATACCTGGTATTATGAAATGTTTAATGGTGTGATAGATAATAAGGCATTATCAGGGACAGGAAAAGCATTACATGTAATATTTCTAAAAAAAACTAGAAATGTGTCTACTATAGGACACAGATGCCTCAACACTCCACTGTTATGTCAGTCTACTTACGTACAGCAGGACAGTTTGACAGATGGCTATGAGTGACACAAACTGAAAATTGCTGTCAAGGGCAATGACTAAAAAAACTGAATTAATCCACAATCAAAACCAAAGGTGCACAACTTCACATCTGCATCAACATTCCTGTAAAGTTTGAACATGGAGCTCATAAATGCACAGACAGATAGTGGCAAATCTAAAAGTCTCCACCACCCTAGAGTGGTGGCATATAAAGCATGGTAAACTTTGCCAATCATCCTAGTTTTAGATGCATAGAATCTTACACAGTTGTCAATTCATTCAAGCATGTTGATAGTGTAATACAAATGTAAACATCATACCTGGGTCGTTTAATTGCAAAGTAAATTCTGTATCAGGGTCTAATTTCATGTATGATATAAAATCATCCACAGTGTCAGACATATTCTGTGGACAAACAACTGCTACATCCCCCGGATCATACCTGTAAACAGACAATCAATGACAGTATTAAAATGTCATCAAACAATGAAAACATCATTTCTGTAATATCTTATCACTGCAAAAATAAAATTACATCGTAAAAGTAATACTGACATTAAGTGACTTTTCTCAACCCTATTATATATTTTTCTATTTTTTTATCATTTAAAATTTCATTGGTGAAGATTGATAATACAATTAAATTTCCAAACTTAAATCTTTCAAGCAAAAAATATATCTACAATTTTTTTTATAACGTATTTCCTTATAATAGAATATAGGACAACTAGATCAAAACCAACACAATTTTAAATATCAATACATGTTTTGCTGTATTAGCTATGTTAGTTGATAACATAAAATTCAAATCGTCAGCAGTAAAACTCAAGTAATGATTACATGACCTACCATAAATCATGTTAATCATCAGCAAAATTAAGACAAACTATAACTTACCCTACACCATGTTAATCATGACATGTGGTGGGAAAATTTGCTGATAAAACAAACTATCATATTTCCCATGATAGTCTACTTACTTTTCTGTCTAAAGCTGATCTTTATTTAAAATATAATAGAACCTGTCATAACATTTTATCAATCCCTATCATTACCTTAAATTTGACCCCGTTATATCAAGACGTATTAGCCTTGTGTCCTGAAAATGATCAGGGGAGGTTACTCTTTCATTTGAGATCAGTTTTGCTGGAAAAGGTTGAGCTGGGAACCAGGTTGGTACTCTTGCATCCCTGCCACATTCTATATTTCCATTGGTTACAACATTTAATATTTTGTCTTTCCCATCACAGAAAGTCACACTAAATCTTGCAGCTGGTCTGAAATATAAAGGAAATTTTAAATATCCCATACAAAATAATAAACAGGATTAGGAGTAATTTACAATATTGAGATATTAATATGCTCAACAAAGTATAAAATCTTACTTTACTACCATTTACAAGTTTCTCATATTGTATATGTATATATAATTTTACCTGTTGGATATTTCTAACATGCATACATCATATGTGAATACAAATTTTTTTACACATATACTATTGTTATAATGATTTACAGAATAAATCTGGAGGGATAATTTACCTGACATGTGGTGGTATAATTTGCTGACCATCTTCTAAAGGATACATAGCCAATAATTTCTCCCATAAGTTTTCCATCCAGGGATATACTACAGCATCTGCTCTGAAACAATGAAAGAAAAGTAAAGATCAGTTTTACACAGAAAAGTAACCCTTGTCATAAACTTATACACTACAACTTACTGTAGATTGTGTAAATCATCAGCAAAACTTAAAAACACTTAAACTAAGCCTTGATCATTCAAAATTAAGACACTATAACTTGCGCTACATCATATTAATCATAAGCAGATAGACACTACACTTTAACTCACCCTAGATCATGTAAATCATCAGCAAAACTAAAACACACTTAAACTGACTAAAATCATCAGCACTTAACTTATAAGTAATCCTAAAAATCTGCAGCATTGTAATAATCAATAACTTACCCTAGATCATGTAAATCATCAGCAAGTCCTACATTCAACACCTCTGTGCTTCCCAGTTGTAGCAACCTCTTGTGCAGTTTTTTAGCAACAAAATTAAATCTGAAGTTGATATAACAAAATAAACAGATTTTTTCATGCCAATGGATCAATAGCTCAGGAGGGCATATTATTTTTGGGCCGTCAGTTTATCTGCCTGTTTTTTAGTCACAAAACTTTAACCTTGACCATAACATGGAAGTCTTTCCACCTATAGCCTTTCAACTTCACAGAAGCATGACATTGATCAGCTCAAGACTACAAGGGTCAAGGTCCCTTGGGCATGGCATATATTCAAACATAGAACATATTTTAATTTACTTTACATGTATTAGAAGTTAGAATGCAAATAGATATTAATTTTCTTGCATCTACTACATAACAGTTTATCAAGAAATATCAAGTAAATACATCAAGTATAATGTACACTATGCATCAATAAAATGTGATAACTTACTTTTGATAAGAAGAGTCCCCAAGTCCCAGTACAGCATGAGATAGCTGGTTTAGAGAATCTTTAGGTAGATTCCTTCTCATGATGAATCGCCAAAATGTCTGCAAGTATGAACTATATATTACTTATACTGTGGGTAAGTATATAAAATATCTTTGTAAAAGTACAAAATAAAGACAAGGATAAAATTTCAAACATTAGAAAATACCCTTTCTATAATTCCTATTATTTTTTTTTTTGACAATTAAGAGGATTGGTTGCTTTGAGGTTAAGGTGTCTGCCTCTCATTCCAGGGATCATGGGTTTATCCCTACTGTAGTCACAAGCACTGACCCTCCTGGACACCTTCCTCACAAAAAAGAATCCACAGTGAGTCCCAGGTTTTAAAGTCAGGACCTGTTTACTGTTTACATTTGTTCTAATACTCTATGACTATATACATATCAACTTACAGTCATATTATCTGGAGGATCTCCTTGACCTGTTGTAGAACAGACAAAAACTACTAGCTTCTCCTGTATCAGTTCAGCCTGAAAATAAATATTTACTTATCACAGTACATAAGTCAAATTAGTATTACAGTACATAAGTCCATTTAGCATAAAGAAAATTAACGGCCACTGTTGTGTAGTGGTTTGCATAATGGACCAGCAATCCAGAGAACTGTGGTTCAAGTCCTGACTGGGGCGTGCCAATTTTTAGTGTGATTTTACTGTGTATATCATCTTACTAATGTTTATATATGTTCTATGTTGAGATAAGGAGCTAATCATTTCATTCATTCAATTCAAAAAGCAGATTTTTTATTCTAAAGAGATGCCAAATCGCTATTTTAGAATTTATACAACTTCCTTCTGCTTGTAGGAAAATAGGATGACATTGATTAGGGTCAAAAGATAGTCACCATAACATCATTTTTTAGTTGTAACAAAACTTCTGTGATAAAGACATAAAAATGAAATTTGTTGCTTAGCAACCATAAGCGTAATGTTACTAGTATTAGATGAAATCACTGGTGAGATATTAAACCAATTTTTTTTGTCTACCTTCAGATATTTACAAACATTTAAATTTGTGGTTATAAAATTAATAAACATTAAAAAGAATTTCATCTGAATTTGTTTTGGATCATGACATTTCTTCAAGAATTAATACGAAGATTGTAACAAAAGCACATAAGGTGAAGATTCTTACAATATTATAAGAATCAAGGGCCACAACTTTTGGCAGAAAATGTCTCCGCCTTGCCTCCCTTGAAATTTTCTCTGCAACATCTTGAGCAGTGCCAGTTTGACTGCCAAACAGTATCAGAAGTCTCCTTTCACTTGCCATATTCTGAAATATAATATTATTGATTGTATATGAAACATTTTTTAAGTTTCTATATTACAACATTTTTTCCCCTACAGTATGCGAGTTAGAGTTAGACTGAAAGTTTCAAAGAAATGTTTATTGTATCAGCTTCAATCCATAAAACCTGGGATATAGTTTGAAGGGACAAGCAACTTGCCCACTTCCAAATTTAAACACAATACCTTTTGAATAAAAAGGTATATATTTAACAGAGAAATATGAAATCACTGACAATTGTGACTTTTAATACAATATCAATATATTAGGCACAATATAATTTTAGACAGAAATGTTTTGTCTGGTTACCACCATAATAACAGTATATATTCATATGCTCTTCATAAACATCATGCAGTTTGCCAACAATGGGCACGATATTGCTATTCTTTGGTGGCCCAAATATTGCAATTCTTTGGTACGAAATTTTTAAGTACAAATCGACAAACATTTCGTAATACTATAGATTCATGTATAAACTTAACAAATATATTTGCCAAACTGGTACTGGTGCTAAAACCTATAGATAAATTTAAAACTGTTAAAACAAATATTATAAACAAAGGACTTCCCTTTTGGCAGAGATGCACAGTAAAAAAATAAAACTTACCGGTCTCCTGAACAGCTGAAGGTTAAGTAAGTACAATAAACTTCGTCTAAAACCTGTTTCACGCCGTAACGTATTGTACGTGCAGGTATAACTAAATCATAACTTTCCATAGCATATCATTGAAACGTAGCAGTGAACACAAAAGTCTAGGTAAGTAAAATGTATGAAAACAAGGTCAACCAATGGATGTTTCCTTCTTTTAGAATAACTTTCAAATTAATAAAAGCAAACAAGTCACATGATGATAAACTATTCATTTTAGTTAAAACTGTTGGCACATTTTTCAGAAATAAAAATAAAATCAATTGTGCTGTGATCTATCAAATAACTGCATTTGAGAAACTTATCATTGTGTATTGGTTTAGCTAATCTTCTATGTTGTTATTATATATCAAATGGAAAAAAATCAATGCCATACACTTTTTAGTTTAAGCCAAAAAATAGGCTGGATACCTTTTTTCTTTCATCATTTTGTTTCTATTACGGTCTCTTTAATGGTGCAAAGTTTTATAAATTTCTGTTTGCTATTATAAATGTCGTTACCTTTGTCAATAATTGCCCTACTTTTGGTAATATGGTACATTAAAGTGTCAGCAAGGGTCTGTCACAATGTGTCAGAATTTCTGAAAATGCTGTTAAGGATATTGTTCAAATGATATTGTTGAGGAAAGTGATATAGACATAAAAACTTGAAGCAATAATTTAGCTATCCATCCCTTTTCTTCAAGCCTCCAACACTGATGAGGTACTGTTAATAGCACAGTTCCTCCAACACTGATGAGGTACTGTAAATAGCACAGTTAACTACTAATACAAACTCCAATATACATTAGCTTGGTTAGCTAGATATTCTGAATATTGCAATAATTTGTGAATGTATCCACATTATATGTCTGTATTTTTCTTTCAATGTAATTACTTTTTTAGCAAATTTTTATACATTCACTTAATACGTCTCTTTGTAGTTAATCAATACAAAGTAACTATTGACTGGAAAATATATTTATATTAACTGTAAATATTATAACTTTGTGATATTCTGAATATTGCAGGTCTTGGCCTTCAGTTCATTTATCAGGAACAATCACTGATGTGTAATTATACTTTTACACCAATTCACATGTTTGACATACTTAGAATTCACTATAAAATATTTCCAATTCCAATCAATTACTCTCTTACACTACAACTGCAAAGAAAGTGGTCATAGAATTCTCCTACTACCATATAAAGACAAACATGTCACATCTTTTTCAAAATATTGTTCAGGAATGGGACACATTCAAATAATCATAATTGTGGAGAGAAAAAAAATAAATAAAAGACAATGTTTCTATATCTTGCAGCATGACTTTATTCTATCAATGTCATTTTAACATATTAACAACTTTAACAACACAATCCTCCTCACAGTTACACATAGTCAATAATTCTCATAGAAAAAACCAACAAAAGTTCAAATCTGCAGCAATACTATACTAAAAATTTGGGACATAAAGGTTAAGTCTTAAGACAATCCTCAAAACTGGTCTGGGAAAAGGTTTTTTTTTTACATTTGAAATATTCCCCTTAAAGTAAACATAATGAGTATACATGCTTATTATGCCTCAGAAATGCTACCAATTCTATTTCTCAAAATCTTATAATTTTTGTTATCTTGTTTCAATTTTCAAAGAACTACTCATTTGCCATATACAATGGCTATCTCTTACAACTATAGCTCTGGTGGTAGTCATTACAATTATATTAAATTAGAATTTTGTATGGAAGTCAAAATATTATTATGTTAATATTTTGCTACATTTTCGACACATTACTGGATGTTCAACATTACTTTCTTCAGTTGATAAACAGTTGTTATACAATTACTATTAAAAACATGATTGTCATTTCTAAAGAATTAAAAAATATTGTCTTGTTGATGATTTCTAGGGCATACTTTTAACAATTTCAGATTTAAGAAACTCATTATCAATTTGAAGATTACATTATCATCTTAAGTTTCAAATTTGATAATTTAGGAGATCACACATTGTCATAAAATTTACAGTTGGCATAACTTGCTTACAATAAATCACATATATAATTATGAAGTCTTGGGCAGTCTATAAACCCCTCCAGAGTAAGCAAGAATCTGGTCTTTAACTTTCTTGTCAAGAAAATGTTTCAGTTCATGAATAGTAATTTCACCAGACGTTCCTTGCATGGCAAACATTCTCAGCATGCTGTGAATACGTTCTATTGGTAAAGACTCCAAGTTTGATAACATTCCCACTATGTATGTCCAGAATACCTGCGGAAAACAAAAATAAATACTTTAAGATTTGAAATAAAAATTACTTTCGCCTTTTAACTATGAACTTTGATAACATAAAAATTTAAGACTTTGAATTATGCAGCTAAATTATATTTACTCTGCCATTAATTTTGGTGTCAAGTCTATTTTCTTTTAAATATCAAAACATCTTTTTTCCATTTTGCTTTAATTTTTACTTACTATTTTACAGTATTCAAAACTTTTTTTGCTACCATCATTAATTAGGTTTCTTGTTTCGTTAATGCACAATTTGTCTATAAAATATATCAAAGCTTCCGCTAAAGTTTTCCTACCAATTGCTTTTTACTTAAGCCCATACCATGGATCAATGTATTCTTAAATTCATGACAATTAATTATACAATCTTATTTCCATACCTGTAGCTCCTCCTCTTTCTGAGCATGGGCTGACGCCATTGCTGACTCCGCCTCTTCATCCTCATTAATCATGATGTCATGACTCCGCCCTTTGTGTTCCTCAACCAATAGAAATGTGTCTGTTTGCTCCTCCTTTAACAGACCTTGACTTTGCCAGTAAGCAATCTTACGTCTTAGGGCTGTAGCTGGAACCTGCAGAGCACTGCTAAGATCTTCTACTGTCCATCTTTCTATTGTGAACATAAATAATATAAAATCTGAATGTTAATCATAGACAAAACTATCCATTACCAGCATGTTATTTTTTTTAGACTCATTACTTCATATTCATAATTTTTTTAACTTTAACCCTGATTGACTTGTACAATAACCTTACACTGCTTAAAATTTAGCAACATCTATTGTATCTTAGGTTGTTTCAAGATCAAAAAGCCAACAGTATAGTGATGCCAGACATAAGTGAACTGTCTCTGGCATAGGCCAGTTATTGTAAGCATTATGGTGATTATCAATAAGCTATGACACTGATGTGTTAAGTGACAAGAATAATTACATTGTATTATATAACAGACAAATAGTATTGGCTCCCTAATAATTCCACAATTTCAACATTTTAAAGTGACATTATGCACATTGTTTCATTGTAAAGCTGAGCTGAATTGACTATTATTTCAAAAGAATGACTGTTTAATGATGACTGATCAACAGCTGATGTTGGAAAATGTTTAGGATGAAATTAAACCTGCATAAAATATTAAAAGACTGCCCAACTCTTTTTATAAATTGAATGCTTCAGATAAACTCTAATGATATTTTTTAGAAATTTGTTTGTTTTGGGTTTTACGTTGCACCGACACAGTATAGGTCATATCCCGACATTCCAGCTTTACTGGTGGAGGAAGACCTCAGGTGCCCTTCTGTGCATTTTTTCAGGCACGAACGGGCACCTGAGTAGAACCACCGACGATATTTTTTAGAAATAAATTTCCTTTGGCCATGTGAGTTATTTATCGTTCATGCGAAGGAAACTGTATACATGTAATTTAAAGTATTTATGGTAAATTGTTAAGGTGACAACTGAGTCAATTATCACTGAAAATACCTAAAATGAGATTTTTTGCTAAGTAGATTTATCAACCTTTTCTGAACACATTCGTGATTTAATTTTGGAAGCAGTTAGTCCAAAAATGTGTTTTTAAACGTTTTAAAATGGTACCTATACTATTTGTATCTGCTATTCGCGTAACCTGTCGATTATCGATAACGCTCCGCCCCCTGTTGAGGCATCAATGAGGGAAATCGGTAGTTCCATATATCCGTGAATTACAGGTCCATACTGGTCCATACTTCTCGTAATACATGTATCGTACAACTACCGTACATCTTTTATGAATATCTCAACATTTAGCCTTTTTTATAAATTAAGAAATTGTCGGCCAATGTACGTAACATAATGTATGAAACATAAATAATTAAGCATAGCGGCAAATCGCACGACCACGGGGTTGATTAAAAATGTAGTTGCTAAAATATCCATAATGTGTGAAAATAATTTGTCTGTCCCGTTAATCTGATAGATATTACATTGAGTTGATAGACTTTTGTACGGATTCAAGGGCTTACTTTACATTCAACCTCGTTTTCTAACAATGTCAAGTAAAACAACAACAAAAACAGACAACATTTTTTATGTGAACGCCTATATATGACTTGTGGTAAGGTGTCCCTGACAAATTTCTAAACCATTTTAGATTGTCTAAGGATGATTATTTCTGTATGAATAAAAAAGATATTAAAATATATTCTCAGTGAAAATAAATTATTCGCCAGTAAATCTGGGACAAAGTATGAAATTTATTGTCTATCCCGGTAGAAACTGTATCTCTATTCCGTGCATAGATGATATTCATAATAGAAGTCAAGAAGGCCAGATCATAATGATCGAGTAATACCTTTTATTTCTATTAAAATATGTGAAGCATTATCAATTTGGTGGAAAAAATATATAATATCCCGTTCTTATTTGTACATCTACCATGGACTTTAAAAGACTGTCAGAAGCTCAGTTTTTTTGTTATTTTATTTTATATTTCAACGGAATTTCATACACGAATACACAGGCAGAGTGACACTGGTATAATATAATAATAATGCTGATGATAATAATAATAAACTTCAAAAAGGAAACAATTAAATACCCCGCTAGCGGTGCGCAAATGCGTTCCATTTCCCCCCACTGAGTGCCTCAAATTTTACCGATAGTCACGTGACATGTGCGACAGATACCAGACGGACAGTAAACAACGTTAAGAATTGAAGAAATTTCGGCTACAAACTGATATTAATCAGCAGCTTTTTAATTGGTCAGATGTCACTGGGTCATAAAATGTTGTTAGAATATGTTACCGCAACTTGTGACCCTCTCTGGTGCGATATTTGTGTATTATGCAATTATTTAGAGTGAAACGTAGGGGTCCAAGAGAGAACAGCCGATTTATGACACTTCGTTTGATGCGGGTCGGTCTAACTTTGAATCGGCATAACTTTTTTAATAATCAAGCAATTAACATGCGGTATAAAGCACATGAAAGGAAATTCATTTACGGAGGGAACTGTGTCAGGGATTTTTGTTTGCTCAATCAGCGACTTAATTATCTTTAATTATGTAATATGTATGGTGAAAAAAGTTGCATAAAATGTTTGACGTTACGTAATAGTTTTTTGAGAAAAGATAGAAAAAATTTGAGACACGGTTCCCTAGATAATATAAGTAAGGTTATTTTCCAAAAGTTTGATGACAAAAAAATAAAAAATGACTTTGATATGACGATTTAAAATTTTAGGATTTTTATTCAAAATCAATCATTTACAAAGGCATTTTTTTCAAATATGTTATTTTTTATGATGATCAACGACATTTAATGCACAACGATTAAATAAATAACAATTATTACTAAAATAACTTGGTTTAAATGACATTTATGTGAGTACCACGGAAAGTGTCTGTTGTCACCTTAACTTATTTTGACTTTCACCTGTTCACTCACAATATACCCTTGGGTAGGCATAATGTCACTTTACGCCAATAAAAATGAATCATTCTCTTCAATTTTCTAACAGCTTATATTTAAGAGACACATAGTTACATGATGAAACTCCTCCTCAACCAGAACATTGTTGCACATTTAATATTTTATGATGATTAACTTAGCCTACCTTGCTCCTGAAACTGCATAATGATGGCTGCATGTACTGGTGACACATTAAAATTTAATGTTCTATCCTTTAGTTCTACATCAATATTCACCAAACCTTAAAGATCATAAACAGATTTAGTACATATACATATTAAATAGAGATCTTAGAAGTGAGAAAATATGCATCAAAGCAGCAATTAAAATGATATCATTTATTGCATGTAAAATATATTTGTGTGAAAATGTTTGAAATAAAATACATGTATGTTGAAACCATTTATATTTTATTTCAGTATTAACTATCCTAAATTTCTGCAGTTTTCTTGGGCTTCAAACTTATGAGTATTTTTTGCTTTTATCTTCATAACTTACCTAAATGAGATTTCCAATTAAGAGTTCTATTGCCCTTTTGGGCTTCAAACTTATGAGTATTTTTTGCTTTTATCTTCATAACTTCCTAAATGTATTGTTTCAACTACAGATTGTTCTATTGCCCTCTTTGAGCTCAAACTTATCCGAGTATATTTTTAGAACTTTAATCTCATAACTTGTTCTCTAAACTGATGAATGTATCTAATTAAGAATGTTCTATTGCCATTTTTGCTTCTCAAAACTTATGTGTATTTTTGTTTTATCGTTCATAACTTTAATAAATAAGATTCCACATAAAATTCTATGACCCTTTTGGTTCAAATTATAGTATTTATATTGCTTTATTTCATACTTACCAAATGATGATCCATAAGATTCTCCATTGCCTGTTTGGGCTTCAAATGTGAGATTATTCCTTTAACAGTTTCTGCATAGTGTTTAAACAGTAGGTGTTGACCATTCTACCATCTAAGCTGGCCAGAATGGCTGATAGATCAATGTGCATTTACCTCAACATCCTGTCATCAAAAAAGTTAATTTTAAATATTACAAAATATATTAACACTTAACCTTGTCAAAGTGGGAATTTTTTATTTAACTTTAAACATCTTTCTTGTTTATCCTTTTTGACAATTACAACAAGAAAACCCCAACAATAATCACAAACATAATTAAATCTTATCTATGTCCAAAGCAAAGAACCAAAATTGGATAACATTTCTTAAATGTAACTGTTAAAACAAAAAGAAATCATACACACACCTTGAAACACTTAACATAATGTATATTTTTATAATACAAGATAAGCAAAGTATGATATAATCTTTGAGTGGTGCAGATATTTGCTACTCAACCCTGAACCCAGGGCTCATGGGTATAATCCCTGCTTGTGTCACAACATAGTGGTGCCATAATAGTGAAGGTATCTGCTACTCAACCCTGGACGCAGAGATTGTGGGTTCGATCCCTACTTGTGTCACAGCCAGGACTTCCTTTTTGACGCCAAAGCTGTTAGTTTCCAGAGGCCGACTCAAAAATGATCATTTATAAAAGAAACTTAACTGCAATAACTTGTTTCTGAACTTCTGAATGCTAGCTTTTAAGACATTTGTCTTTGTTTGACAGCAGCATTGGTTTGTGTCATAAACAAACTTTTTGTGCACAGAAGTTGATTATGTCGTATGCACTTTCAGAGAAAAATAATCAGCCACATAAAACATGTAAATGGTTCGAGATTAGGTTAGGTTTAATATTTATCATACTGAACAAAATGATACCTCAACTTCCCCTTTCTGTTTTCTATCCTCAGTGATCCGAGAATTTATTCTTTTAGAATCTGCTACATCCTTTAACATAACCTCACAGAAATGTAGTTGAGATTCACCAAATCTTAGCTTCAAATTAAGAAAAGATCATTATAGCTTCATTGTAAGAAATATGTAATATTATATATAATGAGAACTACAATGACATAATTTGTCTTTCTGTAAAAAGACTCAACTGAGTTTTCTTGACACTGAATTTTATTTCTGTCTGATTGTGTTTGTGTATGTAATACATGCAGTATATACAGCAAAACATGTATGGGTAAATAATTAAACTTTATAAAATTTAGCTGAATAGAATTCCTAACATTTTACCTTAAAGGCACAATATACAGAAATGAATAAATTTTTCCATCTTTAGAATGGGCAAATGTGTAAATAATGGTTTTAGAGCATATTATGAGACACTTATCACCAAATGAAAGAAGCACTGAATGCTTTTCAGAAATAAAATTAAAAACATTTCTGGGGCATAATGGGCCTTTAATTTTTTAATAACAATTATTTGTCTTCAGTAAGCATTATTTATTAATCTCTGTTCAGAAAAAATTGTAAAGTCTCAGCAACCCAATGTTACAATCTTAATAATATCATTGATGTGTCCATACCTTTAACAGTTCAAGATATCTTATTTCCTTCTCTATTTCATAGTTAAAGTTAGTAAGAATTCTGTCTGCTAGTAATGTTCTATACTCGTTCACAAATAGTTCTTTACTGCCATAAATGTTCACTAACATACTGATAATATCTGACGCACGTCGACTTTTTGAGGCTGTAGCTGAAAATAGCATCAATAAAATAGATAAAATCAGAATATTTATCTACTGACATACATTCTACTAACTGATGGTTCGTTTGAAACCAAAGTATATTATTATATAACCTTTGACATACACATGTTTATTATATCACATGGATTGGCATTGTTTATTGACATTTAAACTACTGACTGTTGTTTCCTCGCACAGGTATTGACAATATGATTGGAAATGTGTTCAATTTTTTTTTTTATTCATAGAAATGATAATGTTCCAGTGAATATTAAGTACTGTCAAGCTGATGTCATTCAACTGCAAATAATGACATCACTCTGTTTCTGTTTTTTGAGTAACTTATTCTGTCAAGAAATCCTCAACAAAATAAAAGTATTAAAAGAATGTACTGTCGAGACAATTCTCCAGCTTCACTGTTGGAGGAATATCTTGGGAAGACCTTCCATTCATTATTTCAAGTTTTATCAGAGTAGAACCACTGACCTTCCATAAGCTAGTTGGATAGCTTCCTCACACGAAAAAAATTATGAAGGCCACAGTATTTAGCCTGAATCTTATATACAACAGTGAATGACAGGTGACTCTACACCAAGTGATGCTAAACACTTGGCCATTTAACAATCTTTGTGAAATTGACCTTGATGAAAAAGATTCTAACCTGGGTCAGCGTCAACTGGATCCGGCATCCATTTCTCCCAGTCAATGTCCTCTTCATCATTATGAGATGACTCATCTAACATTGGCTGACCTTTGACGAGTTCCTCCAGCAACTCATTGCTTCCATCATCAGTAAGGTTAGAAATTATACATCGTACTGTGTCTTCCCTTGACCTGATAATAACAATACTAGAAAATTTATATCCAGGTAGAAATATAACAATTACAAGTTACAACAGTTAAATCTAAGATAGTATCTAAGTAGAAATGTTGGGATAAGAACATTTAATAATACTAAGAAAAGAAACAAAGTGGATATATGGATATAAAAATAGTATAAAGTAATATTTGGCAAGTTTGATACAAAATACAATTGTTTGTTCTAATTTTATCACCATACTTTTAATGAACAAGGCTGAGTAGTTCATTTCACTTTTGTCAAAGTTCATTACACAATGTCTAATGTAAAATATCTAAAGTCTATGACATGTAGTTTCAGAGATGAAGATTTAAATGTGTTTTCCTATGTTAGTCTATATAAACATAGTCATAGTCACTCACAAAACAATTTTGAACATGAGGTCATTATTGATATGTCTTTTGTAGAGGACCACAATAAATGCTGCATGCCAAATATGTAAGATCTATGTCTATTTTTAGCTCCTGTGACATACTTACTATTTATATAACTTTTGTAGAGACTTACTAAAGAATCATTCATGTGAACTTAAGTCAAAATCTACCATGTCATGGAGGAGGAGATGTTGTCTTAAGAAATTAAGGAATGCAACATATGGCAGACATCACAAAAGCATACAACAGCACTTTGGTCTTGGTTGAATAAAAAAGCAAAATAATTATGTGATGCACATTTTTTAAAACAATGTTGACTTTTAACCTCAAACAGGGTTTCTGACATTTATTACATAAAGAAATACACAACAGATACTTTGAGATATTACATGGAAAACAATCAACATGGCAATAATCATTGTAAAACAATTACCGTAGATATTTCCTAACTGGGTCACAGACAAGTTCCAGTATAACACCAGCAGAATCTAATGCTCTTAATGCACGTATAGCAGATATGTAGGCTGTCAAAATATCAGAGGTATTTACACCTGAAACATTAGATAACACTGATTAATTATCATCAACATTAAGTAATTTATTTACTGATGACCTTTGGTTTATCTAAATTGTTGGTATTAGTTGTTATATAGCTCAACTTCTTTTTAATAAATTATTATTGAAAAAACTTAGAAAAATAATAATTACTCAAAAACAAACCATGATGGCATTGTAACTGCCTAGTAACAGCTTTACAGCTCAAGCACAGTTAATATAAATGCAAGCAATACTCTATGACAATCTAGCTACCTAGTTTTGAACCTAGGTGACTTGTATTTTGTTTGTTTGTTTTGGGTTTTATGTCACATCGACACAGTATTGGTCATATCGCGACATTCCAGCTTTACTGGTGGAGGAAGACCTCAGGTGCCCCTCCGTGCATTATTTCAGGCACGAACGGGCACCTGAGTAGAACCACTGACGTTTCGTAAGCTAGCTGGATAGCTTCCTCACATGAAAAAATCCAAAGTCCCTGTCCGGATTCGAACCCACAGCGGTGAGGGGCAAGTGGTTTGAAGTCAACAATCTTAACCACTCGGCCACAAAAGCCCCAACTTGTATTTTATTCTGACCTAGAAATCATCAACTAAAACCTTATAACCTTTACTATGTCATATAACTTGATGTAACTCTAACTATGTCATTTACCTGGATGTATTATAACTATGTCATTTACCTAGATGTTATTTTAACTATATCATTTACCTGGATGTAATTTTAACTATGTCATTTACCTGGATGTTATTTGAACTATATCATTTACCTGGATGTTATTTTAACTATATCATTTACCTGGATGTAATTTTAACTATGTCATTTACCTGGATGTAATTTTAACTATGTCATTTACCTGGATGTATTACAACTATGTCATTTGCCTGGATGTCATTATAACTATGTCATTTACCTGGATGTATTTATAACTATGTCATTTACCTGGATGTATTATAACTATGTCATTTACCTAGATGTTATTTTAACTATATCATTTATGTAATTTTAACTATGTCATTTACCTGGATGTTATTTTAACTATATCATTTACCTGGATGTAATTTTAACTATGTCATTTACCAGGATGTAATTTTAACTATGTCATTTACCTGGATGTATTATAACTATGTCATTTACCTGGATGTATTATAATTATGTCATTTACCTAGATGTATTTATAACTATGTCATTTACCTGGATGTATTATAACTATGTCATTTACCTGGATGTAATAATCTAGTCTCTAGAGAGGCTTTCAGTGTTGACACAAGGTGAGCTCTCATGTCTGTCTTCTCTAAACAAGTCTTCAGATCTAATATAGCTGGTTCTGACTCTGGGAAATCTGTAAAAGTAAAATATATCACTTAAAACTGTTTTAATGAAATACTAGTACATAGCTAATATCTGATACTAATTTACTATATTTACATGTTCATTTATTATGCTCCCCGAAGGATAGGCATATAGTCGCCGCTTTGTCCGTCTGTCTGTACATCCGTCCGCTATTCTTGTCTGGGACATAACTTTGAAACAACAACAGTTATCAACATAAAACATTGTATGTAGATAGATCTCATTAAGTAGAAGTGCAGTGCAAAAGAACCATAACTCTGTCTTGCCTAATTTTGGAGTTATTGCCCTTTGTTTATTTTTACACTTTGAATTTTGTCCGGACATAACTCTAAAACTACAAGAGACATCAACATGAAACTTTGTAGGTAGATAGATCTCATTGGGTAGAAGTGCACTGCAAAAGAACAATTACTTTGCCTTGCCTAATTTTGGAGTTAATGCCCTTTGTTCATTTTACACTTTGAACTTTGTCCAGGACATAACTCTAAAACCATAAAAGGTATCAACATGAACTTTTGTAGGTAGATTGATCTCATTAAAAAGAAATGCAGTGCAAAAGTACCTTATCTTTGCCTTGCTTAATTTTTGAATTATTGCCCTTTGTTCATTTTAACTCTTTGAGCTTTGCCTGTGACATAACTCTGACACTACAATAGGTATACTTTCCTGTGTCCAAAACCTATTCGGGGAGCATCACCATCACCCTGTTCTTGTTGTATTAGTTTACAGGCTTTCCATTATAGACTAATCCACTTTAATAATTAAACTATCTACTGGATAAAGGATCTCACTTACCAATTATAATTTTAAACAGTTGTGTAATCTGAACATTGGCGTAAGTTTCCCACAGAAAATGAAGTAATCTGCCCTTGAATCCCTCTATACAATCTGAACCTATGTTTGTTCTGTTTCCAGCATATACAAGCTTCAACCAGCCAAGAACTTTATTTTCTAACCACTGTACGAAAGAAAATTATATCAAGGTTTGTTTTAAAGATCTGTAGTACAATGCACATTAACAAAAACATTTCTTTCCTTATCATTGTAGTTTTTAGATTTTAGTTTTTAGATTTTCAAAACAATTTTCTTTAAAGTATGTTTACATCAAATTAAGAAATACTGCAATCATTCTAAAGTAACAGTTTTTCAGCTCTGCTTAATAGACTGTATTTTAACATATTTTTTTTTTCAGTTCCACTTAATAGAATGTATATCAAATCCATACTAGCTATGTGAGTGTAAATGTACATACATTTTCTAAACTTTCCAGATAAGCTGTTTCAAAGTTCCCTTTACACGTGTTCTCAACATGTTGCTGAATCTGCTCGTGTATTAATGCCGTGACCGACATACCGGACACCTGTTCCAGTACACCAACCTCGTCCCTAAATTATAAACATTCATCATTAAATATTATTTTGTTTGAAACTAAGAAATATCTCTTTTATATCATGCTTATTTTTGTAATCATTGTCACTTTGCAAATGATAATAATAAAGATTTGATTATTGAGAACATACATGTAGAACAGTACATTTAGATTACTGCTAAATTCTAATACAACCCGCATTTTTCTGGCATATTGAACATAGAAGGACTGAAAGTGGTTTTTTTTGCAATCAAATCACTGTTGCCATTCTATATTTAGACACAAGACGTAACCATTACACATGTGACTAACCTTTAAAAATGCGCTGCAATGAATATAAGTACAGAAACAAATCAGGCGCAATTTAGCTTGATATTAGGTACGGCAGCATTTATTTGTTGATGTCATGTTAGAATCAAAATAATATATTCAAATCAGTGATTTTATCACTTGATGAAATCACAGTTTGTCGTTCGGATGCGCATCATAATATCAATTGGGCTATGCCCTTGTATAATTCCTTGTATCCAAACTCCAAACAGTAATTTTATTTAGCAATAAAAATCACTGTTTGGGATATATTGTTTCTTAAATATATAAAATCATTTAGTTTGTTATAAAGACTTACAGTTTAGCATTTGTAGCATGAAAACATAGCATTATCTGCTGACATTCACAGTCATCTTTCTCATGTTTACAACCCAAGCATTCTGTACTCTCTTCTTCATCTTCCTCTGAATATATAAAACTTTGGGTTCATTTATTTTCAATCGAACTTTTTTATATGCAATTAAATTTCGCATAAGGACTTCATTCACATTGGTTATGTTACAATTATACTTGAACAAAAAGCTCTATGAGTAATTCAAAATATTTAAGATCAATAAAGTGTTTAATCTTTGGAATTATAAGAGCAAAAGCACAGAAAACACTTTCAATTTAGAGGAAACAATTACAAAATGTTAACCACTAGGAATGTGTCCATAGGATGTCCTTTCATTCCACAGCTTTGTCAATCTACAGACAGAGTGACAGTAGGTCAGATAAATACTTGACATGAACAATAATTTTTAATAAATCATTGTGTGTGTCCTAGGACTCGCTAAAACAATGATTGAATCTATAATTCTAAAAATTGAACAGACAAGTTTTGATGGCTTATACAATGTAATTGCTTTTGCGATATGAAAAGTAGATAAACAAAGAAACTGGAATTTAATAAGAATAATTACAATGCTACTGTTACTGAAATTATCGCAAACTGTATTTCTATAAGTCAACCAATATCAGTGGTGCTTTTCCTTACTTCAGTGGTACTGAATAATAGACCAATTAACTATCACAAATGGTCTTATGTTGGTTCACCATTTCATTCTAATGAAAATTCACAAATCCTTAAACTTTGTGTTCACCACAAATTCACTGTGTAAACTGTTCTGGATGCAGGACGCAAAGGTGAAAAATTCATTATTTAACAATATAATTAATATAGAATCTGAATGATAAAAGTCCTACCTTGTTCTAATTCATGATTCAAATAATGGAAAACTCTAAAAGCTTGTGAATAGAACTGTCCCACACATTCTCTGAATTCTCTACTAGCTTTGTTAAACACAACTGCCTTGAATAGAATTCGTACCACATCTGTTACCTTAGCAACCCCACAAAATGATAACATTGAGTAATTTCTATTTATCTCCCTTGGTAAATTCTCTAATGCATTAAGACAAGGTTGATACTCTTGTGAAATTTTGTGGAGATAATCTGCAGCCTGTAACAGACAGGCAATGTTTTGTTCAATTCTTTCATTTTCTGTGCCATCTTTAGCAATGTTTTCAAAGAAACTCCAGAAAGCCGGTGAAACTCGTTGACGTAAATCACGTTGTAATTCCTCAAAGAACCAGTCTTCAAGTAAATTAATAAGTCCATTATGACACAATACGTTTACAGCAGAATCAAAGCCTGTGTTCTGAATTGTTGCATTTTCCTGAAAATATAAAAATGGTGTGAATTATGCACAAGCATTATTATTTTAATTGCCAAGTGCTATTATATTCTGCAACACTTACAGAACTTTACTACACAAATATTATTCATTCTAATATTAACATTTAAACAAGAAACAAACAAGAAACAAACAAAAAAAAAAACACAAAATTTAAAACGAGGTAGTCAGACTATTCTCTCCCTTACCAGTTCCTACCCTGACTTTTCCTCCCTGATGATTCTCTCACTATTTTGGGGGAGAACCATCTGCATATTTGCAAATAAGTAGACAGTTCCTCCCCATTTTTATTAAGACATTATTATTGAAGTATTTAACCTTTTACCATATATGAGCATATGGTGAAAAATGGCTGTTTTCATTGAAAAACCTCCTGTTACAAGTTCAAACTGCTATAAAAATATGAAAAATGCTCCAATACTGATGAAACTTGGCACAAATGATGACTGGACCATAGCCTCTGTAACAGTATGCTCAATCGTTAATTTCCTGTTACCATGGCAATTGAGGACATCTCAAAATTGTGAAATATCATTATTTCGCATTGTTTTACATCAAAAATGATTTCCAAGAGCTGCAACTTCTCAATAGATTGAGATACAGTAAAAGGCTTTTCAGCATTGCTTACACGTTACCTTAAGATCGACCTGAGGCCATCTTAGCCTGTCACATGTCCAAAAATTTCTTGGCACTTAATATCATTGAAAAACCTTCATTATATTATTAGATTAAGTCAAAACTAAAAAGGATAACTTAAAAATGGGGGAGAACTGTCTGCATATTTCAAATTTGGGTCAGAACCATCAGGGGAGGAAACAGTTTGGGGAGAACCGTCAGGAGGAGGAACTGGTAAGGGTGAGAATAGTCTGTCATTAAAAAAAAAACACAATAAAATGAACATACAAATATACAAAAGTGTTAGGATTCAATTTATTAAACGGAGTCTCACAAATCATATTAAAGTGTAACAAACTTTTCTTTTAATCTGCCATATTCTTAATTGTAATCAGTGGTTTTCCTCACTTAATTGGGAAGATGTCAAAGCCTCTTGATTTTGTAAAAAGTTACTGCTGCAAAATTGCTATTAAATTTGGGAAGTAAAAAAATGCAATTGAGAAGAGACCTTTTATAGGCAGGAGGAAAATCACAGGTAATGAAGCCATTAATTATATGGAGACATGAGAATTACTGAATACTAAATAAAGATAAATCACTCTGCCATTCAATTGGCATTTTGGGTAATTCATGTCATACAAAAAGCCTTACAATAATGTCTCTTCCAACTTACACTTATGTTCTGAAGAGTTTAACAGCGAGTACCTGCTAAGTGATGGTTTTGAAAACTTACGTCTGAAGTACCGAATTGACACATCGCAACTTTTTCGAATTACAAGATAACGATAAAAGCCGATGAACTCTGATTGAAAACAGAAGTGTCGACTGGTGTCCTGCGCACTTATATAGGAACCATAATAGAAAGGGGGAACCAGAATAAACGGAAGCAATTTATAAAATACCGAATCAGGCGAATGACAATTTTAAAACGGAAAATGTAAAATAAAAATGAACGATTATTTTAAACTATTTTACGGTAAAAGAAAATCGAGCTCGCTTTGAGGCTTTGCCTTTTTCATATTATAACACATCTATTTCTTTTTAAAACTTAGATGACTGAAATGACAGTAGGATGGCTGTACTTATTTTTTCATACCCCACCTACTATTTTCAACGGGAAACTTGGAAATGAAGCTTACTTAACTTTCAAATTTCAGTCTACTTTTAACAAAAATTACACAATTAAAAAATCTTCATAACACTATTGAAAATATCAGAGGGAAAAAATAACAATGTTACCCATGGACTGAGAAATTTAGTAGCTGAATTCCAAGCATCATTCACAACATCCATGGAGGCTGCCATTTTGAATAAGTGAACACACTAAATTCCGTCCGTCCAAATTACTAAAAGCGGCCCCAAGATATGTCGTACCCATCGGTCACAATAAATAAATAAATAAATAAATAAATAAATAAATAAATAAATAAATAAATAAATAAATAAATAAATAAATTGTTAATATTTGGAAAAAGACAGCGCCCGTCCAAAATTTTCTCGGTGTCTCTTTGACAAGTCTAATTAGTTGGACTACCTCCCTTTATGTACATGAAATATTAAATTCAGTAATATCATTATAAATAATGCTTTTTGGAACTTACAAAATCGATAAATCTTAATTTGAGCATCATATTTATGATATACAACCATAAAAAAATGTGTATCAGGATCTTTAAAGTAAAATGTGCACAGAGAGCTGCAGCCAGGTTTGTCTGTAACAACTATGATTTCATCAGAAGAGGTTACTGTATAGTAACTACATTAGAATACTTTATAGCAAAGAAATGTCCAGGATTTACTAAGATTTTATACAAAATTCAACATCAGCTAGCCTTTGTAGACCACAATCTGTTATATAGTTAAATTCTTACTACAAATTAACATTTTTTTCATACCCCAATCTCGTACCCAATATCATCTGAACAGTCCTACGCACAAGCCCAAGATTTCCAGTTTTCCCCAAAATTTCCTATCTCTGGCCAGTGATGAGCATTTAATTATAATTACACGGATTGTCACTGTATTACTGATAGCAGCACCATTGAATGTTTTATGATCCTATCATGTTTCAAGAATGTATAGTTTAAGCTGGAAGTCTAGAAAACATTTTAGATGTAACGAAAAACTAATATTTAACTTTTTAGTGTAAAGAAGACAAATACAAATTGGATTACAGTAAAAAAAAGGTTTTTAATCACTTACAACTCACAATGAAAATGATTTTGTAAATTACTTTCATATTAAAGGCATATCATACCTCAGTGATTTACATTCTTTTTCTTTTTTTCAGAAGGAGCAAAATAATGTTTAGTAATGATAATAATGGACTCAAAGCATTATTGAAGCTTATCATTCAAACTAGTAGGGAAAGAGATGAATGTGATTTTTTTTATAAAAAAGGTACCAAAATGATACAAGCAAAAAGTAAATAAAGTTTTTAAAGTAAAATTCTAAGTTCAAAGAGGAAATATCTCTTGAAATAAGGATACTAGAGTTATAAACCATGTCATGCATGATGTGAGTAATGACAAAGGAAAATTATCTTAAGTCTAGAGTTGATGTCATTTATAATAACAAAGATAATTGTTAGAAATATATTAATTTTCAATAAATCCCTAATTCAAAAATGAAATGGAGATAATTCTAGAAATACAGGACTAATGAGTTTTAAATCTAATCCCATATAGGTGTTGATAAAAAACATTTTTATGCCGCCGAAGGGAGGCATATTAAAATCGCACCGTCCCTCTGTCTGTCTGGACGTCCGTCTGTCTGTGCGTCCCCACTTCATTCCTGTCCGGACTATAACTTTGTCATGCATGGAATGATATTTAAATAACTAGGCATTAATGTCTACCACATCAAGACGATGTGTCGCGTCCAAGAATTACGTCCCTACCTCAGAGGTCAAGGTCACACTAACATTTTGAAGTTTCACTTTATCACAATAAAAGTTTATAGGTTCACACATTTGTGTCCGGAATGTAACTTTGTCATGCATGGAAGAATTTTAAAATAACTTGGGATAAATGTCTTCCACATCAAGACGATGTGTTACGCGTCAACTTATCACGCCCCTACCTCAAAGGTCAAGGTCACACTACCATTTTGAAGTTCACTATATCAAAATTAGAGTTTATAGTTACACACATTCGTGTCCGGACTGTCATGCATCAAAGGATTACAAAATAACTAGGCATAAATATCTTCCACATCAAGACGACATGTCGCGACTAAGACCCCTATCCCTACCTTCAAGGTCAAGGTCATACTTATAGTTTGAAGGTATTCATTCATTCGAGAAGAGTTTGAAGATACACATTCATGTCCGGCATGCATGGAAAACTTTTATAATAACTTTTGCACAAATGCCTACCACATCAGGACAATGTATCGCAGCAAAGGGTTATGTCCATCTGTCCGTTTGTGTGTCCCCACTTACACAACAATCATGTCCAGTATGTAACTTTATCATGCATTGAGGGATTTTGAAATAACTTGGCACAAATGTCTATCTCATGACAACATTCTGTCGTATCCAGGAACCACGTCCCTTCTTCAAAGGTCAGGGTTACACTTATACGCTATCACAATAAGAGATTATAGGTACAATAATACAAAGAAAAATATTAAGCAATTAGTTACTTTCATCCTCTTTTCTTTTCATACTACCAGTCCTGCATGCTTAAGAAACTTTTTCGGGGGCATTCGTCACTAATCTTGTGTGACAGCTCTTGTTGAAGTCCGAATTTAATAAGGAAAATTCTAAGTATAAAGGGATAATGATTCTGAAAATATTGATGCTAGAGTTATGAAGCTTGCCATGTTATTGTTTAAAGTTAAAAAATATCAATTTTTATTTTAAAAGAAAGTTTAATGGGGGAAATAATCCTGGAAATATTCATGCTACAGTTATGAATCTTGTCACACATGATAAGGAAATATATTTGAAGTTAGAAGTTGATACCTTAAGAAATAAAAAAGATTTTTTGAGAGGAAAAAAAATTCATGGGGGGATAATCCTGGAAAAATTGGTGTTAGAGTAAAAAAAACATTGTCACATATGATGTAGTTGATGATAAGGAACACATGTTTGAAGTTTAAAGTCAATACTTAATATGAAATGAAGATGTTAGAGTAAAATATAACATTATTTTAAGTTCAATGGGATATAGTTCTGGAAATACTGGTTTCAGAGTTTTGCACCTTATCAAATGATGTGGATGATGATTAGGAATATACATGTATATTTGAAATTGATACCTTAAGAAATAAAGAAGTTATAGGCGCATAAACATTAATTTAAAGTATGGACGCTGACGTCGACTTGCAAACCGAGGTGAGTAGGACAACTCACCACATTCTTAGTATAGTCGAGTCGAGCTTATACTTACCTGGTCATTTTAGTTAAGAGTCTTGCACTTTGCAGTAAAACATCTATGAACAGTTTTTTTGTTTTTGTTTTTTAGCGAGCCGGGAGGGGGGTTCAGTCAGTAACATGAGTAACAGTGACACTTAACTATTGAACTTTATTTATTATTAATTTAAAAAATAATTATCATAATTTATGTTATAAAGTATATTTACAAATAATTGCTAAGTTTCACAATTCAATTGGGCCACAGACCCATTTACAAAAGAAAGGAGAAAAAAACATTGATAGTGAGTGTATCTTCTATAGAAATTTGATCCTTCAAAGTTGGGGCCATTAGTGCCCGTCTACACCTATCCAAGTCTTGAATGCAAGTATCATATTCTCTTGTATTGGATAGTGTAGACACCCTACTTGAATGAGTTTTAAAGAGAAATTATGTGACATTCAAGAAGATAATTCCTTGCAAGAAAGTTAGAACACGTTCTATTTTTCTACAAGTTTTTGGCTGTCAAGACACTGATAACACCGGTTTGACACAAAACATGTGCCCCGAAGGTGTGATAGTGTTGTTTTTTTATTATTTTCTGACTTTTTTGTTACTGATTCAGTGTTCATGATCTGTAAATTTTAATAAATGTATAAAATATCTTGGTCAGAGGATCATATCAATAAACTGATACACAGAAGAGCAAAAAAAAAAAAAAAAGAAGTTTTTCAAGTAGTCAAAATAGATTTTAAATGATTTTGTTCATTTAGTGAATAACTTTCATCAAATAAAGAACTTGCATCAATTTATCAGCTCAAAAAATATTTTTCTCACATTTTCCATTATTTTAAAAGAATGTACACATTTCAATTTCATTTACTCCATTGTTTTTAGCTAATTGCATCATTTTCCCGCTTTTTTATTCACATATTTTACAGAAACATGATAGCATTGCAAAGACAAAGGTATAAATCCTGGACAATCTTAATTAGACATTCCAGTAAAAATTGTGCCTGGTTAAATATTGAAAGGGCCATTTATTTAGCTTATCTAAATGTGACATGTAAGAAACTTGAATAGGTGTAGACACGGCCTTAGATAAGAATACAGAGGGGCAATAAATAATGACAAAACTCTCAACTCAGTGGACGTGTTAATGGGAGATATACAGTTAATAGTGATTTACTAGCTGATAAGCCCTTACTGAGATTCAGCAGGCTGGAAGGGTTTATGCGTAGGACTGTGAACTCTTTTCTGCAAATCGGCTCTTACTCGGCAGTAATTAGTGTAGCCGCTTTTCCATGAAGAAACAAGTGCTAATAGTGAAAATTGTGATTGACATATCTTAATTAGCCAGGTCAGGTGTTTCTAAAAAGGCTGATAACACTGTAGGATACATTCAAATTTATTACATAGATAATGCACGCGGAACTCAGCTCGCAGAAACAAATGAGTACACAGTATATAACTTTTTGATATCCTTTTAACAGTCAATTAGTAATTGCTGACTGTTCATATTTTCTAGAAAAAGTAAGCAAAACATTATTTTGTTTCATATGACAGGAATGAATTGCATTAACAATCCTAGGTATTGTTGAAAACTCATTGTTTTACATGCCAAATTAAGTAATTGGACCCCATCCTTGTTTGTACGTGACTGCTGGGGAAAAATAATGTTATGCTTAATTAAAGAGGTGACACTTTCTATATTTTTATCTGATATCGAGTTGTAAGTTATATGGGTAAGAGTTCGATAAGACTCCCTACGGTCGTCTTAATACGAACTCTTACCCATACTAAGCTATTCATTAGTAGAGTAGCCTTCCAGGTCATAAGTTTGTGATTTTGAGTCAGGAAATTAAGAAGATTTAAGACATTTAATGAAGTTAAAAAGCTTTTAAAATACAGAAGAAAAAGAAAAAAAGAGTACCTAGATTTTTTTAAAATTTTTTTTTAATAACTGCACTCATGTATTCTATCCTCTTATCTTTATTTGACTTGTGTCCGATTTGGATAGGGCAGATTTGACTAATTCGATATATTAATGGAATAATCTTTAATAAGTGTGAATTACAGCTGGACATACTTCAATGAAATCATTATATTATATTATAATTATACATTTTCAATTAAAATCACATCAATATTGATTCACATAATATTACTTGTAATTAGATCACACATCCTGTCATTATGCAGTATATTATCAAAACATAAAATTTGAATTTTCCGTTGCTTCATGTACCTCAACAAAAACAAATCAAATCAAATCAAATCAAAATTTATTTATTGTCAGTATAAATATATAACATTTTACAAAACATAAGCTATGTATAGCTTTTGACCGACATAAAATGTGACAGCAATGATGTTGGCATTTGGTACAAACAGACCATAAATGATTTTTAAAATGATCTTTTGTATGTTTTTTGCACAGCACTAATATTATAAAAGATGCATAAATTATACATGTATAACCCGTATTGACATAGGCCGCCCTTGTGATTTTAGCGGCTTGATACCTGAAATTTAGAATTACGTGGCCTCTTATTAATTTGCACATAGTGTCATTCTTACAGACTAGGACGAGAGAAAAATAAAACAAAACAAAATGCTGGCAGACTGTTTATTGATTATATTTATTTCAATATGTACAGCTTTACTAGGAGAAGGTATCAATTATGTGTTCTCAACAATTTTTTTAAAAATGTTTTGAAAACCAGAATTAATGTTTTGAGCATTTGTCATATGTTTTCGCGACCCAAGTTGACAGTTTTACCTGATTATTTTGCAATTTTTATTGTCCTATGTATCATGTATATGCAAACTTTTAAACTGCATTCTTTGCATCTTTAGCATATGTAATTTAGGTCACAATGACATATAATTATGGATATTTATAACAACTGAAAAGTTGGTGAAACCACAGGTGTTTGGCGGGACAGTATTTGAAGAGCCGTATGGCTCCCCAAAAGTTCTAATTGTACATGCGTCACGTATGACTAGCCAGGACACACTGTATTGGCTAGCCGTACAACACTTTTCAAAATTATGAAATTATAAAGAAAGTCGAATATGCATATGTTATTGTGTGTTTTTAAACAAGGATTTTAACCAAGTACTCACATTTGTCTTTGTGTGTTCTGACTTTAATACAGATGCTCCGTCATTTTGTAAAAAAAAATGTATATGAAGGTAATGCAAGCTTTGTAATCTTGATAAAAGTGTCAAAGCTGCATGAAACATTATACAGAGCACATGCAAAGTTATATTTATGATTAAATAATTGAATATTTAATCTATATGAAAGATGAATTACTAAATCATTTTTTGGTAATTAAGTAAATGGAATAAATAATTATAACGGCAAAAGAAGCTTGTTTCATAACGGCATGATCAGAGTGGAGTAAATAAATAAAAATCAAAACATTGAAAAAAAAAACGTGAAAAGCAAAAACAATTGTATTATTTTTAAATACAGTACATGAATAAAGAACATAAAAGCACAAATATCGAACATAAAAGCTCAATCAATTAGCCGTAATTAAAGTCTATCAAGGGCATAGAATTTTAGAATGCATTTCATGGAACATGCAAACTTTCCTAAATGATGGACAAGCATTTACTGTCAGTAAATGACGCAATTATCAGAGCCCAACAACAATTATTAAGGTGTTGAAAATTAAACTTATTGAAACAAAAAATGATTATTATCACAATTTTGTAAACTATTTTAATTGATGCTATTCAATTGCAACCAAAACACTCTTTTTTTCTTGGCATCTGGAGATAATAAAATAGATATTACTCATACTTTCTTTACTGTAGCCAACATGGCGATTAATCTTTAAAAGGTAAACATACGAAGGCAATTGCTGTTTCTTGGTTAAAATCATCACGTAAAGTAATAAAATAACATATGCATTTTCGACTTTCATATAATTTTTAAAAGTGCCTTACTAAAAAAGTAAAAATAAATTTACCAGGATGGTAAAATGGCCGATCAGGCTAATGACATAAAATAATTGTATCCTTTTCTAGAACAATAATGAAGATATTTATTTTAAACTTTCTTTGTTTATAGAGTATAAAATATTATATAAATTGAAAGAAAAATACTTGGTTACTGTCACTTTTGTGAGAATTATTTCCCTTTTTCATGGATATACAGCACATAATTGTTGAAGTCCTTCAAATCTATGTTGTAATATTAAATTCTTAACACAAAATAACAGAAATGTGGCTAACAACTTCATTTGCTCAAGATTATTGTGCCAGTACTTTTTTCCCCATATATTTAGATTTAATATTCTGTTTCTAGCTTATATTTTGACAATTCTTTGACACTGAATATTATACTTTGAAGCTTTCTCTGAAAACTGGGTGAAATTTATACAATGAACTGGAGGATAATGAAGTTATTTAACCTATTTTGTTTTATTCTTTGCATATGTAAGATATTTTTGAAGGGATTCAAAAAATATATGTGTTATAAAAACATGAGAAAAGGGAAATAATTCTCACAAGTGACAGTAACAAAATATTTCTCTCCCTCTGTTTTTGTCATATTATATGCTCAATAAACAAACATTATAGTTTAAAAGAAATATCTTTATTATTTTTCTAGAAATGATTTTATATGTCATAAGCCCGATTGGGCATTTTCAGTGTTTCACCAGCCAGTTTATCAGTCTATATTTGTATAACTAACTTTATTTAATTAGAGTCTACATATTGTTAATAATACTTAAAATATATAATCTGTGATATAGCCTTTATACTTATGAATATCATTAAATTATTTTATGCAAATTCTTAGCCATGAGGTGGATTTTCAGTTTGTGTTTGACAGTTGTTACGATTGCTGATGTATTCATGTATCCTGTTGTATAATTGTACTTGATATATTAACCTTTTGCTAGTTATAAACTTGTTGTTAACAATAAATGATGGTCTAAATTTTTTCCAGGGTTAACTTGGCTGCTGGTGTACAGAACAGAAAAGTACAAAAAGTTAAAAGCTGAAGTTGAAAAGCAAAGTAAAAAATGTAAGTCTATGTTTTTAAGTATGTGTCAATACACAATACAAAACAGCAATATTTTATAGTCTGATATAATCTTATCCAGTGTTAAATCTAGCTTTGTCTGAAAGAGGGGTTAAGTTGCCCACATGCCTTGAGAAAGGGGGCCATCAAATTTCAAGGCCTGAAAACTGAACAAAAAATTTAAAAGTCAAATATTAATATTAATACCAATACATGTATTGTTTATACGTTTGAATACTTGATTTAAGTTCCCATAGAATGTACTAGAAATGCATAATTTCATGACCAATATAAAGATTGATAATTCCACTGGTGGACTTGTATCTACAAGTAAAATATGCAGCAGGACATGAAGAAAGTTGTAGCGACTTGTCCAATTGGATGAGAAACAGAAGACTGTTGGCATGAAAACAATTTATATATTTACTTTTTATGGGAAAAAAACAAGCATATATGTTAGGCATGTCTAGAATGCTCACTTCATAATCCACCGACGTATGCTCCCATCAATGATTAGTATAGTGTGTGTTTTATACATACCCCATACATACTTTGTTTCTGGTATTCCTTTTCTAATGGAAATATATGACCAGCTGTCTTTAATTTGAATCTTTGTTGCAGTGAGATTATAAAATCACTATAAGCTTGTTTTTAAAAAGTATTACTGTCAATTTTGTAAGTTGTTACAATTATTATTAATAGAAAAATCCATACTTGAAAAAACTGAACAGGGTCTTGCATTTACTATCATCTCTTTTATTCTTTCAGTGGAAAAACAAAAAGAAGTGGAAGCCTCTGATAGAAGTCAAAAAAAGAAAATTGGTTAGTAACTTCTTATTTTCTTGCCTTCTTTTTAAAATTGTTTAGTTAGCCATACTAAATTGTTCAAATTGAGCTAATAATAAAGACAAAATATTGGAAATATCTGCAGCAAATGTTTTATTCTAGTGATTGCCCCATCTGTAAATTTCTATCCTTTCATAGGGCCACCATAAGTAAGAATAGAGATCTGCTCATAAATCTTCATTAAATTTGGCCAAGTTAAATTGGTTGTTCCATTTTCTTCGATTCCACTGTCCACTGTAGCAAATTCTGATGTTATGATATGTTATGTCATGTGATATTATGTATATTATATTGATGTAATGCAGATGCCTGGATTATCTATACCTCATCGCTTCAAGTTTTGTGAATAAAGAAATTTAGAATTAGAATGAATTGAAGAGATAGAGCTTAAAATAAAAATACAGTTTAACTCCTCAAGAGACACTCTTGTAGATTATCTAATGTCACTAAGCATTTAACATCTTGCGTAATATTTCATTCTCTTTACTTTTCAGAAAGACAAGAGGAAAGATTGAAAAATAACAATAGGGACCTTTCTATGGTAAAGTTCCAACATTTGTTTAACTTTTCATTCCATAAAAAATTTAGGAGTTTGAATAATATTGATTGATCTTGATAAGCAAAAGTAATGTCTCATTCATTTTCAATTTTTTAAGCCCCTGGATCATTGACTGTCACTAAGAAATCTGTTCATATACAGCCTGTAAAATTTACATGTTCATACACGTTGATTAGCTTTACCCAGCAGACACAAGGTACACGTTCAAGGTCACCCCTGGGGGCATGACATTCACTTGCTCACTCTTTGACTTCTTGTCAAAATATGGTCAAACATAAAATAGGAATAAGCTGACCATTGCTTCTCAGTGTTTGCAAAGAAATCCTTTAAATCAATTTCCTCATGACATATACCGTGAACTATGTGTGACATGAAATATTTGTTTTGTTATCTTTAACACATTAAATGCAAGAAGCAGTAAAGTCTTTTCACACCAGTATAGAACTATGCCAGCTTGCAAAACTGTCACACAAACTTTAGTTTGTTAGCTTTTATCATTTGGTATTAAAATCTCTCAAAGTCATGAGGGACACTTTCTCAAATTAAAGTTAGACTAGTCCATTTAACAAATAAAGCAGGGTATTTGTGAAAGGCAGAAATATTAATGACAAAATTCAATCTCTTTTTCAGGTTAAGATGAAGTCCATGTTTGCCATTGGTTTTGCATTCACCAGCTTGCTTAGTATGTTTAATTCAATGTGAGTAATGTATATTATTCCATCTATAATTTTATTAATAGTTATTTGTTAAAAGATTGGTTTAAAATTCTTCACTGTATGTAGTACTTAATCTTATTTCAATGTAAATAAAGATCATATGATAGAGTGTCCATTATCCTGTAAACACTAACAATTCTACCTAAATTCCTGCTAGTGACTTAGTATTTATTTGGCTTTTTCCATGGTACCTACTTATGGACAGTCATGTTTAGTCAGAAGTGAAAAAGGACAATAAAATTCTTTTCGGTTTGATGGGTTATCCCTTTCGATTAGTTTTAAATAATTTAGTAAAAAAAGTACTAAATATGTAAAAATGTAGATCAGTATTATGTGTTTATTTATTTCAGTTTTGATGGCAGAGTAGTGGCCAAGCTTCCATTTGTACCTATCTCATTTATTCAGGGTATCTCACATAGAAATCTAGCAGGGGAAGACTACACAGATTGTTCATTTATATTTCTCTATATACTGTGTACAATGTCTATACGACAGGTTGGTTGAACGCTATTTTCTTCTTTATTTAGTATATTGAAAAGTATATTTAAGAAATAATATATCCCAAACTGTGATTTTATCGCTCAATAAAATC
Source organism: Ruditapes philippinarum (assembly GCF_026571515.1). NCBI lineage: Eukaryota > Metazoa > Mollusca > Bivalvia > Venerida > Veneridae > Ruditapes > Ruditapes philippinarum. Next base: position 256,710 of record NW_026857902.1, on the reverse strand, counting down.
ACTGTTTGGAGTTTGGATGCATGGAAATATATCACGAGGGTGTAGCATGAGTTATATAATGATGGGCATCCGAACGACAATGATAAAATCACTGGTTAGGATATATTATTTTGATTCTAACACAACATTAATAAATAAATGCTGCCATACCTGATGTTAGGCTAAATTGCACCCGATTTGTTCCCGTACGTATTTCAGCGCATCGCATTTTTAGCTCACCTGTCACAAAGTGACAGGGTGAGCTTTTGTGATCGCTTTTCGTCCGGCGTCCGTCCGTCCGTCCGTCGTCCGTCCGTCCGTAAACTTTTGCTTTAAATGACATCTCCTCATAAACCACTGAGCCAATTTCATCCAAACTTCACAGGAATGTTCCTTTGGTGGTCACCTTTAAAAATTGTTCAAAGAATTTAATTCCATACAGAACTCTGGTTGCCATGGCAACCGAAAGAAAAATCTTTAAATATCTTCTTTTAAACAACCCTAAGAGCTAGAGCTTAGATATTTGGCATGAAACATCTTCTAATGAGTGTCTACCAAGTTTGTTCAAATAAAAGCCCTGGGGTCAAAATTGGCCCCGCCCCAGGGGGTCATTGATTTTCCCTATATGCATATAGTAAAAACTTAAAGAATCTTCTTTTAAAGAACCCAAAGAGCTAGAGGTAAGATATTTGGCATGAAACATCTTCTAGTGAGTGTCTACCAAGTTTGTTCAAATAAAAGCCCTGGGGTCAAAATTGGCCCCGCCCCGGGGGGTCATTGATTTTCCCTATATGCATATAGTAAAAACTTAAAAAATCTTCTTTTAAAGAACTGTAAGAGCTAGAGCTTAGATATTTGGCATGAAACATCTTCTAGTGAATGTCTACCAAGTTTGTTCAATTAAAAACCCTGGGGTCAAAATTGGCCCCGCCCCAGGGGGTCATTGATTTTCCCTATATGCATATAGTAAAAACTTAAAAAATCTTCTTTTAAAGAACTGTAAGAGCTAGAGCTAAGATATTTGGCATGAAACATCTTCTAGTGAGTGTCTACCAAGTTTGTTCAAATAAAAGCCCTGGGGTCAAAAATTGGCCCCGTCCCGGGGGGTCATTGATTTTCCCTATATGCATATAGTAAAAACTTAAAAAAATCTTCTTTTAAAGAACTGTAAGAGCTAGAGCTAAGATATTTGGCATGAAACATCTTCTAGTGAATGTCTACCAAGTTTGTTCAAATAAAAACCCTGGGGTCAAAATTGGCCCCGCTTCAGGAGGTCATTGATTTTCCCTATATGCATTTAGTAAAAACTTAAAAAATCTCCTTTTAAAGAACCTTAAGAGCTAGAGCATAGATATTTGGCATGAAACATCTTCTAGTGAATGTCTATCAAGTTTGTTGAAATAAAAGCCCTGGGGTCAAAATTGGCCCCGCCCCGGGGGGTCATTGATTTTCCCTATATGCATATAGTAAAAACTTAAAAAAATCTTCTTTTAGAGAACCCAAAGAGCTAGAGCTAAGATATTTAGCATGAAACATGTTCTAATGGGTGTCTACCAAATATGTTCAAATAAAAGCCCTGGGGTCAAAACTGGCCCGCCCCGGGGGTCATTGATTTTCCTTATATGTGTATAGCAGAAACTTAAAAATCTTCTTTGAAAAAAACCAAATAGCTAGAGTTTAGATATTAAGCATAAAACATCTTTAAGTAAATATCTACAAAATTGTTCAAATAAAAGCCCAGGGGTCAAAACTGGCCCTGCCCCAGGGGTGTCATTGTTTTTAACTATAATTATGTGTATAGTAAAACTTAAAAAATCTTTTTTAAAAAACCCAATGAGCTAGAACTTAGATGTTTAGCATGAAACATCTTCTTATGGGTATCTACCAAGTTTGTTCAAATAAACAAATAAAAGCCCTTGGATAAGAATTGGGGGGGGGGGGGGGGCTATATACAGGTGAGCGACCTCAGGGCCATCATGGCCCTCTTGTTTAGTGGTTAACGTCACATGTATATAATGATTATGTCACATGTCTAAATGTAGAACGTCAAAAGTGATTTTATTGCATAATAACACACAATTTAGGTTCTTCTATGTTCATTAGGAACAAATGCGGGTAGTGTTCGAATGAGTAATATTTAACTCCTTGAAAGTAGGTAACTGTTGTAAAAAACACTTTGGTATTGTCTGACCAGGTTCTTTACTATTTTAGTCAGTTTTGAAATTTTAGTACTGAATTCCAATAAACTATTAGTTAAATTTCCGTAACACTACTCCATGAATAATGTAAGAGTGTAGAACCAGGGCAGCCTGTACTTCCCTGGAATCTTAACATGGTCTCTTCTTTAATCATATTTAATGTAAGCATTTTGAACATCCCTTGCAATAACAATGAACAGATCCTAGTTTAAAGATATAGTATGCTCAAATTTGATTCTTAAATATATTAATAATTGCTACACAGTCTCTTTGAATGTTTAAAATAAACATATAAACTATATGCTTCGTCTTAATTTAAAGTAGAAATGTTTTGTTTTGAACTCTACACGCTACAGGTAGTCACAATATGAATAAAAAGTTTCATTAAAAAACAGTTTTTTTAAGCAAAGACCAAATTTACTTGACCCGTAATAGGGAATGCAGCTTCCCATATATAGTTTATTCATTATTTTATTCAAATTAAACATGTTCAGTAAGAATTTCATGGATTACAATACATTTGTTAGATAAAAATATTTTATCCAAAGATGAACAAGGTATATCTTTAAAGCATGACAAGTTCATTATGAATTTTAGCATTGTATTTTGGTATAAGATAAAATTTATTGTATCCGCCTTTGATAATAAATAGAGATGAACATGCTGATAAATTAACTTCATCTTTTAGAGAGTTCCTTCATTGAAAAGTATTATCATATTTTTAAATGGTGTTGAATTTAAATTCTGATAGATCTGTTCATTTTTCTATTTTTAGAATATTCAGAAGATGTTGGGCCTCGCCCCATCAAGAGCTGCAAGCAAGCAAGGTGGCGGATTCTTCTCCCCACCCACTCAGATGACAAAATAAACTCTGCAATAACTACATGTTACAATAATATGTTTCCTTTTTTACTATTTCACTTATTAGTATGAACTGATGTTTTTTTATCTGAAACTTTGCATACATGAGAAATGCATATTTAAAGAGTAATTGCAATACTTCTATAAAGTTTTTATTGACTGAAGATGAAACCATTTGTTGAATTTTTACATTTTTGATGAAATATTGTAAATCATGTACATTGTATATGGACCATTCATTGTGTATAAATAAACCATGTCTTTCTTTTGTGCAGTCAAGCAAATTACTTCTTTTGGTCAGAATATTTCTAATAATTCTTTTTTCAGTGGAAATAGATTTTATAAATTTTATTTGTGTTATAAATAGTATTGCACAGCTTGCTGTTTAGATGTATTTTAATTAATCACTGGGGGCAACACTCTTGAGTTTATAGTAATGTTTCTCTGTACTGAACAGCAATATCATAGGACAACCCATTTACATATCTGGCTCTGTGGGATTACTATGTTGTTATCACAATAATTGTTCTTTATTTTTTAACATAGACTTAAACATAGACTTATAACTACTCTATCACTTTGCATTCATCCCGTAAAATTCCTAATAAACGCCCTTCCCCTAATAAAGGCCCCCCAGGCCTTTTGATAGGGAAAACAATCTACTCACCAGTGCTGAACTCATAATTAAAGCCATAATTTTATTCAAATCATTCAGAATCCATAGTATTTTATAGTAAACACAAATATTTATAATATGAACTTTAAAACCTTTACATTTTTAATGTCATTACCAACACTTGCTAACACTAAATGTATTTACAGTGATTTTTAGCTCGACTATTCGATAAGAATAAGTAGAGCTATTGCAGTCACCCGAGCGTCGGCGTCCACGTCGGCGTAACCACTTATGTTAAAGTTTTTGTAATAGTTCAAATATTTTCAAAGTCCATTGACATATGGCTTTGAAACTTTGCACACTTGTTCACCATCATGACCCCAACCTGTAGACAGGAGGAGGTAACTGTATCAAGCATTTTGACAGTATTATGCCCCTTTTTACAACTTAGAATTTATGTTAAAGTTTTTGTAATAGTTCAAATATTTTCAAAGTCCATTGACATATGGCTTTGAAACTTTGCACACTTGTTCACCATCGTGACCCCAACCTGTAGACAGGAGGAGGTAACTATCAAGCATTTTGACAGAATTATGCCCCTTTTTCGACTTAGAATTTATGTTAAAGTTTTTGTAATACCTTAAATATTTTCCAAGTCCATTGACATATGGCTTTGAAACTTTGCACACTTGTTCACCATCATTACTCCAACCTGTAGACAGGAGGAGGTAACTGTATCAAGCATTTTTTTTTACTATCAAGCACTAAGAATAGTCGAGCGTTGCTGTCCTACCGACAGCTCTTGTTTTATTAAGGAAAAACTGTGTTGTAATAATAGCCCCTGTTTTGGAAAATGTTTAGCCCCCGGGGGCGTTTATTAGGAATTTTATGGTACTTATATTACAAATTAAACAAAAACTTAAATTCAAAAAAATATTCTGTGTTTCGTTGGGTTTTACATCGCATTAAATTGTTACATCATACTTAATATTTTCACAATAAATGATGTCACAAATGAGGTCATTTGTAGCCTGGGAATTGTGTTCTGCGTAAATTTTGTACAAATGAAAGTTTGTTTTTTCTGCATGTAAATGAATGTAAGATGCAATGTATCTAAAAAAAATCATTGTCTGAGTTTGTAATAGTCAGAATTGTAAATTGATATACTCAAGAAATTAAATGTTGTACTCTATGTAATAAAGTCAGTTTAACACTCTTTTACTATTTGTTACAATTTACCAGTCATTTGGTTATATAATTTATTTGTCTTGAACAGGAAGCTAACATGTGTTTTCTGTGAATTCAGTTTTACCCAATGTGTTGTCATTCATGTTTTGTAGTTAATTTTTGAGAATTTTTCAAAACATTTTATGTACGTATTTTTTCATCAAGTTATCAGCTGGATTATTGGACACATAGTTTGGCCATCCTATTCATGAACACTTCTTAAAGCTTTGCAAAATTTACCCAAGACCCATAACTCTTGTCATGTAATTTCACTTTATTTTCAATGCCACTAGTATTGTTTTACTATCCATGGTCGAGGGGTTAGAGTCGATGACTTCTAATCCAGTTCCCTCTCTGGCGTGGGTTCGATCCCCGGGAGATGCTTTGGTAGTTTTGCACGGAGGAAGTTAGTTTTAAGTACTGGTGTAACTCTCCAGGAACGATGGTTAGGAAACTACCCGCCTATATGACTGAAATACTGTTGGGTAAAGACGTAAAATGAAACAAACAAACAAAACTATCCACCCTAAGATGGATAATTACTAAATTATACTACTTTGACAATTTACATGTAAATAAAATAAAAACTTGACAAAGTTCTTAGTAAATGTTTAGTATGCAAGTCCTAGCTTCATAACAACTGAAAGGAACTCACTTGTCTTCAGGGCATAATAATGGTCATTGTCCAAGACCAATAATGTTATTATCGAATTTCACTAATTATCCTTAGTGTCCAGCTTTAATTGTCATCCAATGAAAACGCTGTATTTCTTAAAAATTATGTGTGTTAATTTTCATAGAAGAAAAAAAGTCGATACTATATTGAAATTCGTTCATAGTCGCCTACTATTTTTCATAGTGCTTCATAGTACTGCGTAGTGACGTAATCAAGGGCCAAATAAAGCTTGACACTAAATATGTTAGTGTTCATCCTTAGCTGTTCTACAGAAATTAGAAACATTCTCCTGTCGCTATCGCTCCCGTCGAAGTTTCTAATTTCTGTAGAACAGCACGGATGAACACTAACATATACATGGTGCTTGTTTTTACTATCTACTGAGAAACTGCAGCACCTTGTCTGACAACTTTTCTAATTAATTTCGTTCAAAGTTAATATTTATATGGTAATGTGTAAATGATGATGTTTACTGTACAGTATAATAGAGAAACCAGGTCTTGACAACTCTGACACTACATTCACTTTATGTTATAATAATCATATATAATGAAACAAGAACAAAGAACTTATTCAGTATGTTTTTTTTATATATTTATTTGCATATTTTAACAGATTTCCCACTTTGTGTATAGAATTCTTTAACAATGTAATATAATCTTACCAAAAATATTATGTATGAAAATAATTGTATGAAATAAATCATATATAAAGTGCATAGATGTGTATTTTATCAATACTGGTGGGCAAAATTAAACTTAAGTACTGAATTAAACAAAGAGTCATAAGTAAATGCAAAACTGGTAAAATATTTTGCCTGTTGCCTCTAAGGCAAAATCTACCTGAAAGACAAAATTAATTAAACACTCTAGTATGTTGAGATGGTATAAGGTTGTAGGTGGTTTAGGATTAATGTTTTCAGCATCAAAAAGTCCTTTGCATGGACAATGTCTACATTTCGTGTAATCATCAAAAGCCACAAGGGACAAAACTGCAAATTAAGTACAAAGCTCATGGTAAAATGTGTTGCCCTTCATGTTATCAACCTCAGCAGGATGTAAATTATCTACTCCTTGCCTCAAAATTCTAGCAGTCTAGTAAATAAACTACTACTTGTCCTCAGCAGTATAGTAGGATGTAGATCATTTAATAGTTGCCATCAAATGCAGGCAGACTGTAAATTTACTACTTGCCCTCGACAGTCGGGCAGGATGTAAATTAATTCCTACTTGCCCTCAGCAATCAGACAGAATGATAATTAACTCCTTACCCTCAGCAGTTAAGAAAATTTAGTTAGTAGGGCTTGTAAATTTCTTAATTTGAAACAAAAGAATGCCACTCTTTTTTCATGTTAAAAATGAAGATGGATACTTCACCATTCGCTAAATATATCCAAACATGATGATATATAGCATTTTCTTTAATGCATTTACATGTATATAATTCCTATATTAAGCTTATAATTCAACTGTCTAATGTATCATTATAAAAAAACAAACAAGGTGTGTTCTTTTATATGCCTAAAACAAAGCCTTGCTTAATAATATGTTAATAAAGGACATGTATGTATATAAATCCCTGGATTTCCCTCAGATTAAAATCAGTTTACAGTATGCATTACCCATCTTATGATAAAATATTACAATTTACTAACAATGCTTAGTATAAATTTATATATTTCAGTAGAATATAACAAAGGCAATGAGATAAACTAGAAGCAATTTGTGCATATTACTAGGCACTTGACCCAATAAATTTAAGTAAACTCTTTAACAATTCATAAAATGATAATAATCAACAACATTACTAGATACAAAGGCACTTGACCCAATAAATTTAGGTAAAATTCTTAACAATTCATAAACTGAAATTATGAAGCCCTTGCCAGCCAGTACATCTATTTAATCATTCCTGGCTCTATACTGTTGGCTGACTGATCAATTCTCAAATTTTCATTATGATATCACTTATATTTATTATGGACAGATCCAAAATAGAAACAGGACAAGTCCATTTAGGAAATTCAGCCCGTTTTCTAGTAAAAGAACAAGATACAAAACCACAACTCATAAACTTCAAACTATGTCTCAGTTGTTTACAGTTATAATGGTTAGAGTGTGAAACAAATTAAGCATGAAAGTAAGTTTAAAACAAGCATCAATGATATACACTGGTTCTTTTCCCATATACTGAAAATAATACGACAAATTCGCCATTAAGTCAAAATCCCATAAAAAAGTTTAATGATATCACATAGGTGTATTAAAACATTACATGAACAAAATTAACAGTAACTAATTACCTGATCAACCCTTGGTAGTGTGTTACTGAATGAAAATGGCAGATAAATAAAATCTCATTGACATGCATATACCAATATCATAAAGCAATAATTATTTGCAGGACGGAAATAATCTTCAACATAGTGTGGTCTGTTTTCATAAAGAAAATTTACAGGATTAAATGGCCCTGATTATGTTTTTATTGCATATATGAAACTTCACATTGGTCTTATTGTGATGAAATAATATAGTTAATATACAAATTTTTATAATTAGCAATGAAAAAACTCATTTTTTGGATAGAAGTTAGGAATCTTAATATGAATTACAATAATAATTGGATCAAAATCAATGTTACAATAAACACAGGACCTGACATTTGAAAGGCACATACCCACTTTAGTTTGCATGTAAAAAAAAGGCTCTTATATTTCTATAAATTTAGCACTGAAAGGAAAAAATACATGTAAACCTTCTGACTTCAAGATTAACACGAGTAATGACCTATCTCTGAACAAAATCTCAGGTCTATAGGCCAAATTGTTCTCTCTAATCAACAATTACACAATGTCTAGTCTATGGACAAACAGACATGTTCAGAATATATTCCCCGCACTTCTCTGACGGGAGGTTTAAATATTTAAACTATGGCACTTTCTAATTATATTCTACATATTAACTTTGCTATACAACTATAATTTAATGTCTATGCCACTAGTAAGAAACACATTAGTTTGTTTGCTTTGTTGGGCTTTAGATGGCACCAACACAACAGAGATCATATTGTGACTTTCCAGCTTTACTGGCAGAGGAAAACCTCAGGTGCCCCTTCCTGCATTATTTCAGGCATGAGCTGGCACCCGAGTAGAACCACCAAAGTTGTTGATTTGTAAATTTTTACATTTGTTTTAATAATTACTAATAAACCAGTTACAACTGTTTCCAACTGTTCAATTTTAACTATGCTAACTATGCACCTTGGGTGCAGTAATAGTTTAACTTCTATTAAATTATGCAAGGAGTTTACAATAAGGTGACTTTATAAACAATGATTTGTCTTGCATATTAAAAGTTAGAACTGTTTATTATTATCTCAAGGGGTTTTCATCATCAAAGTCAGATTTAGGACCAGCCAATAGTAAAAAACCTAGTTAGACTGCATGCAGTTTATATTGGTGTGATAGGATGATTATTTTAGCAGATAAATTAATAGGTTAAATTGTGCTGGAACTGTTAATCTCTAAAACTAAAATCTAGTGCAAAAAAAACTACAGTGAGCACTATCTAAATATAATTTTTTTCAACCCAATGAGTATATCAAATACAACCAATAAAATTTACCACAAGTATACAGTTAATTTTGCTATTTCAATGATCCATCAAAATCCCATTTGGTTTTCACTTTTGGTACATTATTTTCAGGTTTTTCTTTTTCATTTAAAGATTCGTGGATATCCGTTGACTTATTTTGAGATTCTTCAGTCTGTTTTATCACTTCTTTATTGCTTTCTTTCTTTTTTATGTCAGCTTCTTCATCATAAACAACAGAAACTGGTTCCCCATCTTCCACTATTGTAAAGCTGGGAACTGGCTGTTGTGATGAATTTTGTACACTATTTTCAGTTTCTGAGGATTTCACTTCAGAACCATCACAAGGACTGTTTGGTTGAATCACAATGGTGTTACTATTTTTATCACAGTTTTCTGGAGATTTGCTTCCGTCACTAGTAGATGGACTTTCAGGAGCTTTCATCTTAGTTTGTTCAATAATTGTTTGCCCCGTACTGGGCGACAAATGAAGATTTGTCTGCTGGAATGATGTAAGGGGAGGTAACTCCGGAAGCTGAATGTTCACATCCTCATCGCTTGATTCCATTTCCAGTTCTTTCATTAAATCAGCCAGTTTTTGAGCTTTACGCACTTCGTTCTGATGAATTATTGTATACAGGTGCTCTGTTAATTGTTCTTTGGTGTCTGACTTATTATGAAGGTCAATCTTTGATTCAACATATTCTTTCTCTGCCCTCTGGAAACGTTTTCTACACAGGAAAAGAAGAATATTCTTGAAATGTCATATTGTATCAAAAAACAACACAAATATCTAACAATATTTTCATTTTCTCATCACTGGATATTGAAGATTAAATGAACTTTTGCTTTTGTTTTCTTTTGGGTACTATTTACATAAATTCTGTTTCTCAAAGAAATTAATACATTAAAAAAACTTCAAAAAATAAAGTGTTAATTACAGTCCGACCCCGGTTATTCGACAACCCTTTATTCGAATACCCGGCATTATCCGAAGTAGATCGGCGGTCCCGTTTTTATCTCTATATAAATCAATATAAATACAAGTGTATTATTCGAAATGCATTATCCGAATACCTCCTATTTTTCGAAGTAAAATTTCGGTCCCGATTATACAATTATGAAAGAATTTCACACCTATTATTCGAAGCCAGCCTAATTATTATTCGAAGTCAGACTAATTGGCGCAGATCCACTCGCTGACTGGTCGACTTGTGAAAAACATCAATAGTCATGCATGTATTTAGACAATCGTGATAATAGCTCTTTTTGTGTTCTTTAATCAACTTTAAGTACCGAAAATGAAAAGCGATGCACCGTGTCCGATTTTGTTACTGTTATTGCTTGAAGATGACAGCAATATTTTTCATACATACCGAATATGTAAATTTGTCAAAACATCCAAAACGCTACATAAGAGCCTTTTTCCTAATCGAAAATACCAGAGTTTAGCTGTAAATACCGTAGTGACAACACGGCCATTATCAAGGTTTTGCGCGAAACGAAACGATGTAGAATAAAATGCAAGTATTTATGTCTTCAATGTCAATACAATAATTTTTACGCATCTTTTCTTTAATATTTATTTTTCTCAATTGATTACAGGAAGTTAATGTGTTGTAAACGGTAGTTTTGCTACGATTCGTCAAAGTGGAGTAGTTTTCGTCTATCACAATATTCGGATACCGATTATTCGAACCCATCGATTATTCGAAGTAAATATTCAGTCCCAGGCACTTCGAATAAACGGGGTTGGACTGTATTGCATTGCACTCTTTCCTGAAATATTCTCAATCAAATTTAAATCAAACTGAACTTTCCAATATAAATAACCAAAGTGACCAAGAAATTGTGCGCAACACAGCCACTCACTGAGAATGATATTTCTGACAAGTTATTTTCTGTAACACCCAGACATGCAAAAATCTTCTTATCTACGACTGCAAGTGACCTGTGAGTCATAATTCCAGTTCTTGTGTAAGATACTCATTCTCATTGAGGTTGACATTTGGTCAAGTTATTTTAGAGTCTGTAAATTTATGACATACAAATGTATATAACTTACTGTGCTTCTAGAAACTCCCTGCTGGCCTCTTCTATCTTCTCTCTTACAACATTCACATCAGCTGTTAGAAGATGATCAAGCTTTGATAGCTCTTTCTGTATATGCTCCAGCTTGTATGCTTCTTGTTTTGCTCGCTTTTTTCTAATTTGAAAAATAAAAATTGTTAATTTTCAGTGTTAAAGTTTACAACATGTGATTGAGAGAAAAGCTGTCAGCTTATTGAAATCACCCTCTTGTAAACTTCCTGGACTGATAAGTTGTGAATCGAAAAAGAAGGTATTTGAACTCATGACATGTGAGTTGAGTGGCAGACCTCTTAACCACTTGTGCACAGATTTCTTCTCTGTTTGTCACAGCATACATAGTCCCAACAGCAAAGAAAACAAGATATGTTTGTAAAACATGTATGCCCCCTATCAGCAGCCAATTAGTCATGTGATAAGGTTATGATGCATGACTTCTGACCCAGTGATCAAACAATTAAAAGGGTTATAAAGTATCTACTGGTCATGACCTTGACCTTTGACCCCTTGACCCAAAACTCAATAGGGGTCATCTGCTGGTCACGACCAATCATCATACAAAGTTTGAAGTTCCTAGGCCTAGGCGTTTTTAGTAAATTGATCAGAAACTGTTTTTACCTACAAGGTCAATGTGACCTTGACCTTTGACCCCTTGACCCCAAAATCAATAGGGGTAATCTGCTGGTCATGACCAATCACCATGCCAAGTTTGAAGTTCCTAGGCCTAAGGGTTCTCTTATTATTGATCGGAAACCGTTTTAACATACAAGGTCAATGTGACCTTGACCTTTGACCCCAAAATCAATAGGGGTCATCTGCTGGTCATGACCAATCACCATGCCAAGTTTGAAGTTCCTAGGCCGAAGCGTTCTTTAGTTATTGATCAGAAACCGTTTTTACTTACAAGGTCATTGTGACCTTGACCTTTGACCCCTTGATCCCAAAATCAATAGGAGTAATCTGCTGGTCATGACAAATCACCATACCAAGTTTGAAGTTCCTAGGCCTAAGTGTTCTTGAGTTATTGATCAGAAACCGTTTTTACTTACAAGGTCAATGTGACCTTGACCTTTGACCCCTTCACCTAAAATTCAATAGGGGTCATCTGCTGGTCATGACCAATCATCACACAAAGTTTGAAGTTCCTAGGCCTAAGCGTTCTTGAGTTATTGATCAGAAACCGTTTTTACTTACAAGGTCAATGTGACCTTGACCTTTGACCCCTTGACCCCAAAATCAATAGGGGTCATCTGATTGGTCATAACCAATCACCATACCAAGTTTGAAGTTCCTAGGCCTGAAGGTTCTTTAGTTATTGATCAGAAACCGTTTTTACTTACAAGGTCAATGTGACCTTGACCTTTGACCCCTTGACCCCAAAATCAATAGGGGTCATCTACTGATCATGACCAATCACCATACCAAGTTTGAAGTTCCTAGGCCTTAAGGTTCTTTAGTTATTGATCGGAAACCGTTTTTACCTTCAAGGTCAATGTGACCTTGACCTTTGACCCCTTGACCCCAAAATCAATAGGGGTCATCTACTGATCATGACCAATCACCATACCAAGTTTGAAGTTCCTAGGCCTTAAGGTTCTTTAGTTATTGATCGGAAACCGTTTTTGCTTACAAGGTCAATGTGACCTTGACCTTTGACCCCTTGACCCCAAAATCAATAGGGGTCATCTACTGATCATGACCAATCACCATACCAAGTTTGAAGTTCCTAGGCCTTAAGGTTCTTTAGTTATTGATCGGAAACCGTTTTTGCTTTCAAGGTCAATGTGACCTTGACCTTTGACCCCTTGACCCCAAAATCATTAGGGGTCATCTACTGGTCATGACCAATCACCATACCAAGTTTGAAGTTCCTAGGCCTTAAGGTTCTTTAGTTATTGATCGAAAACCGTTTTTGCTTTCAAGGTCAATGTGACCTTGACCTTTGACCCCTTGACCCCAAAATCAATAGGGGTCATCTACTGGTCATGACCAATCACCATACCAAGTTTGAAGTTCCTAGGCCTAAGGGTTCTTTAGTTATCACTCGGAAACCATTTGGTCTACGGACCGACGGACCGACAGACCGACGGACCGACGGACCGACAAGTGCAAAGCAATATACCCCCTTTTCTTCGAAATGGGGGCATAATTAGTAAAACAGCTGTTGAACTGAAGAGCTGATAAAACTCATTAAAGGGTCAAGTGCAAGTAATACGGTACATTTTTTCTATTTAATTCATTTCTTCAATGACAAAGTTCCTTACAATTTTCTATCAATAACAATTAGTCTCTTTACTTTTCAATAAAAGCATTAATAAAGTCATCATATTGAAAATAACAGAATACCGTTCTGATAGTGTTTTTGACAATAGGTCTTTCTTCAGTTTGTTTGCCTCTTCAATAGCTTTCTGTTGTTCACGGAATTTATCAAGCTGTTTGACCTCTCGGCTGGAATATAGACACATCATAATTCTTGCAATTGTATGAATATATAAATTGTATATATTATATCTTCGGCTGAATATATGCTAAGAAAGCATTGATTGCTCTACCAAAAATATTGAAAATATGTAGCTTGTTGTTTCTTAATATTATCATTTTGTTTATTTTAACACTGCACAAGGCACATTTATCAGGTTTTTATAAATTGTATATACATATTTAAATCCACAAAAATTTCACTTTCAGAACATTTAATTTTCTAGGTACTGTTACTTGTAGAGTGTTAGGCCTAATGGCAGCATATCCCTAACTAAAAGACTTTCTTAACAAGTAAAGATCCAGGCTAACCTGATTATCTATCCAGAATCTATACTGTTAGCTGCTTAATTTTAACATTTTAATTTTTCAAATTTATTCCTTTTATTAACATTAGACAGAAATACGATAAAATATGATGACAAGTCTAGTTCACATAATTATTATTTAGTTTAAATGACTTTATGTTAGTTTGATTGTGTTGGAAGCTATAAGATTATTGAAACACTCTTGAACCAACCAGTACTAAGCAATGAATGTAAAGTGTCTTGCTCAATGAAATAACAGCTTGCAACTGACAGGGTTAATACCATGCAGTCAGCAGTCCTTAGATTACTAGTCTGACAAGTATTTAACATGGTAAGGGTATATTATACTATTACAGACAGTCTGATCAAAAGAGTAGGTACAATCATTAATCTACTGAAATATTCACCTTATAGCCTCTTCGGTAGTGAGTTCCTCAACATTGACCTCTTTCTTGACCTCACCTGGTTCAATCTTAATAGGCAAATCTAAAGGTGTTTCTACTATGGTATATTCTGCCTCAGGCTCTTTACGAATTCTGTGATTACTTAACTGGAAAACATGGAAATTATTACTTTTATGCAACTTCAAAAGTAATACCAATAAAGTTCATGCATGCTGAACTCTGATAACATCATTCTACATGTTTATGTATTTTTGGTGTAAAAAATATGCATTTAATAACATTTTTATTCACAAGATATTTATTCTGTAATGTTGGAAGAGGACATAAACTTACCATTGCGTTTGTTAAGTCCTTTTGTGCCTGGGAATTATTAACCTTTTGAATTGGTTTAGGGAGCAGCTTGCACTGACCTGGACCTTTTGCCTTCATCTTTCTGTTATCAGTAGGGACTGCAAAAATAAAATATTGATTGAACTGGTGTTAAATAAACATGAAATAAAACCCTGTTGAAAGCTGTTAACAGTTTCTTATTTACCTTCTAAGTCATAGTTAATAAATAACACATACATTTGTGAGTAACAGTAAAATATCCCGATTAAGAAAATACTGTTAGTGTTGACGTCAAGGGAAACAGTATTTTTTTTTTTCAAATTTTTGCTGTTACCCACAAACCTATGTGTTATTTATTTTAATACCCCAAAAAAATACTCGGGACACAGTCTCTATAGGTTTATATGTTTCAGATTTTTACTGGGCAAAAGTAGTGTTACCTATGTCACAATACAAAAATTTTAGTCACATAGTACACTTGCATTAAATGTATAAAGAATAACTCCCAAAAGCCTATGGGAAATTAACATTACAAAAATACTAAGGGGTATACTTACATACCCCTTACATACCCCATACATAATACTAACATATGAAGTTAAGATGTACAGAAATGATTTGTAATGTGTATGTTATCAATATTATTTTATGTATTTTTTATAATGATTTTACTGTACCATCTATTGATAAGTTCAATATTATCCTGTCAACAGTTAACAGAGATATCATGAAATCAATTTCTTTAAAATCATTACTAATTAAATTATTTAAATGCATTAGATCAAAATAGGTCAAAATAGATGTTTAATGTCAATTTGCTTGCTATATGCTTTTGCAGTCATCAGTTAAGATCTACAGTCATTGAATTTAAGATTTTGAATTTACTGGCTCGAATTCCATTTTTTAATTTATTCTACTATATATCTAACTAGATATTCTTAAAATTTAAACTGGCCCAAACTAATTTTCACTGGCCATGGGCCACCGGGCCAGTGCTAAATTTGATGACTGGATCTAATGTTTGCAGTCATCAGTTAAGATCTAACGTATCATGGAAAATGAAAAATATCAGAATTAAGATAAGTGAAGGATAAACATGAAATAGGTTATAGTATACTGGTCAGGCTCAGGTCTTATAATGAGAATGAATCTTAAATTAACCGGATACTGGTCGGGGACTTTCAACCAGACACTATTTGAATTTTGAACATTTTTCCATACATATTTCATAATTTTAAAACTAGAGATTTGAAAATTTGACACAGTAGTCAGTAGAGCTAGATTCTTCTCCTAACAAACTGGTTTGTTGATTTTTGATTATGTTGACACTTATATCTGAGGACCGTCAAAGAGGGTATCAAAATTACCTAAATTGTCCACACTACAGTACCATGTGTCTGGACAGGTATATGTACATGATGATGATTTTATTCCAGGAAAAAGCTTGGGTGTTTGAAATTTTTATTTTAACATGAGATACAATATTTCAGCAGCAAATGCTTTAGTTTTGGATATTCTATTGTTTAATCTGCAAAAAATCATAGCTGAGTATAAGAGGTTTCGGACTGCATCTTAATTACATATAAATCTATGACTGCATGCACACTTTGAAGTCTAAATTTGAAGTCTAAATTATGAAAGTAAAATTTATAATAAATTTATTTTCTTAAATTTTAGAAAAAACATGCATTTATTGTTGAATAAAAAGCGACAGATTGATCGACAAACATTGAACAACAACAACAAAAAAAACTTTATCAGTCATTTTCATTTTCAGGGAATGCAAACTTAAATGATTATTTTTTATGAAAAAAAGAAAGATTTTTATTCTTATTCAAATCTAGGAACAGTTAATTTTTCAGCATAAAATGACAGTTAAAATTAAATCTAATGGTTCATTAGGAGGAAAATATAAACTGTCTGATAAATGGGAAAAACAGTCCAATCACGAATAAATCATTAGGTCAATTGGTGACGATATCTAAACAACTGACTATCCGAGTAATGTAACAGTTATCGATTTTCGTTGTTTAATCGACGGTTTAGCAATAGATAATGGATTAACAAAACTAGTTTTATAAGCGAGAAGTTAACATATGTATAATTACTTTTTGGTTGACTGTTATATGCGGTATTTGTTTTGTTTTTTACTTTTTGTAACTCAGCATCCGAAAATCCAGCCCAGGCGGCCATTTTGACACGTTCGCGACTGGTTCCAAATTATTCAGAGTTATAAAAGCGCTTACATATTACTAAACTGGTCCCCTTCAATATTAAATAAATTATGGGAACCATACAGGACAAGGAACCAAATTAGCCAATTTGATCGTCTGCAAAATTAGAAGTGTAAACAAAAACAACAGGTAAAACTGTTTCCTGCGGTGAACATTTTAATGATATAAAGATATTTCATTTAACTATTTTCAACATTATTTGGGGGGGGGGTGGGGGGGGGGGTGGGGGGGGGGGGGGGGGGGGTAAATAAACGTTTGTATCAGGAATATAGTTGACAATAATCGGTCAATATAGAAGAAGGTCTTTGGAAACTGGTGACCGTTGAAGACCGGAGAAGGTCGAACATAAAAAAAATATTTCTTTTTAAGAAAATGATTAAATAGGCCTCCCATTTTATGAATAATTCCGAGCAAAAAATAAATAAAGTAGAGCTACACACACAAGTTTAGTAGAAAATATCTCTATTTATTATGGCAGATGCCACTACGAATATTTTAATTTTGTGGATTTTCAGTAGATCTATAAACAATTTATTGTTTGTAAAATTTGAGATAGATATTAAAGAAACATTAATAATTTTCAAATTTGTCTACCTTAAACGGTAAAATAATTATAAAAAATTAGAAATATCGCGTAATAGTTTTTTGTTCTCAATTACTGAATTAGGTATAATTCGGACTAATTCCCTACAGGTAAATCCGTAACGTACCGGCAAACGGTATTTAGCTGAGTTTTCGAAAAGGTCAATTAACCAATCATATACGGTTTACAGATCACGTGCTCCTCCATGTACCGAAAACAGGTCACGTGCTCCTCCATGCCTCAAAAGTTGAACGCGTACCAATACCCTGCGGTCTCCAGACCGCAGGGAATGAAATTTAAAATCATGTATCAGCTGATGTTAAATCCATTATGATTCCACTAAATTTCAACAAGTGGGAAGCATAATGTGATGCGATTATTCTTACGTATTCCGGATTCGTCCGTCCGTTTGTCCTAGTTTGCCAGTGTTTGAGTCTGACACTTTTAAATTGTTGTTAACTAGTCAGAACAGGGTCTTTCAAAGAAATAAGTCCAAGCCTAAGCTCATTAAATTTTTTTCATATGTACAAAAGTCTAGTGAGAAGTCTACTGTATTGCAAAAGAAAACAATTGTGTAAAAGTCAAATATTTTTTGTTCAACTTTAACAGTTTAATGGGAGATACAGAAGATAGAGCCTACATTTTCACCTACAATAGATTCTACCAACAAAAAGAGAACAGAAAAAGATAGTGCTCTAGTAATCATTTGCTTGTCCCATGCCCATGATAGATCAATTTTTCTTTCAACATATAGCAGTAGTCCGATAGCCCCTGACTACTAAATTTCTCCTCGGGCTACCAACTTTTCACAGTAACAAGCCCGACCAGGCTACTGTATTTTCAGAGGCAATATATAAACAAATGAATCGTGCTAGTGATATGTCTTTTGGGCTAGTGAATATTCCAATCTGGTAGTCCGACCAGCCTAGTTGATTTAAATCCGAATTTCTTACACTGAAGTGTCACTTGGAAACATTTCTATTTCTAACAAAATTCAAGCTGCACATAGTTGAAATGGATCAACCTAGTTTGCTTTATTCCCTAATGAGTAATATGAAGGAATGTTAAATTTAAATGCTGAGATTAGGCAAAAGTAATGTGCAATTCTATTCTGATTTATCTATCATTATGGCAAAAACCTGGGAAAGAGTAAAAACGTATTTCCCAGGAATATTAATTTTGTAAAGGGTTGTGATATTATAAATGTCGCCAGCCTTAATTAGACTATCCAGTCAAAATTTGAGGTCTTTTGTATAGACTGCATGTGTATCTTTATTTTACAGGTAGAACATGGAAGGTGATAATCTAGTTTGCAATTTCAAGAAATGTAGGAAGAGTTTGACTAACGTTGCTTTTGTAAGTTTTAACAATCAATAATGAACAGTTATAAAATAGGTTTTGAAATATGGCTAATTAGGTGCATTTTTAGATACAAATTTTCATATACACATTTCTGGGAAAATTTCACACTAATAACTATTGCATGCAAGAGTATAAACTTTAGTCTGTCTTTGATAAAAGAAATTCAGCATAATCAAATTGTGGTGGTTAAATGGTGGCTAAATAAAAAGAGTCTAAAAGTATGGCACTACTAGACCTTTTTCCCCCTTATAATTATAGTTACTACCAAAAAAAATGGAGGAATTATCAATGCCCAAACATTTTTTTTCTAATTGAATACCAGAAAATTCCCAAAATTTAGTCTTCATGAATGGTGTTATTGCCTTTCTTTGAAAAGTAGTTTTGCCCAGAAGGGAATACCTTAAAATTACTGCTTATACAAGAAAATTTTAATACAAAAGCTATATATTTTTTATAAGTTTAGAAGTTTCTATATGTTAATCTAAATTTTCCAATTAATGGTGACTTCTTATAACAATTTTCCCCTAGTTCCACCAGTGTTGGTGGCATCCTTAAAATGTTGGGGAAAAATGCCAGACTTTGTAAATACTGGCCAGTGAATCTAAGCTTAAACTTAGCCAGGATTTTGTACTACTGCCGGAGCTGAACTTCAAAATATTTATTTGGTGGTTCCATACAGTAATATTCATTATAAAATATACTAAATTCTATTTGTAGGACTAATTTAAATGATCAAGATAAAAAACCTAATCATAGAGGTTTTAATGATCAAATCCTGATAAAGAAATAAAATTGGTTGAGACATTGAGCTGCATCATCACAATTCTTAGTAACAATTCTTACTTTAGTAACATGCTTAAGCAAATAAAATAAGTATTAATTGCTAATTTTCTTTTTCTTTTTAGGTGACAGCTTGTTCACATATCCTTTTCCAACAAAGTGTTTTACTACTGGTAATCTATTACCTTCTGGAAACAGGAAGCATGTGCTCATAACATTACATACCAATTGTCTGTCTATAATATGTTAATATGTATTTTAAAGGCTATGATCAACAATTTTTAAATCCAAAATCACTCCTGGGAAGAGCTTAATCTAATGCACTAGACATATTAATTACCCTGACTCCTCCCCTGGGAAATAATGTATAATATTTTTTATTCATCTAAAATCTTTCAATTATCAATATAAAACATTTTTTTTTTTTTGGTTCAATTTGTTTATCACACTTTTCGACACATTCATTTTATGTTGTACTTATCTGCTGTATAACGGAAGAGCATTAGTGCCAGGTTTATGTTTTTTATTAACTCGAAATTTCGACTTACTTATCTCGAAATTTCAACTTACTTATCTCGAAATTTCGAGTTACTAACTCGAAATTTCGAGTTACTTATCTCGAAATTTCGACTTAGTAACTCAAAATTTCGACTTTAATAGTAACTCGAAATTTCGACTTATTAACTCGAAATTTCGACTTAGTTACTCGAAATTTCGACTTACATTGCACGACTTTCATTGGTTGCCGGTGAAAGCAAGGATTGACTTCAAGATACTTTCTTTTGTGTGTAGCTGTTGCACATTGGCAGAGCACATTTAACATTTATTTAACAGAACAATTTAATAGGGTCAAATTGTCCACACATACTGAACATATCCTTCGCTTTTTTGTGGGGGGGGGGGGGTGTAAAATCACACTTTCCACATTTCCATGTTAACCTGATGTTTCTTTTTCTTAAGCACACATACAACCATCATGTGAAAAAACAACAAGTCCAAATTCCACCCTATTGCAAACTGTGCAATATCATGTGTTAAATAAGTTTTAAATGGCGTGTATACGCCAGTTAGTCTGTCACGTTTCTTTATACTAATAATGTTTTTGTTATACTTTGATTCATATTATTAGTTATAAAGATTGTTGACAGGTTATATGGCCCTATATAAACGGCTATTTGTAAATATAACCCGAGCCGCTATGCGAGGGTTATATTGCAAACAGCCGTTTATATACGGCCATATAACCTGTCAACAATCTTTATAACGAATTTATAATACATATATATATATATATTTATAAAACTATATAAACGTCATGATTATCCAATGAAAAGTGTCGTTACAAACGTGCAGTAATATAATGTGTTGATAAAAGTTAATAAAAGTGGAACTTGTTGTTATATATATGTTCGGAATAATATAAAAGCATCCGATTTTAAAAGAAATATAGTCAGTCCAACAATTTTGACAAAGGCCTCAGCACGCCTTATTTTGGCCACGCCGCGATACTTTCCTCAGATGTCCCACACGTGAAGGATGGGATCGTTTTATTCACAGGGATGAGAAGAATAATTATGATAAGTGAAAAGATATGTTCAAACAGATGGGATACAATACAACGTCTGAAGAACGCCTGAACATACAAATTAAAGGAAGCCTTGTGTTTTTAGGTCGGGTGTGTACATGCCGTTACTAAGTTCAAGTTAAATTTCAATAGTTTTTGTCCAGGCACCCGTTTCTCCATCTCCATCGTTCAACGGCACTCATTACTATATCTTATATCATTTAACTAATAACTTTGGCCATTCCTGTAATGTTAATAAGTCGAAATTTCGAGTTAGTATGTCGAAATTTCAAGTTAATAAAAAACATACACCTGGCACTAATGCTCTTCCGTAGCTTTATTACAAATTCAGAAGTTTTTTTTTTGCAGTTTTTTTCACAGTTCTTAGACAAGGTTTTGTCAATACAGTTTTTTTTTGAGGGAACAGTGAGTCCAACAATAAAATCTTTTATATGACTAAATATATTTGCAGCAAATTGCTATGCAATTAATTCTCACTTTTGGCACAAATCAGATTGAAGCACTTTTCAAGAAAACAGTGACAATGACAGAATTAACACAACAGCAGTCTGTGGGACATCGTGCTCAACTATTCCCAGTACTTGATAGTAAAACATGAGTCTGTATAATGTATAATTTTATCAGTTTAAAAATGGCCCGAATTCTGTCAAAATCCATATTAGAGTTATGGGCCTTGTGACAGTGAACTCTTATTATGCTCTCAAGGAAGTATGTGAAGTTTCAGCCATTTCACTTTTGTGGTTATGGATACCACCTTGCATGCAAAATCTTAACCAAGAATTTTTAAGTCGAAAAGGGGGATAAATTTGCAAAAAAAAAAAAAACCCAAAAGTTATTGGACTTGTGCCAATTATGATTGATAATCACAGAGAACAAGCATGTGAAGTTTCAATTCATTTTCTTCAATAGTTTTGGAGATAACAACTTGAAAGGAAAAGCTTAACCAAACTGTAACACTGTTGATAGCGCCTTGATGGTATAATAGCTCTTCCTATTCTTCGAAGAGTCAAGAAAAAAAAATACACATATTCCCAGTATTTTGTTCAATTTGTTGTAGTGCTCTAGGAGTGGAGGGATGCAACTGACTGATACATAATATTGAAAGTAATTGTTGCTCAAGCTTTTTTTGTATATAATTACTGTTTTTGAATATTGGTTTAACATGAATATGAAGGATTACACTTAATTCAGACAATAATACATTGTAAATGAATTTGAATTATATAAAGGCCTATTATGTCCCAGAAACGCCTTTCAGTTTTTGTGACTAGCTATAGTTTCCAAAAATTATTCATTGGCCAATTACCTGATCAATCTTTTGCTCTTTTGCCTTTTGGTAATTCTTACAATTATATATATATAGTGATTTAATATTTTGTATGAAAGTAAAAATGCTACTTAGTTTACATTTTGCTACTTTTATAAAAATAATTTCACATTTAGAGTTACTTTCTTCATATGATAAGCATCTAATATGCTCTTAAACCATTATTTAAATGTTATAATACTCATGTTTGCCCTTTCTTAAGAAGGAAATATTTATTCTTTTATGAGACATAATGTGCCTAATAGGTTTGCATGTATTATAAATAGTTATATTTGTCAAGTTAAAAGATATGTGTTTCAAACAGTAGTAATTATGATATAATTTTGTCAATATACTTTATCTTATAGTCCATGTGTTTATAAATATTCTTGGCATTTTATATTAACCTGTATCTTGCTGGCTCAAAAGTGTTGACAGTCGCACTAGTAAATATGTACAGTCTAAACAGACACTGTTGGCTGACCAGCTTCAAATAAAAAATTTTATCTTGATATTCCAAAAACTTAAACTTGACAGGTACAGGAAAGTTCATTTTAAAGAAATTCAACAGGCTAAAGGTTAGTCTACAATGAAAAAGACACAATGCTTTTAATAAGACAACTGTTTCAGTATTTTCTAGCTATTAGGTTTCACAGGTTTTGATCCTCATATCAGTCTTAATATGATTAAATGTCACTTTTAGCATTTTTAAACACAAGTTGCATATTATAGGCTTGGTGTTATATGGTTGTACCATCATTTTGTCATAATAAACATAAAGATTAAGCTGTTCCCAGGAGTGAGTTACAAATATTTTACAATGTGTCATTGCTACTAGTACATATCATACTAAAACCTTAAAATACATTGGGTAAAATGTAACTTTCTGTATATTCAGCACATGAAATGAAAAATCCTTGACTTTTATTACATGTATTATGTGATGAACATGGAACCAGAGAGTTTGGTAAAGCAACAACATGTCCAGCATGTATGTATCACCATTATTCTCCGCCAACCGAAATTACAGGGGGCGGGGCATCACCACCACGCCTCCTCCCCGACACTACAGGTTCCCGATTTTGCGTACAAATCCTCTAGAACATTTACCCCCACGCAATACGAGGTCAAAAACACCTTTTTCTACCCAACCAAGTTCAACAAAACTTTCCCCACTTTTTTTTTCAAAAAACTAAAGATTCGGGGGGGATCCTAAAACTTCTTTTTTTCCCCGCTAAAAAAAACTAACTCCCCCCATGCTTTATGGGCGGGTCTCTCACATATTTTTTCTCGGTTTTTAAAAACACAAAAAAAATTCCCTCCACCCCGCCGCCCCACCGCTAATTTTACCCATTTTTGCAGATATCATGAAGTGAATTTGTCATTACCTTTTGTTAATTAATATGTATACAGTAGTTTTCTATGTACCTATTTATACCCCCAAAAACGAAGTTTGGGGGGGGTATATAGGAGTCACCCGGTGGTCGGTCGGTCGGTCCAGATGTCCGTTGCATTTTCCTTGTCAGGAGCGTAACTTGAAAACTAATGGTTGGAATTCAATATAACTACATACAATGGTCAAGCACATTGAGAGGAAGTGCAGTGCACAAGAACCATAACTCTATCTTGACTAATTACAGAGTTATTGCCCTTTGTTACTTTTCCTTGTCCGAGGCATAACTTGAAAACTACTGGTTGGAATTCAAAACAACTTCATACAATTGTCAAACACAATAAGGGGAAGTGCAGTGCACAAGAACCATAACTCTATCTAAAGTAATTACAGAGTTATTGCCCTTTGTTGCTTTTCCATTGCCTTCTTTTTTTTTGTCCGGACCATAACTTGAAGACTAATGGTTGGAATTCAATATAACTACATACAATGGTCAAGCACATGGAGAGGAAGTGCAGTGCATAAGAACCATAACTCTATCTAAAGTAATTACAGAGTTATTGCCCTTTATTACTTTTCCATTGCTTTCTTTTGTCCGGAACATAACTTGAAGACTAATTGTTGCAATTCATTATAACTTCATACAATGGTCCAGCACATTGAGAGGAAGTGCAGTGCACAAGAACCATAACTCCATTTTGACTTATTACAGAGTTACTGCCCTTTGTTTCTTTTCCTTGTCCAGAGCATGACTTTAAAACTACTGGTTGGAATTCAAAACAACTTCATACAATGGCCAAGCACAATAAGGGGAAGTGCAGTGCACAGGAACCATAACTCCATCTTGACTAATTGCAGAGTTACTGCCCTTTGTGACTTTTCCATTGCTTTCTTTTGTCCGGACCATAACTTGAAGACTTATTGTTGGAATTCATTTTAACTTCATACAATGGTCAAGCACATTGAGAGGAAGTGCAGTGCATAAGAACCATAACTCCATTTTGACTAATTACAGAGTTACTGCCCTTTGTTACTTTTCCTTGTCCAGAGCATGACTTGAAAACTACTGGTTGGAATTCAAAACAACTTCATACAATGGTCAAGCACAATAAGGGGAAGTGCAGTGCACAAGAACCATAACTCCATCTTGACTTATTACAGAGTTATTACCCTTTGTTACTTTTCCTTGTCCAGAGCATAACTTGAAAACTACTGTTTGGAATTCAGTACAACTTCATACAGTTGTCAAGGACATTAAAAGGAAGTGCAGTGCACAAGAGCCATAACTCCATTTTGACAAAATACAGAGTTACTGCCCTTTGATACTTTTCCTTGTCCGGAGCATAACTTAAAACATACTGGTTGGAATTCAAAACAACTTCATACAATGGTCAAGCACAATAAGAGGAAGTGCAGTGCACAAGAACTATAACTCTATCTTCAGTATTTATAGAGTTATTGCCCTTTGTTCTTTTTCTTTGTTTTTCTGGGCTTATTACCGAGTAATTCAATTAAACTTCATCAATGGCCAACCACATTGAAAGGAAATGCAACATACATGAACCACAATTATCTTTAATTGTTTCAATTCTATTACAAGGTATTCTGTTACTAGTAACATCCTCATTTCCGAAGCAGACTTGTGGGGGTATTAATCACATTTAGTGATAGTTCTAGTTTTTCCAGTTGTATTTTAAGTCACATCTAAACTGCTGATGTCATTATAGTGTCCAACAGCTTGATTGTTGGAGAAAGACCTACTCAAATCTCTCTACATGCACATTTCAGACAAAGACGGGCACCTGAGTAAAACTATCAACCTTCCATAAGCTAGCTGGATAGCTGTATCAATTTTTAACCCACTGTCCCTGGCAGGATTCAAACCATTTTAGTGGCAAATTACTTGTGATTATCACTCGAAGACTTGAATTTCTTGGTCATGAAATCCTTCTGCATTCCAGATGAAATTTAAAGTACATGTAACATTGTATCTAAACTGCAATAAATATTTGGGCTAAGCAGGCAACAGTATTGCAATCTATATCATATAATGCCATGATGTTAATAATCAACATATCATTAAGGTATTATAATGTAATAAGAAACAATATTAGTAAGAGATAATATTGCATTTCACGAACATCTTCCTTATTTTTAGGTCAAACAGATCTTTCCAACAAGTTTGAGATTGTCAGAAATAACCTGCAGCCTTCTGAGCAGTATAAGTCTGTGAGTATGTTTTGTTAAAACAGAAAGTATTGAAACCCTCTACATATCTCTGAACTAAGACTCAAATGTAACCGTACCTAGCTCTCTTTGTGTTATGGACTTGGTTTGTTTGTTTTGGGTTTTACGTCACATCGACATAGTATAGGTCATATCTCGACGTTCCAGCTTTACTGGTGGAGGAAGACCTCAGGGGCCCTT
Source organism: Ruditapes philippinarum (assembly GCF_026571515.1). Lineage (NCBI taxonomy): Eukaryota > Metazoa > Mollusca > Bivalvia > Venerida > Veneridae > Ruditapes > Ruditapes philippinarum. Next base: position 230,285 of record NW_026857902.1, on the reverse strand, counting down.
CCGTGCATTATTTCAGGCACGAACGGGCACCTGAGTAGAACCACTGACGTTCCGTAAGCTAGCTGGATTGCTTCCTCACATGAAAGAATCCAAAGTCCCTGTCGGGATTCGAACCCACAGCAGTTAGGGGCAAGTGATTTGAAGTCAACGGCCTTAACCATTGGCCACAGACGCCCCTTATGGACTTGGTCTTCTTACTGTTAAGCTTCAAACTATAATATCTTTTAAAACTGGTCTCTAACAAGACATTAAATTTGGACCATGACTGTTCTACTTACAGATGATCCTAGCTGGACTCAAGCCTGATGTTATATGTGAAATTGCTTCAAGAGCTCATGCATTCTGGGCTTACCAGGTATGACCAATATAATTAAGGTGATTTCTTCTTAACATAGGAATAATTTTATAATACGAAACTGTACATTTTGGTTGTAATTAATATAGACAAAGCTAAGGATGGCATTATGACATTGATATCTTAAGTATTTATATCTTAAGTCCTTCCTTTAGTAACCTAGCTGACAGAAACCCGACATACTCTCTAATTGGTAAACCCCAGACTTTGGCAAAATTCAATTTTAACCACATTCCCAATTATTACATGTATATATTATTTAATAAACAATATACATATATGTGTATGGTTTATGTGAATGTAATTAAAATTTGGGATTAACCATTGATAGAATATGAGGTTTCTGTAATTTTAAGATTTATCTACTTCGTATTTTTAAGATTTATCTACTTCAAAGCTTTGTTTTTGGGATTGATAGAATATGAGGTTTCTGTAATTTTAAGATTTACCTACTTCGTAATTTTAAGATTTATCTACTTCAAAGCTTTGTTTTTGGGATTGATAGAATATGAGGTTTCTGTAGTTTTAAGATTTACCTACTTTAAAGCTTTGCTTTTGGGATTGATAGAATATGAGGTTTCTGTAATTTTAAGGTTTACCTACTTTAAAGCTTTGTTTTTGGATTGATAGAATATGAGGTTTCTGTAACTTTAAGATTTACCTACTTCAAAGCTTTGTTTTTGGGATTGATAGAATATGAGGTTTCTGTAATTTTAAGATTTATCTACTTCAAAGCTTTGTTTATGATAGAATATGTTTCTGTAATTTTAAGATTTACCTACTTCAAAGCTTTGTTTTTGAGATTGATAGAATATGAGGTTTCTGTAATTTTAAGATTTACCTACTTTAAAGCTTTGTTTTTGGGATTGATAGAATATGAGGTTTCTGTAATTTTAAGATTTATCTACTTTAAAGCTTTGTTTTTGGGATTGATAGAATATGAGGTTTCTGTAATTTTAAGATTTACCTACTTTAAAGCTTTGTTTTTGGGATTGATAGAATATGAGTTTTCTGTAATTTTAAGATTTACCTACTTCAAGGCTTTGTTTTTGGGATTGATAGAATATGAGGTTTCTGTAATTTTAAGGTTTACCTACTTTAAAGCTTTGTTTTTGGGATTGATAGAATATGAGGTTTCTGTAATTTTAAGATTTACCTACTTCAAAGCTTTGTTTTTGGGATTGATAGAATATGAGGTCTCTGTAATTTTAAGGTTTACCTACTTTAAAGCTTTGTTTTCAGTCCTATCAAGAAAAGACATACCAGGAATATACTGCATCCAAATCAAAGGAAAGATGCACAGAGATAGAACAATATTATGAGCAGATTGTTTCAAAGACAACAACAGAACTGAACAGTATCCTTTATAGTTAATACATGTCCAGAATTGAAAACTTACAAGAAAAATTGACTTGCTTACATTTACACTTAACAAATCTTATAAGTGTGCATGTATAAATGGTTTCATAGGTGTATCAATTTTTGCCCGATCATGCTGAAATTTTCAATAAATACAGAAAAGTGACATGTTATCATTTTTATTAAGTATTTTTCATTCAAGATACAAATTCAAGATTTAATTTCTAAAAAACGTGAATGCGTGTCGAAAGTCGATGTTGCAAAATGATGTCCTTATACTGTGCGTGCCCACCCTGACTGTGTATTACAGCCCGGCAGCGTCGTCACATCGATGTTACATACCGTTGTAAATAATTTTGGGGTTGGTGAGGAAGGTTACCAAATAAGTTGCTCTGTACTTAATGATAAGCCTTCTTAGGTAGTTTGGTGTACATCCATGCAAGGCGCAACCTACAAATAATACATACAAGTTATTACTAAATAAAAATATGCATTTTATGTTCGTCTTTGATAGAAACTGAATTTAAATGATTTTCGACTTTTACAAACAAAGGAATTAATATAATTATTTAAACAAATAAATTATGTTACCAACCTCTGTTTGGTGTACACCAGCGTTGACCAATCTTAGGGCTATTTCACGCTGTTGTATAGCTAATCTACCCATGTGGTGTTTTTCTGATATGTCGATCTCTATCGTATCCGCGAATATCATGTGCAATCTTATTTCACACATTCTCACAATTTTTTCGTGCATTGTGTGAATTTCGTTCGTTCATGGTTGAACGCACCTCATAATTAAAATTGACATGCTTGAGAGCATGAAATGTGTGGAAATGCAGCCAATAGTCAGAACACAAAATTTTATTGATAAACGAAAAAGTTATAAGGACATAAAAGGTGCACACTTATAAGATTTGTTAAGTGTATACAAGTGAATGCATTTATTGATATTGTCTTCAGAATGAATCATCTCCCTTAGAAGTGGATGTATTTATTATATAATCTGGAGATTGAATTGAATCCCTGTGAAGAGAATGTATTTATATTGTCTGAAAAATAAAGTGGTTCCATTAAAAAGATTATTTATTTTGTGGCCATTAGATCATAGTTCAAGGTCACAGACTAACATGAAATTTAGTGTGAAAACCTTGTCCAATCTGTATCTTGAGGAGAAAAATATGCTTTGGTTGATGTTAAAATTGGTATGATATTGACCATAGCAAGTAAATGAATCCTATTGATCTTAAGGTCATTATGTCTTAAGGTCAAGAACAACAAAAGCAAAAAGTGTCCTATGAACACATTTCTAGTTGTCACCTAAAATGTAATTTTTATATACTCACAGTCTGTAATAAATCTTTTCAGTCTAAATCTCTCCAGAAAGTCCAGCAGCCAATCCATGTCTGGATATAATTCATTTCCTGTTTCACTCAGATTCTGTAACTCCTGGGCCTAGTCAGAAAATAAGAAATGTATTGCATTCATATTCAAATTTTGGTTAAGGGTTGATCATGCTAAACTGAAAGGGTGGTTACTCAAATAAGTCCATATGGTTTAATAATTACCTTACATCAAAGCATTTAGACGGTTTAAGTAATAGAAAGAGCACCGAAACACGAGGTTATCTGATTTGTACGAGGGGGCGTAGCCCCCGAGTATTAATCAGATTACCGAGTGTTTTGGTGTTCTTTCTCTTTTGTATCATAGTCAAACATAAAAACACGTTCCCTGTTGTCACAATATGAAACCCCGGCAAAAATGAACCAATGAACGAACATCTGAATATGATATTTCTGTCGCTTTCCCTTTCTCTGCCGTCACAATATGTAAACCCCAGCAAAAATGAGCCAATCAATGGGCATGCTCTGGAGTGCGGGTAACTAATACCCGCACTCCAGTTAACGCACTGTGCATGTATATGTATACGATTTAACCCTGACACATTTTCAACAGAAAGGTCCCCAAACTATGATACAAGTACAAAATACATTATGTAGATAAAATTTTAATGTCATCATGTACAGCTAAGACATAATTTTTATAAGGCAACAACTCTACAATTTCATAATGTTCCAAAATATAATGTATCTCAGAAGAAATATTAATTTATCAAAGCACTCAAAAAAATCATATCTCATGTAATTTCGTCACATTGAAAATATTCATGCTTTTGAAGTGGCTTTAAGTGTTCAAAAATATATTTTAACACAATAAACTTTTGATTGCTTCCAAACGTTTTATGGGAAATTATCTCTGGATAGCCATACAATACTTGAACCCCTTTCTGTACAATATAATTATTAAAAAAAACTTTTAAAATATGTGGATTTAAGGCCAGTTTATTTTAGAAATTAAATGGCCATAACTGATAACTCCATAATATTTTCATAAAACTTGACAATGATGTATCTTTAAAACATTATATACATGAACAAGATGACCAAGTTGGTAAATTTTCAATAAATAACCTCCCATGTAACAGTGTTGACAATCAAATTTCATAGAACTGTAATACCATGTCAACCACCAATGCCTGAATAATTTCAGACATGGCTATTTTTGTGGCTTGTTAGAATCGAAATAATATCAGTTTTAACAGTGTTTATTGTCTATTTAACACCGACTTTGTCTTTTTGATGCGAAAAAACTTTAAAAATTAGGTCTACAGCCTTCATGGTCAACTCCTATTCATCAAAAGTCCAAACCAGTGTTAAATAGCTGATAAACACTGCTGAAACCGATATCATTACTTAAATATACATTCTGCGTGTATTTAATAAAAGTTCCTCTACCTGCTCAAGAAGTTGATCACATGACCACACTGGTTGGTTAATGGGATGGTGTTTTGTAGAATTACTGATCCATCTATATAGCATATCTTCGAGTTCATACTGTGGGTCTCTGTATTTCCTGCTAGGATCATATATCGCTTCATCATTATCCTGAGCTTCCTGACTCCTCTTTAACATCTTGGTAACAGTCGTTCGGTCGACTCCTGAAGAAAATGGTAACACAATAATAATGCTGCACCATTCTATATTTACCAGAAAACAACCTTTAATAGTCATATTGTTTCATGCTACATTAATAAAAAGATATTGTGTAAAATTGTATGTATGTTTACAGCTGGAAAACTTATGTTTTATATTCATTATATAAGAAAATCCTCATATTGTACACACATGTGCTTGAGTGAATAAAGTTATCTGTCTGTCTGTCTGTCTGATTATGAGTGTTTTGTCCTTAAATGATGATGCACTTCTTCATTATATATTGTAATAAACATTTTTAATCAAACAATTAACAATGCTATTTAATAGTTTAACATTGTGTTCGTTATAAAACCTTTAGTTCAACTTACCAAATATATCAGCTATTTCCCCCTGTTTCAGCATGGAATGATTCTTACAGAACTCAATTATCTCCCTTTTCATTGTCTCAGTTATTCTAGCCCTCTGTCGTTTAGGATTTGCCGACCACATCCAGCTGTATACCTTCCCCTTGTTAGTTCTTTGTTGAACTCTTGTAAGATCAGCTGCAATTTCAACTGGTGTCTGGTCCATTTTTCTTTCCAACAATGCATCTGCAAACTTTCTTTTTAGATTTGACTTTCCGGAACTGTTCCCAGAAACTTTTGAGCCGCTTGTATTAGGATTTTCTTGTAATGCAACAGCACCTGATGCTAATGATTTGGCACTTTTTGCTGCAGCATCCATGTTAGCTTGAAACAAGGCTTGTTGATTTAATGTCAGAGGAAGCCCAATCAGGCCTGAACCAAACATGCTTGGTTGGAATACTGGTATGAGGGAGACAGGAACTGACGATGTCCCAGCAGTAACAGATGAAGCCACTGATGTTGAGTTAACTGCTGACAATAAGTGTAGCGGGGGAAAACCAGTTTGTAATGGCTTAATGTCCGGTTGATCGGAGGCCTGAAATAAATTCAAAATGATTTGAAAAACAATATTTTTTGCCTGTTCCATTCAGATATGCCGTTAGAAATATACAAATAATATAAGATAATATCTTGCTCCATTTATCTATACCATTTATGTAACCTGGATTGATCATGATCAGTAAGTGCTGAAAATTAGTGTACATTTTAGTGTCAATATTAACCTGGTGTTGATCTGAACTTGTCTTATCCGATGCTTTAATGTCTGTGTGAATGAGTAACCAAGCAGTAAAATATTATGAACATATAAAAGTGTTTTGAGCCAATCAAATCTCTTTAAAATTGGTTTAGAATTTGTAGTAACAGCATAAACCTGCCTAAAGCCAGGCCAGTCTGCACTTTTTAAAATCTCTAAAATAAGAAAAAAATTCAGTACCAAAGTCAGTCTTAGGTAAGTCATTTTTTAAAACTCAGTAGCTTATGGTTTAAACACATTGCAGTTTATTAAACAGAATATTAATAAAACAAAATTTATCTAATGCAACAATTATTTTTCATCTGTAAAGAATATACATATATTAGATCTGAAATATAATATCAAAAAATGAAAACACATATCTTCAAACTTTCTTAAAGTTCTAAATGATGTAAAAAAAATATTAATCTATTGAGACTATATTAGAATTAACTAATTTTTCCTATATCATTTTATCTGCTATTCATGGTTGCAGAATATCATAATCATTAAATAGTTCAAAGTATTTTTTACACAAAGATTGAAGATAAATAAAATTATCCAAGAATTATATCAGTCACAAAGATAAAATATCATTGTTCACACTGAGTCACATATCACTGTTGATAGTTTGTAGTATCAAGAGCTAATATTGTATGAATGTATAAAATATCAATATTACTTCACATTTGTAACATCTGTGACATTTCTATACCACCATGTGACATGTTTCCCTGCCATGTGTCACATCTGTGACAATGCCGCTTTTTATACACATTATTAATTAGCTACCACTGTGACTTTTTCTCACATTATTAGTCCCCTACCGGTTTACCGGAGGGGACTTTAGGTTTACCCTCCGTCCGTCTGTCTGTCTGTCTGTCCGTCCGTCTGTCCGTCCGTCCGTCTGTCAGTCCGTCAGTCCGTCCGTCCGTCCACAAAACTGGATCCCGCGATAACTTGAAAAGTACTGAAAATATTTTTATGAAACTTGATATATGGATAGATGGCAGTATGGAGATTATGCACGTCTTTTTCTTTTCTTCCTATGTTGAAAATTCTGGTTGCTATGGCAACAAATAGACTGAAAATATGGCAATTTTTACACATAAACTGGATCCAGTGTTAACGCAAAAAGTAATAGAAATATTTTTATGAAACTTGTAATATGTGTAGATGGCAGTCTGGAGATTATGCACGTCTTTTTCTTTTCTTCCTATGTTGAAAATTCTGGTTGCTATGGCAACACATAGACTGAAAATATGGCAAATTTTACACATAAACTGAATCCAGTGATAACTCAAAAAGTACTGGAAATATTTTTATGAAACTTGACATATGGGTAGATGGCAGTCTTGAGATTATGCATGTCTTATCTGTTCTTCCTATTTTGAAAAAATATTGGTTGCCTTGGCAACAAATAGGCTTAAAACATGGCAAATATAACACTATTTGTGATTAGTCAAAAAGAGCTGAAATTTTTATGAAATTGCATCTTTAATTCCAGAGAAATATCTCCTCTTTAAGAATTTTGCTTTTTAAAATGTTATATTTTGGTAACAGGGATGTTTCAAATATTAACTTTAGAGTGTCCTTCAGTCCGTCTGTCTGTCTGTTCATAAAAACTGTTTCCTGTGATCACTTTTAAAGAACTTTTCCAACAAATTTACTTAAAATAGAGAAAAATTGAAACATTAGTGAATGGCCAATGGCCCTTCAGAATGTTGATGGGGTTCTAACCGGTAGGGGACTTATGGATTGCTTGCAATACTATGATAATTGCTTGTTGATCATATTATTACCATGCTGAATTTTGACTACAAAAAATCTTGTTCAGCTCAGAATTTGAAATCTTCTTTTGAGGATTTAAGTGATTTTCCGTAACAAAAAGCAACATGCCTTCCCATATCCAAATAATGTAACCAATAGTATTAAGCCTGGTCAGATATATATCTTGATAAGAAATGTAATAAGATGTTCTTTTTACTTTGGATATTGCAGAAGAAATGCTTCAATGAGTAAATGTCTATTGCAATTATCTTCAAAAAGAGGGTCCTAACTGGAAGAAAAATTTATGGGGCATAACTGGATGAGAATTTCTATCATAATGCAAAAATAACTGTAGAATAAAAAAAGCTGCGGTCAATTTCAGCAAGTTTCGCAATATGACAGGGAATACCTTCTTTTACAGATTGCATAAAACTAGCTGGAACCAACTTTCAGGAACAGATTACTCAAAAATAGGATGGTGACCCTCAATTCCGCTTTTTTTTCTTCTTAAATTTGTTTTAATTATGATTCATTTTAGCCATGTGTAATTCAAGAAAAATTCTGTTCACTAGATTAAATTTTCCTTCTTAATGAAGAATTAAACTATCAACAAGAGCGATCAGTAATCACATGTGTCGCCTCATAATGGCCAATTTCATGTTGGGACAAATTTTGTGACAGACGGACAGACAGACGGACAGTGCACAACTAGACTTGGTACTGATCAATCATGTAAAGTTTGGATAAAATTGCACCAGTAGCTTATGAGGAGTAGTCCGGACAAGCTTTTGTATATCTGGCAACACACAGAAAAAAACACCTTTTTATCAAAGGGCCATAACTCAGCCAAAAATCATTCAACCGGAAAACCCGTGCAATATGCGCAAGGACTTGAGCTACAAATCAATCCTGTAAAGTTTCATTGAAATTGCATAAGTGGTATAAGAGAACTAGTCCGGACAAACTTTAAAAATAAAAATTATTAAAGGGCCATAACTCTGACAAAAATCATTGAACCGGAAAATGCTGACAATATGCACAACTAGACTTGGTACTTATCATTCCTGTAAAGTTTGGATGAAATTGCACCAGTAGTTTATGAGGAGTAGTCCGGACAAGCTTTTGTGTATCTGGCAACACACAGAAAAAAACACCTTTTTATCAAAGAGCCATAACTCGACCAAAAATCATTCAACCGGAAAACCCTTGCAATATGCGCAAGGACTTGAGCTAGAGATCAATCCTGTAAAGTTTCATTGAAATTGCATTAGTGGTATAAGAGAAGTAATCCGGACAAACTTTAAAATTAAAATCATTAAAGGGCCATAACTCTGACAAAAATCATTGAACCGGAAAATGCTGACAATATGCACAACTAGACTTGATACTGATCATTCCTGTAAAGTTTGGATGAAATTGCACCAGTAGTTTATGAGGGGTAGTCCGGACAAGTTTTGTGACGGACGGACGGACAGACAGACAGACGACGGAGAAGTGATCCCTATATGTCGCCACTACTCCGTAGAGGCGACACAAAAATGTATTGGAAGTATCAGATTCTTAGAAATCTTGTATTATGCTGCTAAGTTAGAACCCTGCTTGAGGTGGATTATTGACATCTTATAGCTAAGATAATACCTCATAAATACTTCAAAGCAAAGGAAGTCTATTATATAAATCAAGCAAAAATTTAAATTAAGCAACTACCGTCTAAGCACTTAATTGGGAAAGGACCTTGGCTTCTTTATTTTGGGAATTTAATATTGCTAATTTGGGAAGTAAAAAAGTTGGTGTAAGTTTATCTTTTTGGGAAAACTGCATGATTTTAAAGAAAATTCCATTGGGAAAAAGCCTTGTAAACATGTTATAATGTATGGCGAAAATTTGCTGCTAATGCTTAAATAAATCTTAAACTTGTTGGATCTGAAAGTATAAAACCAGGGCAGCTTGCAAATCTGTGCAGTCTGAACAGGCTCTATACTTTTGGTACCTAAATTTTTATGCCACCGCAGCATCTGCGATGCGGTGGCATATAGCGATTCACCTGTGTGTGTGTGTGTGTTTGTTTGTGTGTGTGTGTGTTATATAGATTATATAGTGAACTTAAAAAATCTTCTTGTGAAAAACCACTAGTCCAATTTCAACTAAACTTGGCAGGATTGATCCTTGGGTGAAGGGCTTCCAAAGTTGTTCAAAGAATTTCATTCCATGCAGAAATCTGGTTTCCATGGCAACCAAAAGGAATTATAAGAATAAATTTAAAAAATCTTCTTGTAAAGACCTAAAAGGCCTAGAGCTTAGATATTTTGCATAAGGCATTGTCTGGTAGACCTCTACCAAGATTGTTCAAATTATAGCCCTGGGGTCAAAATCGGCCCCGCCCCAGGGGTCATTGATTTTCACTATATGTACATATAGTAAAAATTTTAAAATACCTTCTTGTAAAGACCCAAAACGCCTAGAGCTTAGATATTTTGCATAAGGCATTGTCTGGTAGACCCTTACCAAGATTTTTCAAATTATAGCCCTGGGGTCAAAATCGGCCTGCCCCGGGGGTCATTGATTTTCACTATATGTACATATAGTAAAAATTTAAAATACCTTCTTGTAAAGACCCAAAAGGCCTAGAGCTTAGATATTTTGCATAAGGCATTGTCTGGTAGACCTCTACCCAGATTGTTCAAATTATAGCCCTGGGGTCAAAATCTGCCCCGCCCCGGGGGTCATTGGTTTTCCTTATATGTATATAGTAAAAAATTTCTTCTAGCAATTGACAAATGCTAAAGGTTAGATATTTTGCATGAAACATTGAGAAGTGAACTTCTAGCAAGATTGTTCAAATTATAGCCCTGGGGTCAAAATTGCACGCGCCCCAGGGGTCATTGATTTTCAATATATACATAATAGTAAAAAAATCAAAAAATCTTATTATCTGAAGGTACAAGGCTTAGAGCTTTAATATTTGTTAAATGATATCATCTATAGGTACTCTACCAAAGTTGTTCAAATTTTGTCTCTAGTGTTAAAATTAGCCCCGCCCCGGGGGCCATAGGTTTTCCTTATATGTATATAGTAAAAACTTAAAAAATCATCTTCTCTTAATTTACAAATGCTAGAGTTAAGATATTTTGCATGAAACATTGTGTAGTGAACCTCTAGCAAGATTGTACAAATTATAGCCCTGGGGTCAAAATTGGCCCCATCCCCAGGGGTCATTGATTTTCACAATGTACATATGGTAAAAAATTCTAAAATCTTCTTGTCTGAAGGTACAAGGCTTAGAGCTTTGATGTTTGCTATATAATATCATCTATAGGTCCTCTACCAAAGGTGTTTTAATTATGCCCCTGGTGTCAAAATTGGCCCTGCCCGGGGGCAGTGATTCTCATTATGTACACATAGTAAAAACATATAATAAAACAAATGTTTTCTGAATGGGAGAAAGCTACAGCTTAGATATTTGACTTGAAATGTTGTTCGGTGGATCTGTATCAAGATTGTTTTGAATTAAACCCTTGGGTCCAAAATTTTGCCTTGCCCAAGGGGACAGTGACCTACTTTCTTGTCCTTTGATGTACAGCAATGAAATTTTGACCATGTGCACAGTTTTAGTTGTAAAATTGAACTTTGATATCAGGTGACCTAGATTTTGATGATGTGGCCTACTTTCTTGTCCTTTGATGTACAGCCTTGAAATTTGAACCATGTGCACAGATTAAGATGTAAAGTGAACTTTGATTTCAGCTGACCTAGATTTTGACAAAGTGTCTTACTGTGTTGTCCTTTGATGTAGTCATAAAATTTAGGCTGTGTGAAATATGACCTTCACCACCAAATTCACTAGACTCGCGTGCATTGATATATTCCTACTCTGATCTTTTATTGAGTTAACAACAGATTTAACCACTAATCTGATAATAAGAATTAGATTATTTATAAGGTCAGGGATTTATGCATTATGACAATCTTCAAAATTGTATTGAAACAAAAAAAATCTGTTCCTACACTACTATTTATATTGTATTAATGCGGTGGCATAGCATTTTTCTCAAATGCAATCTTGTTGTTTTTGTATAGGTATCTGGACTGTTCTTCATTTATTCTAGGGCAAATTCAGTACACAAATTCAGAAGGTCTTAAGTAAAAGAAACATTACAAAGTTTGAAAACTATATTAAAGGACCTCCACTGGGGTCAAAAAGTCTAAAAACATAGAATTTGAAATTCTTATACAATTCAAGTGTAGCACTATAAACAGAAAAATAAGCGAAGGATGTTAAAGAAATATACTCAGAAATAAACTTAATATTGATTTTTGTGTTGCAACACTTTTCATTTTGGAGTTTAATTTAGCACAGTAAAAATAGTTTGGCTCATCTGGAGGCATGCAGCTTTAACCAATACATTTAATAAGAGTAGATTCAGTTTTACACAAAAACAGGATAATTTTACATTTTATTATGTCATTTATTGGAGAATGTATTTCCTCTTCAGATCCAGTCGGATTACATGTCAACATGCATGTTTTACACCAGACATTCTACATAATAAAATAATTTTTCAAAATTACACACTGAGAATGGCATTATGAAAAAGTATAGATAAAATCACATTATTAGAAATAATGGAAATATGTACTAAAACAATTTCAACTTTTATTCTATATCCAAGTGATAAATGTTTCAAAATATCTAAAATCTTGCTTTTTTTCTTCTTGCATAGTCACTTTGACACAGTAAAGCTGGGTTTTTTAAATTAAATATACATAATTATATAATGTTATGCTACCAAGACACAATTGGTTCCAATTCCAACAGGGACTGAACTCATCATCTTTATATTCACATTTTTATTTTTTATTATTTTTTTATTTACCATAATAATTGTTACTAAAGTTTGCTGTTTAAAGTTTATGGAGATTTTGAAAGTAAAATTTCAAGAATAACTTTTAATCTACTGGGACCAAAAGTGACCTGCCTTTGCCTCATCTTTGCAGTCTGACCGCAGGCTCTGCAATGTTGGACTTGCATAATTTTTGTATTTTTATGTTGATATCCTTTAACCTGTTGAATTCAAAACTGGCACAAATTTAGTTGCATGGTCAAAGGTTAAGTATATAAGCCACCATTATTACACTTCATAGGCAAGTAATTATTCTAATTTCTATGTGTTGTCAAGTATTGAAGCCTGAACTTAAATTTGCTGAAAGGTTTATTTTTTTTTTTAACACCAGTTACATACTAAAGCTGAAATAATTCAAAAATTTACAAATAATACATATTATATATATAAAATACTACTTAACATACACAGTAGTAATACATTTTGTAAAACTGTATGTGTTTTATACTTTATTATCATAAGGCAGACAATTTACATTATGAGGTATACTTTACAAACTATTTTACTCTTATAGATGTGTATTGAAGAAAAAAAAGCACTTCAAACATTTTATATTGTATACAAACCCATACAAACTGTGAAATACATTTATGGTTGACATTGATTTTACCTGAGTTTTACACCTGAACACTATGATACTGGACAAACTGGCAACCATACCTGTGTTTGTCGTACTTTACTAGCCTGACATGTGATAATACATCTTACTTCAATATCACACTATAACATTTAGCTAAAAGTTTATAAACTTCATAAAACTGTATTCTATCATTAAAATCTCACCATTTTGGAGTATAAACCATTCAAAATCCACAGAGCTGCCTGTTAATAACTTGGTATAACTTGATATTCACGTTTAAACCTTGAGTCACAGTGTATTATATTGTCACAATAGTTGTTCACATATCACAAAAGTTTTGTATGTCTGGTGCCCCAGGCTAGGTTGGTTACCATTTGTGGTGAAAAAGGTGAAGCCGGGTAACACGTAATCCATATATGGATTGTATCTACAAGTTATAAATAGATGTATACAATAATGGTTTCACCTTTTGTATTTGCTTTAACCCAGTGTAATTGTGACACGCTCACAATTACTATGCGGGTGAATAATCGTGTCTATGAATGATTAACATACCAAAATAAACATGCTCTCAAATGCTGCTTTAAAAATATGTCTACATTTTTAGTGTTGCACAATTTATTATGGACAACTTTTTACCAAGTTTATTTTTGATACGAAAACCTTTATATTTTTTCTATTTAAAGCTGTAATTATCACATTATATATATATATATGTGAAGAGTTGGTAATAAAATGAAATACTTTAACTTCAATATCTTTTGTCAATTTTGTCAAATATACCATCAAATTTGACTAGAAAATATCTAACTAATTGCAAAAGTGATAATTCATATGAAAAACCAAAAGGTAATGTTCATCGAATATTAGGCCTACTGAACAATCTATTTTACAAAGTTGATAGTTTATCACATTATTAGTGACAGCTAATATCAAGTTGTCTCCCTTAGTTTGATTAAAATTTAAATTAGTTGTCTCCCTTGTATTACCTTGTTTTTCTTAACTTTGCCCAGCATTAAAGACACAGCTTTCAGGTTTGTACTGAAGTAGTTTTAACTAGATATCCCACAAATATAATGATCATTAATTGTAATTATGTAACCGAATTTAATGTCTTTCTTCGGTTTTGTTTGATCAAAATTGTTTAAAGTAAAATTACAAATTGAAATTTACTTTGTGTGAAATTGTCAAATTATGTTCTAATGATGGTTATTAAGAAATTCAAATTTCAATATGTTCAGGTACAGAGGTTTAAAGCTGATTTAAGCATTTTTTTGTGAAATGAAAACTTCTTGTGTCAGAGTTTCAATAAAATTAATATTTCAGCATCAAAAAAAGATGTAGAAGACACAAAGAAAAAACTGAATGAGATTTCTGATAAGCTTCAAGAGAGAAACAGGCAACACCAGAAACTTCAGGTAAGCAAAAAGCTTTTTATTTAAAGAATGTTGGGGTGGAGGGGGTTGGCAAAAGGTTGTGTGTGGTTCAGTGTGTTTTCAGACAGAAACATGAGTGAAACAACACACCATAAAAATTGAATAGCTGCTTAATGTCTTGCTTTAAACTGTGAGTCTGGGGGATTTTAATATTGATAGATCAGAAATATTAAAACTGTACTTAATAGTAGCCTGGTTAGACTACATTGGTTAAAATTAAATGCAAGTTGTTACAAGTTCATCACATCAATAGGGAAGTTATGGCCTTTGAATGAAAAGGTGTTTTGGCCTGTTAGGCTGTTAATGATTAACTTATCTTCCGTCCCAGCTGCTACACAGTAGCTGCAACATGCAATTGGCTGGCATGAGTCAACACATATGATCACTGATTGCTCTTGCTTTGCTTGAAATTTCAGCAGTTTATTGAGTGATAATCCTTAAATATGTAAATCATCAAAATGATATTAAAAATATTGATAAATAGCAATTAATAATATACAGTATAATTGTAAATTTCACAAAGTTTACCTCAAAATTCACTCACAGTACTTTTATTAGTTCACAACCCAGAAAAGAATTGTAATTTATAGTGACTTCCTTGTTACAGTCCTTATTAAGTTACGTCATCGCTGATGACGTCACATCTGACGAAAACAGCGGCATTGCTATTTTATTGACGGTGGTATTCTGGGTTATT
This sequence comes from Ruditapes philippinarum, assembly GCF_026571515.1. Classification (NCBI taxonomy): domain Eukaryota; kingdom Metazoa; phylum Mollusca; class Bivalvia; order Venerida; family Veneridae; genus Ruditapes; species Ruditapes philippinarum. The sequence continues at coordinate 215,054 of NW_026857902.1, read as the reverse complement.
CGCTCACCAACACCAGTGTTTATCTCAATTAAGTGTCGTTCAATTTCATTATTTGTGAAACTGAAAATTAAAAAGATGCTGACAAACCTTGATGAAGATCGTAAAGTTGCTCATATTAAGCAACGTTGTTGTCTGACTAAATTAAATTGTCTATAGTTTCTTTACGGTATAAAACCACTAAATTGGTGAAATACGATATTCAAGTGCATGTGCACTTCTGTTGTGTCCTCTTAGTCTATGTGACATTGTCTGTATTATATGTATATGTTAGTGTTCATCCGAGCTGTTCTACAGAAATTAGAAACTTCGACGGGAGCGATAGCGACAGGAGAATGTTTCTAATTTCTGTAGAACAGCTAAGGATGAATACTAACATACTTAGTGTCAAGCTTTATTTGGCCTCATTATTATTTACTTTATTACGTCACTTTGCGGTTTTATGAAGTACTATGAAAAATAGAAGTCGACTATGAACGAAATTCGATTTAGTGTCCAGCTTTATTTGTCATCAAATGAAAACGCTGTATTTCTTAAAAATTATGTGTTAATTTTCATAGAAGAAAAAAATTCGATACTACGTATATGTTAGTGTTCATCCGTGCTGTTCTACAGAAATTAGAAACTTCGACGGGAGCGATAGCGACAGGAGAATGTTTCTAATTTCTGTAGAACAGCTAAGGATGAACACTAACATAATTATGCCCCCATTTCGAAGAAAAGGGGGTATATTGCTTTGCACTTGTCGGTCCGTTGGTCCGTCGGTCCGTAGACCAAATGGTTTCCGAGTGATAACTAAAGAACCCTTAGGCCTAGGAACTTCAAACTTGGTATGGTGATTGGTCATGACCAGTAGATGACCCCTATTGATTTTGGGGTCAAGGGGTCAAAGGTCAAGGTCACATTGACCTTGTAAGCAAAAACGGTTTCCGATCAATAACTAAAGAACCTTAAGGCCTAGGAACTTCAAACTTGGTATGGTTATTGGTCATGACCAGTAGATGACCCCTATTGATTTTGGGGTCAAAGGGTGAAAGTTCAAGGTCACATTGACCTTGTAAGCAAAAACGGTTTCCGATCAATAACTAAAGAACCTTAAGGCCTAGGAACTTCAAACTTGGTATGGTGATTGGTCATGATCAGTAGATGATCCCTATTGATTTTAGGGTCAAGGGGTCAAAGGTCAAGGTCACATTGACCTTGTAAGCAAAAACGGTTTCCAATCAATAACTAAAGAACTTTAAGGCCTAGGAACTTCAAACTTGGTATGGTGATTGGTCATGATCAGTAGATGACCCCTATTGATTTTGGGGTCAAGGGGTCAAAGGTCAAGGTCACATTGACCTTGTAAGCAATAACGGTTTCTGATCAATAACTAAAGAACTTTAAGGCCTAGGAACTTCAAACTTGGTATGGTGATTGGTCATGATCAGTAGATGACCCCTATTGATTTTGGGGTCAAGGGGTCAAAGGTCAAGGTCACATTGACCTCTTGGGTAAAAACGGTTTCTGATCATTAACAAAAGAACCCTTAGGCCTAGGAACTTCAAACTTGGTATGGTGATTGGTCATGACCAGCAGATGACCCCTATTGATTTTGGGGTTAAGGGGTCAAAGGTCAAGGTCACATTGACCTTGTAGGTAAAAACGATTTCCGATCAATAACGAAAGAACCCTTAGGCCTAGGAACTTCAAACTTGGTATGGTGATTGGTCATGATCAGTAGATGACCCCTATTGATTTTGGGGTCAAGGGGTCAAAGGTCAAGGTCACATTGACCTTGTAAGCAATAACGGTTTCTGATCAATAACTAAAGAACTTTAAGGCCTAGGAACTTCAAACTTGGTATGGTGATTGGTCATGATCAGTAGATGACCCCTATTGATTTTGGGGTCAAGGGGTCAAAGGTCAAGGTCACATTGACCTCTTGGGTAAAAACGGTTTCTGATCATTAACAAAAGAACCCTTAGGCCTAGGAACTTCAAACTTGGTATGGTGATTGGTCATGACCAGCAGATGACCCCTAATGATTTTGGGGTTAAGGGGTCAAAGGTCAAGGTCACATTGACCTTGTAGGTAAAAACGATTTCCGATCAATAACGAAAGAACCCTTAGGCCTAGGAACTTCAAACTTGGTATGCTGATTGGTCATGACCAGTAGATGACCCCTATTGATTTTGGGGTCAAAGGGTTAAAGGTCAAGGTCACATTGACCTTGTAAGCAAAAACGGTTTCCGATCAATAACTAAAGAACCTTAAGGCCTAGGAACTTCAAACTTGGTATGGTGATTGGTCATGATCAGTAGATGATCTCTATTGATTTTGGGGTCAAGGGGTCAAAGGTCAAGGTCACATTGACCTTGTAAGCAAAAACGGTTTCCAATCAATAACTAAAGAACTTTTAGGCCTAGGAACTTCAAACTTGGTATGGTGATTGGTCATGATCAGTAGATGACCCCTATTGATTTTGGGGTCAAGGGTCAAAGATCAAGGTCACATTGACCTTGTAAGCAAATAACGGTTTCTGATCAATAACTAAAGAACCCTTAGGCCTAGGAACTTCAAACTTGGTATGGTGATTGGTCATGATCAGTAGATGACCCCTATTGATTTTGGGGTCAAGGGGTCAAAGGTCAAGGTCACATTGACCTTGTAAGCAATAACGGTTTCTGATCAATAACTAAAGAACTTTAAGGCCTAGGAACTTCAAACTTGGTATGGTGATTGGTCATGACCAGTAGATGACCCCTATTGATTTTGGGGTCAAGGGGTCAAAGGTCAAGGTCACATTGACCTCTTGGGTAAAAACGGTTTCTGATCATTAACAAAAGAACCCTTAGGCCTAGGAACTTCAAACTTGGTATGATGATTGGTCATGACCAGCAGATGACCCCTATTGATTTTAGGGTCAAGGGGTCAAAGGTCAAGGTCACATTGACCTTGTAAGCAAAAAACGGTTTCCAATCAATAACTAAAGAACTTTAAGGCCTAGGAACTTCAAACTTGGTATGGTGATTGGTCATGATCAGTAGATGACCCCTATTGATTTTGGGGTCAAGGGGTTAAATGTCAAGGTCACATTGACCTTGTAAGCAATAACGGTTTCTGATCAATAACTAAAGAACTTTAAGGCCTAGGAACTTCAAACTTGGTATGGTGATTGGTCATGATCAGTAGATGACCCCCTATTGATTTTGGGGTCAAGGGGTCAAAGGTCAAGGTCACATTGACCTCTTGGGTAAAAAACGGTTTCTGATCATTAAAAAAAGTACCCTTAGGCCTAGGAACTTCAAACTTGATGTGGTGATTGGTCATGACCAGCAGATGACCCCTAATGATTTTAGGGTTAAGGGTCAAAGGTCAAGGTCACATTGACCTTGTTGGTAAAAACGATTTTCGATCAATAACGAAAGAACCCTTAGGCCTAGGAACTTCAAACTTGGTATGGTGATTGGTCATGATCAGTAGATGACCCCTATTGATTTTGGGGTCAAGGGGTCAAAGGTCAAGGTCACATTGACCTTGTAAGCAATAACGGTTTCTGATCAATAACTAAAGAACTTTAAGGCCTAGGAACTTCAAACTTGGTATGGTGATTGGTCATGATCAGTAGATGACCCCTATTGATTTTGGGGTCAAGGGTCAAAGGTCAAGGTCACATTGACCTCTTGGGTAAAAACGTTTCTGATCATTAACAAAAGAACCCTTAGGCCTAGGAACTTCAAACTTGGTATGGTGATTGGTCATGACCAGCAGATGACCCCTAATGATTTTGGGGTTAAGGGGTCAAAGGTCAAGGTCACATTGACCTTGTAGGTAAAAACGATTTCCGATCAATAACGAAAGAACCCTTAGGCCTAGGAACTTCAAACTTGGTATGGTGATTGGTCATGACCAGTAGATGACCCCTATTGATTTTGGGGTCAAAGGGTCAAAGGTCAAGGTCACATTGACCTTGTAAGCAAAAACGGTTTCCGATCAATAAATAAAGAACCTTAAGGCCTAGGAACTTCAAACTTGGTATGGTGATTGGTCATGATCAGTAGATGATCTCTATTGATTTTGGGGTCAAGGGGTCAAAGGTCAAGGTCACATTGACCTTGTAAGCAAAAACGGTTTCCAATCAATAACTAAAGAACTTTAAGGCCTAGGAACTTCAAACTTGGTATGGTGATTGGTCATGATCAGTAGATGACCCCTATTGATTTTGGGGTCAAGGGGTCAAAGGTCAAGGTCACATTGACCTTGTAAGCAATAACGGTTTCTGATCAATAACTAAAGAACTTTAAGGCCTAGGAACTTCAAACTTGGTATGGTGATTGGTCATGATCAGTAGATGACCCCTATTGATTTTGGGGTCAAGGGGTCAAAGGTCAAGGTCACATTGACCTTGTAGGTAAAAACGATTTCCGATCAATAACGAAAGAACCCTTAGGCCTAGGAACTTCAGCTTGGTATGGTGATTGGTCATGACCAGCAGATGACCCCTATTGATTTTGGGGTTAAAGGGTCAAAGGTCAAAGTAACATTGACTTTGTAGCTAAAAACGGTTTCCGATCAATAACGAAAGAACCCTTAGGCCTAGGGACTTCAAACTTGATATGGTGATTGGTCATGATCAGTAGATGACCCCTATCGATTTTGGGGTCAAGGGGTCAAAGGTCAAGGTCACATTTACCTCTTAGGTAAAAACGGTTTCCGATCAATAACTAAAGAACCCTTAGGCCTAGGAACTTCAAACTTGGTATTGTGATTGGTCATGACCAGTAAATGACCCCTATTGATATTGGGGTTAAGGGGTCAAAGGGCAAGGTCACATTGACCTTGTAGGTAAAAATGCTTTCAAATCAATAACTTAAGAACCCTTTGGCCTAGGAACTTCAAACATGGTATGGTGATTGGTCATGACCAATTGATTTTGGGGTCAAGGGGTCAAAGGTCAAGGTCACATTGACCTTGTATGTTAAAACGATTTCCGATCAATTAACTAAAAACGCTTAGGCCTAGGAACTTCAAACTTTGTATGATGATTGGTCGTGACCAGCAGATGACCCCTATTGAGTTTTGGGTCAAGGGGTCAAAGGTTAAGGTCATGACCAGTAGATACTTGATAACCCTTATTAATTGTTTGATCACTGGGTCAGAAGTCATGCATAATAACCTTTTCACATGACTATTTTGCTGCTGATAGGGGGCATACATGTTTTACAAACATATCTTGTTTATTTAGTGTCAAGCTTTATTTGGCCCATGATTACGTCACTACGCGGTACTGTGAAGCACTATGAAAAATAGAAGGCGACTATGAACGGATTTCAATATAGTATCGACTTCTTTTCTTCTATGAAAATTAACACACATAATTTTTAAGAAATACAGCATTTTCATCGGCTGACAAATAAAGCTGGACACTAAATTGAAATCCGTTCATATATATATATAGTCGCCTTCTATTTTTCATAGTGCTTCATAGTACAACCTTGCAAAAGTAAGGCATAATCGTTCAATTTAATAGCTGAAACGAGCAACGCGATAAGTAAATGGACCAATATTTTCTATTGTGCACCAAATTGGAAGAAATGAGTTGGCGCATACGGTTGCTTTAAACATCCTAAAAAAATCCATGAAAATGTTTATTTTTCAAGATCATTCGTGAAAATGACGACCTGACTGGCGTATTGATGACGATTTTTTAAAAGCTTCGTTGATATCTTTAAATACAATAACGTACATATTACTTTATGATTTTTTATATTTGGTGTACCGGAGAGATTTTCCAATCTACTCGTGTCATATTACACTTAATTTAGCAGATAAAATGTAATTGAGACCATTTTTACGAGGTAACGCCAATTCGTGGATGAAGCATTGAAGCAACGGCAGTTATATCATTAAAAGTAGCTAAATCCTATTTTACCAGCTTCCTTGTAATAGAAAAAGCATCGAAACACGAGGCTATCTGATTTGTACGAGAGGGCGTAGCCCCCGAGTTAAATCAGATTGCCAAATGTTTTGATGTTCTTTCTGTTTTGTATCGTAGCCAAACATAAAAACACGTTCCCTGTTGTCACAATATGAAACCCCGGAGAAAAGTAACCAATGAACGAGCATCTAAATGTCGCTTTCCCTTTCTCTGCCGTCACAATAAGTAAACCCCAGCAAAAATTTGTATCATAGTTTGGGGACCTTTCTGTTGAAAATGTGTCAGAGTTAAATCGTATACATATATATGCACAGTGCGTTAACTGGAGTGCAGGTATTATAGTTACCCGCACTCCAGAGCATGCCCATTGATTGGCTCATTTTTGCTGGGGTTTACTTATTGTGACGTCAGAGAAAGGGAAATGCGTTACTTTTACGTTAACTGCGTTACTGGATATGCACTGTGCAGTGAGACAGAAGCGGGCAGTAAACATCAATTTACCAACAAGCCGGGCCCAGGTAAACTCATGCAGTTTGTCCCCTTCTGTTCTATATTAACATTTACTGACTAACGTAAACGTTACTGTATTAATTGGTTAGGGATTAGGGTTGGGGTTGTAACCCCACAAATTTAGTGGCATCGGTAGGATACCACTTAAATAAATAGAATACGAAGAAGAAAAAAATATACTTAATACCTTTAAATTTAGTTTGTGCACGTGCTTTTCGCTTATTGCTATCTTACCTGATACCGATGGTAAATTAGACTCTTATGCATTAAATGGAGGTTCAATCGTTCAATCGTATTGGGAGACATCGATTGTGAGTCTGTACCTGATATAAGTTAATTGCAGACTGAGAATGAAAGTTCGTTCATTCCGAGTGAGGATATAATTTAAGAAAAACCTGGAGATGGAGAAAATTATGATTATACTTAAGAGACATTAGTTATTGACTTAAGCTCATAAGTACATCAACATTTTGTCAGTTCAAAATGAAGTGAGAAGTTTCTTGTCAGTTTTCTAGTCTAATATTTAAGCTATACAATTTACAAAATCAAACTGCTAAATGTGGTAATCTTGACTTTACAAAAAGATGTTTTTGTCCAGAAAGCAGGTCCCTATATATGGCGTACATGTATCGGACGAGGGCCCATAAACAGTACTTCTATAAGTGTGAATACTTCAATAATAGTAATGATTGTCTACAAATGGTCATTCAAAATGATCAACTGGATATGAGTGATGACACAAAATATACAGATACCATATGGTCAACATCATGTTGATACACAAAGACCATACCGAGGAAGTGTCGTAACACATTATGAAAAACAGAATTCCTAAAAAAAAACCAAGAAGGCAAAATTGAAAATGTTGCATGCTTGGTTTGATTGAGTCTGTTCATGGACGGTAGTAGTAATTGCAAGCTGCTACGGTTCCAGCCCCTAGCATTGACTGAAGCCAAAATTCAACAATTAATATTTGGAAAATGAGTGATCCCTCGGAAGCATTAAAAACAGCAAAATTACATGAAAATTGCAGACTCGGTTTGATTGAGTCTATACATGAGGGACAATTGAAAAGTGCAACATCCCTCACGCCCCTTGGACCGGTTTGAGCGGTACTCAATTCTCAACACTTAAAAATGCTGGACAAACATGAACTTTGAAAATTTTGAATTTTGAAACATCCGCAGATGTATTCATAAGGCAGTTTAAAGGAAACTTCAATGGACACGTTAGTGTCATTCCATGAAAAGCAGTATATGGTCTCCAAGAAAAAAATGTGTGCCCTTAACGAAGAAACAATGGGCAAATTTAACTAGATAAAATGGAATTTTGAAAGATCAGAGGTTATGAAGCCTCATAACACAGATAAGCTGTCAAAAGACAAAAATAAAAAGCAGGCAACAAATCATAAGGGTGATAAACAGTATTCAAGTTAGGAATACTGGAATACTAGAACCACCCGACTAGAAAAAACGTCAAATTGGAAAGAACTAAAAGTACCTAAACTATGATAAACAAGGCCAACAAGGAAAGGCGACGTTCAATGAACGCAACCCCCACATGCACTCACAACAATAATCTCGTCCTGAAGGATCTTCAAGAATCGACATTATTACATCTTTGATTAAATATACGAGGAGACCTTTTACGGCCCCACAGGGCACAAATAACACTAATGTGACAATAAGGTAGATAAAAACAATCCCTAACGAAAGCCCAGCATGGCAAAATTGAAAATGTTGCAGGATCAGGTTGATCGAGCCTGTTCAAAACGGTAGAGGTAATTGCAAGATACCGTCCATGCTTAAACAGAATTCAATATTTAACATGAACTGGTCATTTTTGAATTTTGAAACACATTTTAAAACCACGGACATATGACGGGTCTGACGATTTAGACTAATATTTAGCTCAATTTAATATTGTAGCTGAATTAATTGGAGTAGGGACCATATTTTCTCTACTTATCGCCACATCAGCGTTGTTTGTGCTGTGTTGAGGCTGTAAAAATCGACCCGAACATCAGAGATGTTATCCTTAAAGATCGTTCAACACGACATAATTGCTGTTTGTGGTATTTTTTAGTTTCAACTATTTGGCTTTTTCGTATTGGGTGGTTCCAATATTCCTACTTCCTACATGACTAATGTTGACATTGTTGTGTATACATGCTATGTGGTAATTTTAATATCTCCTATTTTGCATTTTTCATCTTGGGTGGTTCCAGAATTCCAACTAGAATACTGTATAATCACCCATAGGATATGTTGCCTGCTTTTTAAATTTGTCTTTTGACGTCTTATCGATATCGATATGCAGGTTACAGACTCAATCAAACCGAGTCTGCAATTTTCATGTAATTTTGTTGTGATTAATGCTTCCGAGGGATCGCTTTGTTTCCAGATTTTCATAACCTCAGATTCCGATCGATCACTCTTTTTTCCAGATATTAATTGTTGGATTTTGGCTTCAGCCAATGCTTGGGGGCGGGAACCGTAGCTTGTATGCAGTTACCACTACCGTCCGTGAACAGACTCAATTAAACCGAGCTTGCAGCATTTTCAATTTTGCCTTGTGTTGGGCTTATTATTAAAGTCTTCACATCTGAACACATCTGCGGCTAAATTTCACCATTTTGAAGTTTAAATGTTAGGGTTAGGGTTAAGCCGGTGTTTTGGGCGTGGACGGTAACTTGCGCTTTCTAGTACCGCACATGAACAGATTGCAGTTACCACTACCGTCCCTAAACAGACTCAATCAAACCGAACCTGCAACATTTTACAATTTTGCCGTGTTGGGATTTCTTTAGGGATTCTGTTTTTCACTAATTTCACAATTAGGAGTGCTGTTTTATAATATTGGCCCTCGTCGGATGCATACGTCATGGGGACCTGCCTTCTGCATAAAACCATCTTTTTGTAAGGTTGAAAGTAAATTATCAATTTGATTTTGTAAATTATATAGCTTAGACTAGAACATCGACAAGGAACTTCTCACTTAATTTTGAACTGACATAAAATTTTGATGTACTTATGAGCTTAAGTGAATAACTAATGTCTTTAAGTATTATGATAATTTTCTCCATCTCCAAGTTTTCTAAAATTATATCCTAGCGTGGATTGGACAAACTTTTATTCTCAGTCTGCAATTAACTAATATCAGGTACAGACTCACAATCGATGTCTCCCAATACAAGCATAAGACTCTAATTTGCCACGGTATCAGGTAAGATAGCAATAAACGAATAGCACGTGCACAAACTAAATTAAAAGGTATTAAGTATGTTTTTTTTTTCCTGATTATTCTTTTTTCCACCGCTGCCACCAAATTTGTAGCGTTACAGCCCCCCCCCTTCTCACCAATTAATACGGAAGCGCTTGCGTTAGTCAGTAAATGTTAATATAGAACATAAGGGTACAAACTACATGATTTCACCTGGGCCCGGCTTGTTGGTAATTCCTGCTTCTGGGAAATGAAGGCAATATAAAGCTTAAAGATTAACTTTATTAAAATGAAATAAACAATAGTAACCGTAACGTACAGCTATTAATATTTCAAAATGAAATGATCAATATGTCGATTGCTTGTTTTTTTAAAAGTTTTTCTCAGTTTTTTTTATTTGAGATGAACCAAAGACACAATATAGTGAAATTGTCATTTAATGCTTAATGCCTAAAAGAGAAAAAAATCATAATAGTAAAACATACAAAATGTACAATAAAGTAACATATTAAATGAATGCAATTGTTATAAATGCAATTATGCATCAATACCGAAAAAATTGAAACTATTATGCATGTATGAGATCAGAAATCAATTGTTGGTTAACCATCAAAATGACGTTTATTTGTATTTGCACAGGGCACGCGCATTCTTTACTTGTGGACCATACGCCTCTTGTTGCTGGGTCGTGTGAGGATTGCGTTCATTGAGCGCCGCCTTTCCTTGTTGATCCTGTTTACCATATTTCATGGAATGGCACTACTGTGTCACACTGTGAAGTTTCCATGATTACCGCCTTATGAAAACATTCTGCGGATGTTCTAAATTCAAAACTTCACCATTTTGGTGTTTAAATGTCAAATTCTGCTTAAGGTACTAGGGGGCGTGGACGATAACTTGCACTTGACAGATGCTTGTTCATTGGTGACTATTTTCTGGGGTTTCATATTGTGACAACAGGGAACTTATTCTTATTTTTAACTATGATACAAAAAGAGACACTCGACAATCTGATTTATACTTGGGGGCCTACACCCTGTTGTACAAATCGGAAAGCCTCGTGTTTCGATGCTCTTTCTATTATGTATATCGTGTTATATTCAGTTTCTTGAGAAGTATGAACTATGGATTATGCAACGTGTTGAAGAAATTAGCGCCATGTATTCATAGATCCTTACTCTGACCTTTGTAGATTTATAGCCCTTGACTTGGTTTTCAACTTGTGTCGCGCGTAGCTCAAAAAATATTTGACGTAGAGTCATATATGAAACTTAACAGACATGTTGATAAGAATGTGCAGTTGTGTTTTGTCAGAGTTATTGACCTGCACTTTTCAATGCGGAGCTCAAAAGTAATTGACCTAGAGCCATGAAACTTTTCAGGAATGTTGATCAGCATGTGTAGCTGTGAACCTGGGGTTTAGCTTGTGGATTTTATCAGTATTTGTAGAGCTATTGTCCTTGATATTGTGACTACTGGTGGAGGAAGACTTCAAGTGCTCCTCTATACATTACATCAGATACAAGTCTGGAACCTGAGTAGAACCTTTGATGACATTGCTGAATAGATTTTTCAAATGAAAACATCAGAAGGATTGGGTGGGTTTCAAACTCACAGTGATTCAAAGTCATTGACCTTAACCATTTTTTTAAACCAATATTTAATTGGGAAATAGATATCAATTTTTTGTGCATTGTTGTATAGGATTTAAATGCGCAGGGATATAATTACAAAGGGCGATATGCCTGGGACATTAATTTCAAAGCGTTTGAATGACAAACCGTGCATTATTATACTATAATGAAGAAAAACGAATACCTATTTCCATTCTAACATGGTAATATAAAAGAAAATTGATAAAAATACTTTAAACGACAGTGAGTAATTTTCTTGACGTCATTTGGTTTATTGACGTATGCACATTCATTATACCAGGGCACAACGAAGTTGTAAGGAGGTATACTGGAATCAGCTTTTCCATTTCCGCCCAATAACTTAAGATTCCTTTGACTTACATTCTTCATATTTGGTATTTAAATTGGTCATGATTAGTAGATGATTGATTTTGAGGTCACCAGGTCAAAGGTCAAGGTCACAGCTAGGGGCCTTGACTAAAAAAATTGTCCGCCCAATAACTTAAGATTCCATTGACCCACATTCATTATATTTGGGATGGAGGTTGGCCATGACCATAAGATGACCCCTGTTTATTTTGAGGTCTCCAGGTTAAAGGTCAATGTCACAGGGGCCTTAACTAAAACATTGTCCGCCTAATCACTTAAGATTCCTTTAACCCACAATCTTCATATTTGGCATGGAGGTTAGTCATGATTAGTAGATGATCCCTATTGATTTTTAGGTCACTGGGTCAAAGGTCAAGGTCACAGGGTCCTTGACTAAAAAAAACTTGTCTGCCCAATAACTTAAGATTCCTTTGACCTCCAGTCTTCATATTTGGCATGGAGGTTAGTCATGATTAGTAGATGACCCCTATTGATTTTTAGGTCACTGGGTTAAAGGTCAAGGTCACAGGGTCCTTGACTAAAAAAAAACTTGTCTGCCCAATAACTTAAGATTCCTTTGACCTCCAGTCTTCATATTTGGCATGGAGGTTAGTCATGATTAGTAGATGACCCCTATTGATTTTGAGGTCACTGGGTCAAATGTCATGTCACAGGGGCCTTGACTTAAAAAAAGTTTTACTCAATTGCATAAGAATGTTTTGGGCAACGGTCTTCATATTTGGTATTGAGGTTGCTTCTGACCAGTAGAAGACCTCTATTGATTTTTAGGGGACTGTGTCAAAGGTCAAGGTCACATGGATTTTACTATAATAAGCTCGTCTACTCAAATGCTTAAGAATACCTGTCCACAGTGTATTGATTTTGACATTTTCACATTTGAAGCAATGGTAGAATACATAACTTAGCAATGCACTGGCTTAGTGACCTCAGATTTGGCAGGGATGTTGTCCTTCAGCTCTAAATGGCCACTGTTGATTCTGACGAAGTGGTGTGAGGGGGTATTCACACAGGTGGCAGTATCAGTGTTTGGACACCCCACCCCTATCTGCCCCTGGACCCCTACTTCAACCCTGAAAAAAAATTCAACACTCTTAGGCTTACTAAAAGGTACCAAATACAAAAAAAAAAAAATTTTCCACTATCAAAATTATAGTTATAGACTATAACTATAATTTTGATAGTGGAAAAAATTTTTTTTTTATATAATTTCATCGGTCGTTTTGTATTTGGTACCTTTTAGTAAGCCTTAGAGTGTTGAATTTTTTTTTTTTCAGGGTTGTAGTAGGGGTCCAGGGGCAGATAGGGGTGGGGTGTCCAATCACTGATACTGCCACCTGTGGGTATTCACGCCACGACAGTGGCAGTTCTAGTTTTTTATGCTGTGCATGTACCATGTTACAATGCAGTTGATTGGCTTATCTGTTTGATAGAGGAATATTGTGAAGCGATAAATGAAGTGATAAATAAAGTTTGATTTTTTTTTCAGTCATTATATGATGCAATGCGAAGAAAGTTCATCACCACGTCAACTTTTGAGGCAAAGGAGAATGTTAGAGATGGTGACCATGGTAATATTTTAAATACATGTTTTATTTTTATTTTTTATGAAATACTTTTAAATTTATTCATATAATGCATTGCTGTAACATTTTGTTAAACAATGATTATAATGTGTGCTTTTACGCATATTTTAAAAGCATATCAACACATTGTTATTGATCCTCATGCACAGATTATGTTTAAATTAAGATGTTGATATAACAAACATGTTTTAAAGAAAACTGTGATTATCATTAACTTGATGGTTTAGTATGTACAATATTGTTTGCATTTTATATTGATGCATTCATACAATTTTTAGCTCTACGGATTTTATGATTTGACGACCATCTTGTTTGTTGAAAATATGCAGTAAAAGGTACCTTTTATTTAATTGTAGATTTTGTTTTCAATCCACGTATTGGGAGTTTAGATGGTGATCCGCCAGCGAATCACGTACAGAAAAGGTTCAGTGTCGGTCTGTGTACACCGAGGCAATAAATCATGGCAAAAAAATGGATAGACAGATTCCTGACACACATATATAGACCTTAAACAAAGACTCTGCTAAAGTGAAATATTCTGCGTTTTAACATACATTTTAATTTGGTATATGTTTTATTTCCAGGTTAATTAAATCTTAACAAACAAAAGAGAATATGGTAATACTCTGTGTCAGTCCGTCCCACATTTCTTGCTCACTGTCACATATAGTTACAGTGTAAACTTTTAGAATTATTGGCTGGCTGTCATAATGACATCTCCCCTGAAACCGTTTGGTCATAGATCCCAAACCTGTCAAAAAATAAAAATAATTATCAGATATGTTTATTACAATAAGAATTTCACCGTAACATATATTTGTTAACAAGAGTCAGTGTTTATGATTATTCAAATAAAAGGTCAGCGTAGGGATGTAGCAGAACTTAGCAGAATTGTTTCTATGAATTTGCGCAATCATAAAAATTAATTTAATTTCTATAAGGCACACGAGGCATTGAGCTTAAATATTTTTTTAATGGATCTCTACGTACAAGTTGGTTACAATTTTAAGCCTGGGGTTATGCACTGATAATATAAGGAATCATAATTCTATCTTTTGTTTGATTAACATAATCTCTCTGTTAAATTTCAATTTTTTTCCGTCTGCAGCACAACTCTAGGGTTGACCATAAATAAATAAAAGGAACAAGTGGAAATGAAGAAAATCTTCCTGTCAGTTCCTGTTTTTCAATTACCTCCCTTTATTCCAAATAATTTCCACCAAAGCAAAAGTCCAGAATCTATGACTACTGGAAGAAGCTTAAGTACAGTGACCAAGAAGTAAAGTCATGTAATGAAATGTCTGCCATAGTTTGTAATTTTTGTCAAGAGCACATCTGTATTTGGTTTTCATTATAAAAAATAAACTTTATTAAAATGAATAATTCTGCTTTCCAACAACAAGCTGACACATTAATTTGTGGATGATATGAATGTCAACATGGCTCTTGTTGAATACTTTTCAATGACAGTTCTACGAAAATTGTTTGTTACTGTGATTCTAGAAAATATGTTTTATTACTACATGTTTGTTAATTAAAATTTTAATGATTGTTTAATAACTGTTATAAGATGAATAATGTATTAAATGTGTTTCAAAAATAATGTTTTCCCCTTTTCATGTCCTTTAATTACGTATAATGTGGTCTGTGTTTGAAACTCGAGTTATAACATTTCAAAGGTTAAATTATTCCATGGTTTAAATAAAAGTTAATCATCTTTTAACTTTAAATTGCAACTTTATCATCTTTATTGTTCAATTGTTTATATTGGGTAAAATTATCTTATTTGTTTGTATTTCTTTGCCTATCTAAAATAAAATATTAAAAAACAATGTTACAATTAATTTATTATGTCCTTTATTCAATTTCTATGCCAATCTAAAAGACAATGTTTAAAAAACAATGTAACAATTAATTAATTAAGTTGTTTTTTTTCAGTTTCTATGATAAATGATAATGGTGGTAAATTAGAAATGCCACCTTTCATTTATGAGGAAATTTATAGCCCAACTTTCTTGTTCAAGTTAGCACCTTAAACGAAGCAAGTTTAAAAGCATTTGTCAGTTATAAGTTGTTTTAAGTTTATTGTGACATAAAGCAGTTTTGTGATTAATAGAAAACAATGAATTTAACTGTCCCTTTGAAAATTATCCTTTAAATTTACTGTGACAGATACAAAAATGATCTGTCTACAAAACACGTCTAAATAAATCATATAAAATTACCATATCTAACTGTGATCACATTATTATTCCTATGACAGCTTTATTTAAGATAATGAGCCGCGTCACAACAAAACCAATGTAATGCGTTTGCGACCAGCATGGATCCAGACCAGCCTGCGCATCCGTGCAGTCTGATCAGGATCCATGCTGTTCCCTTACAAACCCTTTTACAACTATAGAAACTGATAGCGAACAGCATGGATCCTGATCAAACTGCGCGGATGTGCAGGCTGGTCTGGATCCATACTGGTCGCAAACGCACTATGTTGGTTTTGTCGTGACGCGGCTCATATAATTATTTTCCTTATCCTCTAAAGTGAAAAGGATTCATGATTTATCATGATGTTGTGGATTAATAATCTAAATGGAAATTAATAATGGATGAATTGGAAAATATTTCTAAGACATGGTAAAATGTTATATATATTTTATAAGACATTGTAAAGTGATGGTAAAGTGTAAAATATATCTTCAAAGACAAAGGCAAAGTGTTGATACTTGTTAAGTGTTAAATACATACATGAATACGAAATTAATTATTAATGTCTCTGAGACATGGAAAAATTGTTAAAAATACTTCTAAGATAAATTAATTTTTTTTCCAAGACATGGTAAAGCGCAAAAAAATATTTCTGAGACATGTGCAATATTTTGTAATATGATAAAACCACCAGAATTTGTAACCTCAAGTAAATTATTTATAATAAGATAAATTCTCTCTCTTATATTTAATACAAGAATTGGCATTAAACTAAAGGCATGTTCCCTTTAAATAAAAGATGTGGAACAGTTCCTGGGAATAACTACTTGTGATTTATTAATTGTTATTACTTTATGCCCCAAGTTTCTATTGGTTTTCTCTCATTTTCAGCTCACCTAAGCACAAAGTGCTTAGAGGTGAGCTTTTGAAATGACAATTAAACATCTAAACACCTTGGTATATTTTGACCAAACTTCATGTGGCACTCTACAAAAGTTATATAATGAATGGTTCCAGTGTGATGTGTAAAATCAGAGGTGATAAAAACAGTCTTGAAAAAAATGAAATCTTTAAAACTTCTTCTCAATAATAACAATGCTGAGGGCTTAAACGGTTGGCATGTAGCATTACCTTGTGGTTATCTACAAAAGTTATATAATTTGTGTCTATGGGGTAAAGATTTGGCATGGCCCCTGTAGTAACTTCGTTTATATAGACCTATATAGGAAAATACATTTAAGTATTCTATTGTGATACTGCAATGCCTAGAGCTTAGATATAACCTTGTTTTTCTTTTGAAAAATGTCATTGATCATACCTCAGGGGTCAAAAACAGTAAAAAAGTTTTGTTGTTTTCTTCTTCAAAACTCCAATGCCCCGATCTTAGATATTTGGCTTGTAGCATTCATTACCTTGTGGTCCTCTACAAAAATTATGTAAATCATGCCTTTAAAACACATTAAAACTTTACAGGATAAATACCAGAAAAGCCGAGAGCATAGTTATTTTACAAAAGTTTGCTATATCATGCCCCAAGTCAAAAATGACCCCACCCTTAGGTCATATCTTATTTCTCACATACATAGACTTATATAGAAAACATGTCTTTAAAATACTTTCTTGGAAATTCTAATGCACAGGTTTTTGGCATGTAGTATGAATTTATCAGTCATTCCTCTGGCATCAAAAGTTACCCTATCCCAGGGGTTTATTAGTTTATTCAGGCTTATAATTAGAGGAAAACACTTTTAAAACTTTTTTTATGAAAATGCAATGCTTTTACCATGCAGCATTGTTGTGTGGTTCTTTACAAAAGTACATAAATCATAGTTAATATCCCTGGGGTATAAAAGGTCCAGCCGTCGGTTCCCTTATTTATATAGACTTACAAAGTAAAACACATTTAAATCTTTTTGTGCCCAGGGCTTTGATTCACTAAAAATTCATCTTTTCTGTAGACATGCTATTTAGATGGTAAAATGAAAGTTTAATTTAAAAAAAAATGAAACTATATTTACTATGTAAAATTTAATAAAAAGGAATTTATGTTCCTCTAATGATGATTAAAAAAGGCATAAACAAATTGGTCTGGCTTTTTTTATCAACTCTCTTACTATGGTAGCTTTTATGATTTTAAATCAAATTTCCTCTGTCTTATCAAATCTCACAACTTGTGTCAACACAATGGTATATTTAAATTTAAGATTTTATGACCAACTTTATTGTGTGACCGGGCAGAAAGATAAGACCACAAATCTTTGTGTGCTTCACATTGGTGGTATTCACTCCATGTTTTTCCCTTTCCGTGTCATCTAATCATTGTCTGTAGTCTGCACTACTCACTTCTCAGTCAGTACATGTTTTGAAATTTTCCCTAAAAATGATAAATGGTTTTGTGCAGATTGAAAGATGGACAAGTCCATTTAAGATATTTTGTGTGGTAAACGATAAATATTATCATAGTTAATATGCTAACCATATCTCAGTGGAATGAAAATAACCAATCTAAGCACAAAACTTGCATAGTATTACATGTACTTGATATTGAAAACACCTTGTAAAAAAAAAGTTCTGTGCTGTTGCCCAAAAGGTAGAAAACTTTTTAAAGGCACATTAAGCCTCAGAAGTCCATTTTTTTTAAATTCTTTAGAAATCTCAAAAAATGTGTTTAATAATGTTTTAATAATGGATTTAGAGCATATTAGATGTTTTATAACTGGAGAAAGTTGTGCTGAATGTGCAGTAATGTTTCATAAACGTAGCTAAATGTAAACAAAGTAATATTTTGACTTCCATACAAAATACTCATTCACCATGATTATACCCATTGCCAACAGAGCAAAAGATGTAGACCATGGTGGCAAATGAGTATTTTTAAAAAATTTTTTTTAAAAGTTTTTGTGAAATAAAAAATGATAGCATTCCTGGGGCATAATGGGACTTTAAAAATGTAATACAAAATTCAATGTTCCCAATCACCCCTCTTCATAACCACTAATTGCCTACACTTTATAACCCTCTCTAGAATATCCCCGGGAGATGCTTCGGTAGTTTAGCACGGAGGAAGGTAGTCTAGTACTGGTGTAACTCTCCAGGAATGATGGTTAGGAAACTACCCGCCTATATGACTGAAATACTGTTGGGAAAAGGCATAAAATGAAACAAACAAAAACTCTAGAATATTTTTCCCATATGAGATAGAAAATGTGTAAATCATTTTAAATTTTTGGTAGCGTTTTATGACTGCTGTCAATAGAGAATGATAAAATAACATGTGATTATTACACCAGTTCATGTCAATTAACCTAATTCTACCATTATATATGTCACAGTTTAGAACTGTTCACTTTTTAAGGGAGTTGATGTGCACACAGCTGGATCATAAGCACAGTTGGTAGAGCCTCGGAAAGGTATTCCGAGGGTTCTGGGTTTGAGTCCTGGTCAGGCTGCACATTTTTCTTACCCTGTGACACAACAATAATACAAGAATTTAAAGAGCCATGAAAGTGCAAGATATATTCTGTTTAACTTTGATAGCCTTTTATCATTGGGACAATAAACTAGTTTTACAATCTTATACTATAATATTCTTATCTGTTATGTGTAAATTCTATCAGGAAGGTCATCTTGGCAATCTTAGGATTCCCAATAATGCACTGATAACAGTAGATATCCCTGAACTCTGATTTTTTCTTTTTAAACCAATTGGATTAATACAGAAATATATGATTATCATTTTATTTAAGGACAGATATTCTGGGCTAAAACAGAGACTTATAAATTTGCTATATAAAGCTTTATGGTAAAAATGCAAAATTTGGTACTAATGGAATTTAGTGAATAAAGGATAATATAAACCAGCTTAATTTTCATAAGGTATAAAAATGTTGTGTTTTTCCCCTTATTCCCACCCCCTTTTATAATTACTCCAGTAATTGGATTTAAGGGATTTATGATTCATGCTTTCTAAATTAATTAAATAAATTACTTACAACCATGGTGAAGAACATAGTCACACTTAGATTTAAATAAATACTGTTTTAATACTAAATCAATTTTCAATAATTATATGGTAGATTCTTAATAGAATGCCTAAAAATAGCTTTACTGAATATTGTTTTTAATAGCTGCTGCAAAAGTGCTATTTAAATGAATATTACATGTATAAAGAAGCTTTATTTATTCATTCTATCATAGCATTAAGGTAAAATTAAAATTTGATATTTGAAAATATTTAAAATTGCTACACAGTCATTTTGTAAATATATAAAATAAACACATGTTTTGGTGTTTTGTTTTAAACTCTACTGAGAACACATTAGATATGAATTGAAATTTTCATGAAAAACTGGCAGTTTTTTTTTAAGAAAGCACCATTTAATTATAACTTTTAATTGACCGAAAATAGGGAAGTCACAACTTCCCATACAAAGTGTGTACATTCTTTTATTCAAATTAGACATAGGCCTATTCAGTAAGAATTTCATGAATTTCAATAAATTTCTGCAATAAACATAAATTATTTTACTCAAAGATGGGCATACAGTACAGTAGAATACCAAACTGTGAACAGAGGTTTCATTCTTTTTTTATATATTAGAGAGATATCTAGAATCATTGGTGGCTATGACTATAACCTTGGCAACAACTTATGATGGGGCAGTGTATTAAATTGCTTTTTTCAAAGATCCTAGCTAAATGCAACCACGGATTTATATTATTAGTAATATAAATTATATTATTAGTAATATAAATCCGTGATGCAACCCAACATTTCTGAAACTGTAAAGTTATGCTGGATTGAAAAATATACATCCTAGCTCCAGCCCTCTAACTGCCTTGGAGTATGCTTGAACAGATTGATACACTTTTTTTCTTACATATTTTAAATTGAAATATATTGACTTAAGAGCAGTTTTGGGGGCATCCGTTAGTCTTGTTTTTAGAGTGAAAGCTGAACAACTTTTCGAGATCAAGGGGGACAACATGAAATTAGAGTAAGTGTGCAAGAGTGACGTCCCTTGAATTGATTAAAGATGTCAATTTGTTAATTGATCTGGAAATCCTGTGTATGAACAGAATATATTAGCTGCATGAGCACATACAATAGGTTTTCAATTTCTTTGTGTTATTCATACCATAACAATTGTTGATAATGCTAAGACAGATTTATCGTGAAGCAAATTATTCAATTAAATTGTCACCCCACCCACTGTGTCTAGTCCTATAAATATGACGTCGCTTTCAGATATTTTTGCTTCTGGACATAAACTATCACAAGCCTGTAATGCTAATTTATTGGACTACCACTGTATTTGCAGTTGAATCCGAGAAACTACCAGAGTAATGGTCTTTCGGTTTATTATAGAATTAATGCTACAATGACTGATGCATTACCGACCTCCTAAAATGTTTATCTGTTTATGTTACCTTATCAGGGAACAAGACACTTCACCCCCCGTCCCCCACATACACACACACACACACGCACTTCACACCTCAAATTTTAATGGGAACACTTCTCCACCAAAATCAATAAGACACTTCACCACTCACCCTTATGATTTCTAAAGTAAATATTTCAACAAAATATAAACATTTAATTTTGTTAATTTTCTTTATCTGTTTATTTTAAGCAGGGTCTTTCTATTTGAAAGACCCTGTTTTAAGTAAATTTCAACAGATCTCGAGACATAGGATGATAGGTAACATGTTATATATGCCTCTGATTTTAATGAAATACTTAATTT
This sequence comes from Ruditapes philippinarum, assembly GCF_026571515.1. Taxonomy (NCBI): domain Eukaryota; kingdom Metazoa; phylum Mollusca; class Bivalvia; order Venerida; family Veneridae; genus Ruditapes; species Ruditapes philippinarum. The sequence continues at coordinate 193,840 of NW_026857902.1, read as the reverse complement.
TCAGTATTTTCAATCTATTTTTAACATTTAAAAATGTACCATCGAAGACAATTTACACTTAAGTTAAAATACAACATGATACTTTTAATAAATAACAACATTTTAATTATTACAACTTTTAAGCATAACATGAAAGGCAATATATTATAGACTTACTCCAACATTAATATTTTGGTTCTTCCCAGCTTATCTGGGGGTTACAAATATAACTTTCACAGTTATAGCTTCAAGAATAATTTCAACAGGTTTATTAATCTACCTATTGTGACCGGTAGTGCACTGTGAAGTTATAACCTTCAAAGTTTGTACCCGTGATTAGCTTGGAAAAACACATATTTGCCGAGTTCCTGATAACTTCTATGTAGAGAATCAGATGACATACAAATAGAATAAAATCGAATAACAGCTGTAAAATTGCTGACAAGAATATGTGGGACTTTCAACTTAAAAGTCATCAAGGTAACTACTGTAAATTACCGGACAAAGGAGGTGTGAAAGGGATTTAAGTATCATCATGCATTATGTACTTTTAGTGTCTAGCTTTATTTGTCATCCAATGAAAACCCTGTATTTCTTAAAAATTATGTGTGTTCATTTTCATAGAAGAAAAAAAGTCAATACTTTATTGAATTCCGTTCATAGTCTCCTTCTATTTTTTCGTAGTACTTCATAGAACCGCGTAGTGACGTAATTAAGTTAATAATAATGCGGCCAAATAAAGCTTGACACTAAGTATGTTAGTATTCATCCGTAGCTGCAGCTGTTCTACAGAAATTAGAAACATTCTCCTGTCACTATCGCTCCCATCGAAGTTTCTAATTTCTGTAGAACAGCACGGATGAACACTAACATATACGTATCATTAAAGACAACATTTCACACACTTTAACTGATTGATATAAAAATAAGTTATTTTAATAAGTCAGACTTTCATTGCAATTTTAATGTTATAATTATATCTTCAATGAATATTTTTTTTCACCATAGATTACACCACACATATTTCTCCTTCATTTGTGTAAAACACAAAACCAAAAAAAAAAAAATGGGGTCGGGGTGCCTCAATCAGATTTCATAAAAAGAGGTGTAAATTGTCTGCAAAAAATGGTCTAGGGTGAAGTGTCTGAGGGGTGAACTGTCTGTAAATCTATTATCAAAGTATTTAAGTCGGCTTTTTTCATGTTTTGGATAATTTAAAGTATCTCGAAACTTATTTTTTTCCAAAAACTACTTATTTAATGAAATTATTTTACTGTTAACTTTAACATCTTTTACTTTAATTACAAATAGACATGTATAAAAGTTTAAGACACCAGGGATTTCAAGACAACCCAGTTGTTAAAGGCTGAAAAATATATCAGAATTGCACATCAAAATATTTTGTCTAGAGGCTGGGTAGTTTAAGGTCTTAAGTGCTGTGACAGAACTGCAACAGCCAAAAGAAAGTGGCATATAAAGTTTCGGAAGCTGGTGAAATCCCATGTAATAAGTTATTAACTACCTGGCTACTTAAGTACTTTCAATAATTTCTTACCTTACTCATTCCTTTTGAGCTATACTTGTATATTTGTAAGAAATGATCTTGGCTTGTAATGTTTGCGACTGCAATATATAGGTCAATCTGCCGTGATTAAAGGTGAAGCTACATATGTAAATAAACACATGTTTGGATTGCTTCGACGCCACACAGGGACGCAGTAAAAATGTGGACCTTTATAAATGAAATATCATATAACATCAGCTACTGTGATTTAAGATTTTATCCAAGTAAGATTTTTTGTTTATATAAATGTTTTATAGATTTTTTTCGCTAGAGCAAGATATTGGTAGCCATTACTAAAGTTTCAACAGTCTGAACTTTAATTCTTTAATTTATGTTGGTGATTTTTTATAATATTGTAGATGTATAGCTGGTCACGGAGGACAACATGGAGTGTCAGAGGAGTGAAAATGAAAATACAGCATATTCCTCTTCAAGTTTGCAAAGCATGTATTCGATGCTATGTAAGTTTAAAATTTAATAAGGAAATATTTATTAACTATAAGTTATCACAAGTTTTTGGTTAAGTTTATCTTGGTATATAACATGGGCTGACTAATGTTGTTTTTAACATATTTATTTAAGCTTGATTGCGAAACAAGTTCTTGCAACTTATATTAATCACTTTGGAGTCCGCTTCCTGGAACCAACCAGTACTGGTGTCATATGAAGAAATATGCTCGTTACCCTAGCTCAAACCCATGATCTCTGGGTTGAGAGGCAGACACCTTAACCACTAGGACACCGCTCCCCGTTAAATGTTGTGATGTGGTATAAAAATAGCAAGTTACATGTCAGCCAAAAAACTGATAGTTTAATAACCAATCTTCATAGAGCTAAATGTTAAACATATATACAGTCAAACCTGTGTCAAAAATCACCTCTTAATTGAATTAGAATTACATAATTTATGTAATGTAATGTTCAGTTTCTGTTCTAATCTACTTAGTTAGAATTTACCTCTTAAAAGTAGACATGCCATCCACTAGAGGAAGACTTGCTTTTGATTTTAATTGTTACACAAGATTATATTTGAAAATTATTAATACATGTAATAATGTCATACATGTCCTGTATCTTTTTTCTTCTACAAAATGAAGGGTCATCAATCTTTTACATATTTTAACTTTAGTACATAATTATTATACTTATATTAAAGGTATTGTAGATTTTAAAATTGCTGCAAATATATAAAATGTTAGATCTAAAAAGCATTTTTTTTCCTTTTACAAAATGAAGGGTAACCAATCATTTAAATGTTCATATTTCAACTTTAGTGCATAATTAAAACATATATTAAATATTAATTGTAGATTTTAACATTTCTGTAAATGTAATATCTAAACAATAAATGTCCTAGAAAGTTTACAAGGAATATATCACTAAAGAGATACACAATGTAAGTGAGTTGAAATATTTCCTCATTTTAAAACAAGCACTTGTATCATAAATATACCACAATTAAATCATTATAAAGAGATACCAGGAAACATGGTTTTCATTTCATACTGTAGTTTTAATTTGAGGATATTAAACATGATTGCACAAAATTACAGCAAGGCCAGCCTGAACATCCATGCAGACTTGACTAACTAGGATCTGTACTTTGCAGCTTATTTTATCATTCAAATAAAACCTTGGCAAAGTTCCAAAATCAAACCAAAGTCCAAACTCCTTTATACCAATATAGCATATTGAAGGTTCAATCATGTTATAATATACATTATTAATAATGTACTGTACATGTTTAACTTTCGGATTGGAATGTGTGCGTTTAAATTGACCTCGATAATAAATATACAGTATTTATATTATAATGTACTATACATGTTTAACTTTCAGACTGGAATGTATGAGTCAGAATGGACCAGGATATGTGTTTTCTTTATAACATTATGCACTCTGTGTTGTCTATTGTTTGGTTGGGTATTGTTTCGAGACCCTTGCTTTGAATGGGATATACGAACTAGTTTAGTAAGTTGTCATATTTTTTGTACTTTTCTACAAATCAGAAAACATGTAATAAAAAAGTTATTGCGCATGCAAAAAAAAAACTTAAGCATTTGTAGATCCTTTCTATGCACATATTTGAAAATGTATACATGTCTGTGGGTGCAGGGTTATGTGTCACTTTTCTTTCTGATTATAAACACTTCATAATTAATTTTTGGGTATGCGATAAATAGAATATTATATTTGTATAACTTCATTTTAAATTTATTGAACGTGTTGAATAAAGTGATATTATGCTTGCCAGAGGCTCCCATAATATAAATTTATTTAATAAACACAACCAATTCAGTATGAAATCTACACTCATTCAATATCCTCTTTTCATTTATCTGATTATAGAAAAAAAAAAGTTATTTTAAATAGTTTGTAATATCTGAAGAATAATTTGATTGTTTCAGTGTAATGACTATGAGAATGGGTTGATAGCTGGTTCCCTGTGTTATGATCTATGTGCAGAGGAACTTTCTTTATTATCTAATTGTATAGATCAAAACTCCCATATTTCTGTAAGTATTTTATATTCTGTAACACATTTGTAAATGTTTAGTTCTTGGAATAATAAATTCTTGGAGGGCTATTATCTATATAAGGAGGGGGATATAGGTATCATATTATCCTGTCTGGTTGAACCAGTACAGTAAAAACTGTTATTAGTTGAAACTTGAAATGCAAGAATTATACCTCTTCATTGCCTATTGATAATGTGATGCGACCTTTTCTTAGGTTATTTGAGTACAAAGTGCTCAGAGGTGAGATTTGTGATAACTAGTTTACAGTTAGTAATTTGTCATTTATATCAACATTTTTTTAACCGCATTCACAAAATTAAGTTAAGGATTTTAAACAAACTTCACAGGAATGATCTGTAGGTGGCTCTCTTCAAAAGTTTTATGTAAAATGGTTCCAGTTTGATTCATAATTAGGTCACAAGAGCTAACAATAGACTTTGAAAATGAATTTTTTGAAGTCTTCTCTTCAGAAACTACAGTGTCTCTAGCATATACATTTGGCATGTAGCGTGACTGTGGTCCTCTACAAAATTTTTATAAATCATGTCCTTGCGGGTCACTTATTTTATATACTACACCTAAACAAGAAAACATATCTTAGGTCTTTTACTTGAAAACAACAATGTCCATAGCTTAATTATTTGGCATTTAGCATTGATTACTGTGAAAGTCATCAAAAATTTTAACACAATGTGGTCTTCTACAAAAGTTACGAAAAAACCTGCCACTGGGATCCTGCCCTGGGAAGTCACATAATGAGTGTTTATATGAACTTGTAAAGGAAAACACATTTAAATCTTATTCTGTGAAACTTCAGTGCTTAGAAATTAGGTTTGTTGCATTTTCTGTCGGACCGCTGTTAAAGTTATATGAATAATGCTGCTTGAGTAAAAAATGACATGTCCAGATGTGATCTAATTACCTTTTCTAACAACAAATAATCTAGGGTCATAATGGCAAATTTTTTTTACATTTAGTTACTCATTCTGAATTTGATAAAAGTTTTGATTTGCAAAACCTTTATTATATTTATTGGAAGATCTTTAAAGTTATTTCAGAGTTTGCATATAACTGAAGCTTGAAAAAGTGTACAGTCATGTTGATACCACTGTAATTAGCATGAAATGTTATGACCCTTGCTCTACCTATCTTAATGGTCTGACTCTTAGACTAAATCCTATTGCTTGTGACAGGCATATAATGCATTGACTGACATCTTGGTCTAAGAGCTGCACAGTCCCCACCTTTGCCCCCTCCAAAAAAAGAAAAATGTTTTATAGCTTCAAGTAGTAATAGGAAGGATAATGTCCAACAATGAACACAATGACTGTAGTTTGTTATTTTTCTGAATTTATGAAACAGGTATTTAAATGGGAAGGAAATGTGATAAAAGCCCGTCTACCTGAGAAGGATGGTACCCAATCTAAATCTGTGTCCGGTACCCTTTTTAACAGAGACTCTGTATGGGAGGGAATGACACGAAATGAATTCTCCAATGTGATAAAGAAGTATTTTTCTCATATACTTGGCAACAACGACCATTCCCGCCTTATAGAGAGAGCCTTAAGTTTCGCTGACTTCAATAAAGATGGCCAGGTATAAAATACTCTTCTAATTTATGTGACTTTAACAGATTTTTAATCTGCAGGAAATAATGTTCAATGGCTTACTATTGTATTTGATAACTGAACATGAAACGAAAATATTTGAAATTTCTCATGTTAGTTGATGGATAATAAATACGTACAATAATCAAATAAATATCCTAAATACATGATGATTATGTTTATTAGATTAATATTATAAAATGATACTAAAAAGGCGCAACCTTTGACAGGATCGGAATTATTTGTTCTAGAAATTTTATGTACCATTTGATACAGGTGTAGATGAAAAATATATGTGCAAAATTTCAGGTCATTCGCTCTATAGGTTAATTCTTAAAAATCATTTTACTTGTCAAAATGAGTTTTTATGCCCCCACAATGTGGGAGCATATAGCGTTGCACTTGTCCGTCCGTCAGTCCGTCCGTACGTCCCGAAATCTTGTGAACGCAACTCCTCTTAAACCGGATGGCAGATTTTGCTTAAACTTCCAGGGATGAACAACCTTAATGTGTAGATAGTAGTAAAGAAAGGAATTTTTGCTGCAACCAAATTTAACAGAATTATGGCCCTTTTTTGATTTTTTCATTATATACTATTAGAAATTTTGTGAACGCAACTCCTCTTAAACCGGATGGCAGATTTTGCTTAAACTTCCAGGGATTAACAACCTTAATGTGTAGATGGTAGTAAAGGAAGGAATTTTTGCTGCGACCAAATTTAACAGAATTATGACCCTTTGTTGATTTTTAGTTTTCAACTTGTGGCACATGTAGTCCAAAAAGTATTTGACGTAGAGTCATAAGATTGACAGAACAGTGGCGTGTGGGGGGCATCCGTGTCCTATGGACACATTTCTAGTTTTGAACTCAAATCAGACTAAGAATTATAAAAAAATGTGTTGTTTTCTTTCAAGTTAACTGTAGTATATTTACATATTAGCTTTTGTATAATTTTCTGTTTTCAGTGTCCCATCTCATAGTGATCTATGTAAGAATTTGAAGCTTCTTTAATGTTTATTTTATGAATACCACATATTCCACATATTCATTTTTCCTCTCTTGTATTTCAGCTGACATATGGTGAAGTTAACTCATTTTGGCAGTTACTTCAGATCCAAGAATTCCAGACATTGTTTATATTTCAAGATAAGTCAGTATTCCCTCTGCTAAATGGAACGTGTGGTAACTTGTACTCACATGAGGCAGCTTATTATCCAATATTGTACAATAAAAATACATCATCATATATAGATATAGCATTTCCTAATAGGTAAGTAAAAAAATGACTTTTCAAATTTGTCAATTAATAATAGAATATAGTAACGGCTTGAGAACTAGGTGCTGATTAATTCATTTCATTTCATGCAGTCATGTTTAGATTTTCCATCTCTTAAGTCTTGTCCTCCAAATTAAAGTCTTGTCCTCCAAATTAAAGTATTGTCCTCCAAATTAAAGTTTTGTCCTCCAAATTAAAGTATTGTCCTCCAAATAAAAGTCTTGTCCTCCAAATTAAAGTCTTATCCTCCAAATTAAAGTATTGTCCTCCAAATATTTCTTTCTAATACATGTATATTGTACTCACCCAGGCATTGGTGTCACAATTTAGTTTAATTTTTGCATGCAAGTTGGTGTCTCAAAAAACTACTGAAGGGAGTGGATTGAAATTTCACACACCTATTTGAGAGCATAATAGGAGGTCACTGTCCAAGGTTGTTGATTTAGACATATGGCCCTTTTGAATTTAGAAAAGCCATTTTTGATCTAAGAAAATTCTACATTATTCAGGCTCTTGGTTTACTATCAAGCACTAGTCGAGCATTCTGTACTACTGACAGCTGTTGTTAATTGAACACATTAAGTTTAGTTTTCATTTCTTTCTGACATAGTTATTTTATGGACATTGCTTTATATTCCCAACTTTTAATAAATATTTTTTTAAAAATTGTAGGAATTTGAATTTTATTTAATAACCTAACAATATTTATTTAATTAAACATACATTTAATAATGATTTATTGTAAAACATATTTCTTTGAAACATAAAGCAACAAAATCAACTGTATAATACTGAAAATAATAATATTGAAAATAAAATGTACCTGTATATATATTTCAACAGGTACAGATGGAATCTTCCAGAGTTCCCTAAACGATTACACATATCCCTTGGTCTTTTAGAATATGTTTATACAACGATGGAAACTGAAAATACAAAGTTTTACATGTGTAACTTCAGTCCAAAAAACTTTGGATATACCCAATATTTTGAAATGAAAGTATCAAACGTACAAGGTATTGTATCAGAGCCATTTTTGAACACAACGTTACAAAGTATTACGTGTGAAACTGATGTAGATTGTTTATATGGTGATGTTTGTAAATCTCAGTGCAATAGTGACCTAGGTCGATGTTTCGGGGTCGGTGCAAATTACATTCCAGACTTAGTCAAAATATGTCATATCTTGCAGGACTATATTGTGTACAACTTGCCAGTTAAATTGAAATACACTCTAAGTCACATTGTCGCAGACTGTATCAGAATTGGTAAAAAATTGCGGCGGAAAAGTCCGTCGATGATTCTGGTGGATCAAAACCTTGCATTAGATCGCCTGAATCAGGTACTTTGGAATGAGTTAAAATATGAAGAGAATAAGTGGCTGACTAAACCAACGAAAAAACCAGCTGTTGTTTTATGAATTGTTTTAATATTGTTTAATTTAGACTCGAGATTTATTTGAAATAGTTCCAACTGGATGCTGGTTAAACTTGTTATAAAATAACTTTATTATTGTGATAACCTGATACATTGTATTGTTGATTTTTTTTTTTCAAAACTTGATATAGGTATTTTTGGAGATTGATTTATAAAAGTAAAAGAGCTCCACTGAGGTAAAAAAGCATAAAGACTTAAAATTTTGAATTTCTTACAAAGTCAATCATTTAAAAATGGAAAAAGTCTGTGAAGAATAATACTAGTGTTATATAGAAAAAATATACTTTAATATTGAATATTGATTTTTTGTGTGATTCTTAGGATTCTGATATGACTGAAAAGCTGTAATGCTGTTCATTTATAGGTCATTTTTACATAATAAAAATGATCATCCTAGAAAAACGGGTAGAGACAATGATCTGATAACACAAATTATTGGTCCAGATTCTTATCAAATGGTACACATATGTGAGATAAATATTTCTTGTCCTGTCCTGTTACATGTATCTCTTAAAACCTCAGTGGAGTCCTTTAACTTCATTATTATGTTAACCTTATGTTTTAATTTCATTTTTCAAACTTAGGTCTTTCTGGAGATTAGAGTAAAAAAAAAGAATCTTTGATATTATTTAACATTAATTCTATCCTGAATGCTGAAGATATCTTATTGTAAATTTGATTAAGTTTAACCCACACATGGTTTAAATGTTACATTATTTTGGCATTGACTGCTTAGAGCAATGCTTAGGTTATACCTGATTTTGAATATATCATAGTTGTTTTTCATAATGAGGTTACATTTACATGAATTTCTTCTAGGGGGCAGTATAAAGTTGATGTTGTGGCCTTCCATCATTCTATCACACTATTTTTCAGAAATTTATGCCATTATTTGATGTTTATGCCATTATTTGATGTTTAATTTCTAATATGCCTGGTATTTTTTTTATCCTCAAGGCTAAGGTCACCCACACTGAAAATAGATTTATCTTTTTCTTCTTCATAGATCCTTTATTGATTTAAAACAATATCTTTAACATTTGTCATTTAACTACCAAATACAAACAGCAAGTTGAAAGGTCAATCTTATTGCAGCTGAAAATTACCTTTTCTCATAGTTTGACCTTCTCTGGTTTATAGCTATTTCAAAATTACATGGCCAACACATTTCATCTGTATCATGGTGGCAACAAGGTGCATCCATCAGTGTCACCCATTAGGCATATTATTGTTTCTGTTATGCAATACATTTTTAACTCACTCTTTTTGTTGAAATGTCTTTAAACAACATCTCCTAAACACCTGCAATCTCCACAGCATTGGTCCTTAGGTTGCCCTCTAATATAAAACACCTAGAATGTAGAAAGTTTTAGATTAGTACAACACAATGACTATACAATAATTAGGCGTAATGATAAAATTTGTCAGTATAAAGCACTCGGTATGTAGTAAAAATCTGAAATTGTATGTAGAATATTTTGCTTAGAAAGTTAAAAAATTAGGTCAGTCCCAAAATTTTAATAATGCTAGTAACAATTTGTTTTGTTACATGATCTTAAATGTAAGTTTAGTGCAATAAGAATATTAATTTTAATTGAAATATTCATGATGTGTTAAAATATTTTTGTAGTTACGATCTGGTAAAAAGAAAGTCAATATTTCATACTGATTTTAAATTGAATTTTAGTCTTTCTCATAAAGATAATGTCATACATATACCACCATGATAATGTCAAGCCAGCCTGGACATCAGTGCAACCTTACAATCTCTCACAACAACTGCTCATTGTAACCATTTGATATTAAAACCCCTATCGATAGACTGTTCCATACTAAATGTAGGACTAGTCCATTATAGAAATTCAGCAGGGTATAGTTATATTTATAGATGTGCTCTTGTTGAGTTATATATATAGCCTGTCACATGTATTCTATTTTTTTTATTTTTTTTTGGAATAATTATGAAATAAGACTTTTCCTTATAATATCTGTCATATGTTGCAGTTCGGATGGGAAAATATATTTTTTTGCATATTCTACCATATATTTTCTTGCATATTCTATCATATTCCATTCCATTTTAAACTGTTAACATTAAGAAAACAATTTTTCATGGAAATTTATGTCATTACACCCATAACTGTTTTCTTACAACAGCGTAATATATGAAATTATAACTTCATTCAAACAGTAAAATTATTCATCCTAAGCGTGCCATTGTACAGCACGCGATTCGATTCATCTGGCATGCCAGATGAAATTTCCGGCATGGGCAAAACGAACGGAAATGCCAGTCTGATATGCAAGAAAATCTAGTCATATTAGTTTATACAGTTTTATAATTTTGTTTTGATATGATTACAAATTGAAGTTTTGTATGTTTAACAAGCTGTCTGATGTACAGAATCAACCTATGACATTTTTGAATCCGAGAGTTGTTTTATGTAAATGAATGTCACAAAGAGATTAAAGAGTGCATAAGAAAACCAATTTTATTTGGGGTTGTAATTTAATGATTGTTGTATGTGATATATACATATACAGTAAAAACTCGCTAATGAGACCAATGAAGGGACTTTACGAAACTGGTCTTAATAGCGGGTTGGTCTCATTAATGAGTTTGGTCAAACAGAAAACCAAGCAATATATTAAGGGATACCATGTACTGTACACATCTTTAATTCTGGGCTAACCTATTTCAAATGAGAAGATATTAAGCATACAAAATTATTTTTTTTATTTTCATTTATTTTCTTTTACTTTTTTAACAATATAAAACTTTTAAACTTCTTTAGAGATACAAAATGTATTATGAATGTCTTTAAACACAAACATATTTTTACATTCTTGTTAAAGGAATGACATGACTGACTCAATTAAATCACCATTGTACTACAAAACACACCGAACAATTAACCTTTAATTATTTTCATAGTTTTTATCGCCGATAACAACTTCAAAAACATAATCGTGTCATGTTTTTATTTGTTTAAAATTGTGGAACGAAGGAGATAATGATAGCAGCAACACCTCTAAAATCTTATTGAAAGTTTTCTGTACAATGATTTGTTGTTTAAATTCTCCAGTTATGACATTAAAGGTGTGAAATCATCAACAATATTATTGATCATTTCCGGGTTTGATACAAAGTAACCTTGACCTCTGCCGTAAATTGGATGTCGTTAAATGTCGTAAAAGTAGGACAAGTGTTGTTTACACCGCGTGTCAAAAAGATTTCAGCAATATACATGCATGTCAATATCAAGGTGAGAAAGTGCCCGCGGTCGTATTTAAGGGTTTCCAAATGTACAGAATTTACGAAATGGGACTGAATTTACTGGTCGTATTACGGAATAACGGGGTGGTCTCAAAATCGGGGTTAGCGACCATTAAAATAAAGAATAAACAAGAGCGATCAGTAATCACATGTGTCGCCTCATGATGGCCAATTTCATGTTGGGACAAATTTTGTGACAGACGGACAGACAGACGGACAGTGCACAACTAGACTAACCACTTTGTACTGATCATTCCTGTAAAGTTTGGATGAAATTGCACCAGTAGTTTATGAGGAGTAGTCCGGACAAGCTTTTGCGTATCTGGCAACACACAGAATAAAACACCTTTTTATCAAAGGGCCATAACTCGGCCAAAAATCATTCAACTGGAAAACCCGTGAAATATGCGCAAGGACTTGAGCTACAGATCAATCCTGTAAAGTTTCATTGAAATTGCATAAGTGGTATAAGAGAAGTAGTCTGGACAAACTTTAAAAATAAAAATTATTAAAGGGCCATAACTCAAACAAAAATCATTGAACCGGAAAATGCTGACAATATGCACAACTAGACTTGGTACTGATCATTCCTGTAAAGTTTGGATGAAATTGCACCAGTAGTTTATGAGGAGTAGTCCAGACAAGCTTTTGTGTAACTGGCAACACACAGAAAAAGAAACCTTTTTATCAAAGGGCCATAACTCGGCCAAAAATCATTCAACCGGAAAACCCGTGCAATATGCGCAAGGACTTGAGCTACAGATCAATCCTGTAAAGTTTCATTGAAATTGCATTAGTGGTATAAGAGAAGTAGAAGAAATAAAAATTATTAAAGGGCCATAACTCTGACAAAAATCATTGATCCGGAAAATCCTGACAATATGCACAACTAGACTTGGTACTGATCATTCCTGTAAAGTTTGGATGAAATTGCACCAGTAGTTTATGAGGAGTAGTCCGGACAAGTTTTGTGACGGACGGACAGACAGACAGACAGACGGACAGACAGACGACGGATAAGTGATCCCTATATGTCGCCACTACTCCGTAGAGGCGACACAAAAAATCGGGTCTTTAAAAAATCGTTCCTATTAGCGGGTTGGTCTCGAAAACGGGGTGGTCGTAAAGCGGGTTTTTACTGTAGCCAATTGCCATGTGTATTGATATAAATATTTTGGTTTTGACAATTTCTTATGGCAGAGCTGTTAATGCATTGATTTTATTTTTTCTGTAATTTTTTTTAAGTGATAAGTTGTTTTGTTCTTTTAAATTGCATGTTTGTCAAGGCATTTGATACTTATTACATGTATGTCCAAATTTGTAACGAGGAATCAAATGTGTATTTTGAATTTACTAAAAGTATTGGATATAATTTTGTTTAGCAAATGTGATATTCAAAAAGTGGTGTATTAAATATGTATGTCGGTAGTGAATACAAACATTGTAGAATAAGATCATTAGAAATTGTTTGTATGCCAATTCAGACCAATGCATTCTATAATGAATCAGCAAGTAACTAAAAAAAGATTTCTCAGATAAATGCATGTAATACACAGAAAGAAAAGAAAATGTTAATTTTATAGGCCAAAACATTTTCAAACAGGCTTGTTGGTTGAATGTGGCAAACAAACATTTTACTTTTTAGGCCCTGGGGAAAGTATATAAAGATATTACTATTATGGATGCATTGAAATAGTATTCACTATATTTTTTTTCATTTAGTATTAATTTTTGTTTTACTTTACTTTCTACATATCTTTTTGAGCTTGCCTGAAAGTAAAAAGCTGATGGTGAGCTTTTAGTATTGCTTGATGTTCGCTTTCAATAAAAATCATTTTCGTGACTTCACTTGCACAAGCCACACACGCATACAGTGGTTTGAATGTTTCTGAAGTGTCATCAGAAAGTAAAGTTACGCCACAGGTTAAAACTAAATGAGAAATACATGATGTATGAATCCCAGCTTATTAAAATTTTGGAACTGTAATCCTGCTGTAATTTTTTTACCATTGCAACATTTTATTTTGTAAAATGGATGTAAAATTAGAGCAATTAGCTGGGGTATGAACATCTATTCAAGCAATTAATTGCTGCTTAAGGAAGTTGGGATCTTAGTGGCCATATGGTTTAATTCTCTGACTTTGAAGAGTCTGTCACTGCTGTGAGTTTGAATCCCAACAGTGACTTTAGATTTTTTCATGTGAGGAAGCTATCTAGCTAATTTACTTATAGAAGTTTGGTGTCTCTATTCTGATATGTCTATAATAATGTACTGAGGGTTCACTGATATCTTCTTCCATTAGTATAGCTGAAAAGTCGTTATATGACCTTAATAGGGTCCTGTGACTGAAAGTATAAGCAATATGTCAAAGGACAGAGCAATACATAGGTGAGCAATTTAGGCAAGTTTAGCTGTCTTGTTATTTGACCATGTTTTTAGTTTGATATTTGTTTATTTTAATCAGGGTAATTTTTTGGTATTTCTCTTACAATGTATTTCATGTGCATGTTAATTTATAAGCATTTCAGACTAATTTAACAATATAGATACAAGTGTGTTGCATTTTTCACATTTGAAAATCGAAAATAATTTTTAAAAGCTTGTTCACCATTTGAGTGCTTGGGTCAATGATAATAAGCAATTTGTCTGTATAGAAAGAAATTGTTATTGATTTTTTTCTTCATATTTTATTTTCATGATTAATCATGCCAAGATTACTGCTTTAGAATTGGATATACAAAAGTTTTTATGTACCTGAATATTAAGGAACTTTTTCTTATATCCTTCAGAAAGTTCTGTAAGTTAATTGTATTACTGTAATATTCATCTAGTACAATATTTTTTAATGTTGATTATATACCTGAAAGGGCTCATAATTGGAAATAAAATGTATTCTGATCTATACTAAATTTAAATGAAATCACCTGATTTGAAATGTATTAGATATTTAATTTTTATATCAGCATATTTTTCATGTGAAACTGTCCATCACCTATCTATTTAATGCACAAAAAAAAAGCCATTTGTACATGTAAATGAACTATTTTTAGATTTTTACTTGATATTTTATTTAGTATTATGCACCAGATACATGTGTATTATTTTGTTGTAGTTCTCCTGTATCTCCACTTGTAAGTTTTGTTATACCCTGTAATATCTGAGTATTACTGAGTATGAGTGACATACTGGTAATAGGGTAACTGCCTCTGTGATTTTGTTGTTTAATACTTATATAAACTCTCGACCCTTTACCATTATAAAGCCAGGACAGCTGGTATTTCTTTCAAGTCTTAGTCTAACAAGGGTCCATCCTGGTGGCATTACAATTTTACAGTTTCCTTTTCATATCCTTAAGATTGTTGTTACTCTATTTTAGTCATGTTTAAATATATTTCTTATACTGCGTTTTATTTACCATGCAATAAACAGCTTACACATAGTTCAGTGATTTTCTTTTTATATTATCACCGATTTGTAACCCCACTAAAACTTAAGAAAAAGAACCCCGGAAACAATCAATATTTTTAATCATCCCAGTAAGAAAAGAATTTGGGCTATGCTGCTTTCATTTTAAAGCAGCCACTTCTCGATTAGCATAGGTCAGTCAATCTGGCGCCAACAGCAGCATAGCTTAGATTTTCAATAAACTTTGTCACAATGATCTAATAAGGGGTCCCTCAGATGAGATGGAATATTGGCCATCTTCATAAAAAAAAACATTAAGAAAAACCTTACTTAACTAAGAGATAATGGACAGATAAAAATCATTGGATGTTGGCGAACAGACAGAGGAAAGATTCAACAAGAGCCACCGCCGGGCGGGACAATACCAGAGACATAGATAATGTTATATATGTCTCTGACAATACTCAACTTTTTAATATGCCCGAAAGAATATCGGGCATATTATGTTATACCCCCTGGCGTCCGTCCGTCCGTCCGCACTACCAAATAGGGATAGGGGGCCATCTAACTGTAAAGAGAACAATAGAGTTCATTCCGTAACAATAGAATAAGGGGCCATTGGCTCTCTATTAAACAATAGAAAATAACAAAAGAAATGGCCCCTTATTCCATTTCAGCCGTCCGTCCGTCTGTCCGTCCGTCTGTTAGCAATTTTGTTTCCGGAGCATAACTCAAGTTCCATTTGGCCCACAACATTCAAACTTCATAGGATGATTGTCCATATTGAGTAGAAGACCCCTATTGATTTTGGGGTCACAAGGTCAAAGGTCAAGGTCACTATGACCCTAAAACTGAAAACAGTTTCCGGAGCATAACTCAAGTTCCATTTGGCCCACAGTGTTCAAACTTCATAAGATGATTGTCCATATTGAGTAGAAGACCCCTATTGATTTTGGGGTCACAAGGTCAAAGGTCAAGGTCACTATGACCTTAAAACTGAAAACAGTTTCTGGAGCATCACTTAAGTTCCATTTGGCCGACAGTGTTCAAACTTCATAGGATGATTGTCCATATTGGGTAGAAGACCCCTATTGATTTTGGGGTCACAAGGTCAAAGGTCAAGGTCACTATGACCTTAAAACTGAAAACAGTTTCCGGAACGTAACTTAAGTTCTATTGGCCGACAGTGTTCAAACTTCATAGGATGATTGTCCATATTGGGTAGGAGACCCCTATTGATTTTGGGGTCACAAGGTCAAAGGTCAAGGTCACTATTACTTTAAAACTGAAAACAGTTTCCGGAGCATCACTTAAGTTTCGTTTGGCCGACAGTGTTCAAACTTCATAGGATGATTGTCCATATTGGGTAGAAGACCCCTATTGATTTTGGGGTCACAAGGTCAAAGGTCAAGGTCACTATGACCTTAAAACTGAAAACAGTTTCCGGAGCATATCTTAAGTCCAAAATTGGCCGACAGTGTTCAAACTTCATAGGATGATTGTCCATTTTAGGTAGAAGACCCCTATTGATTTTGGGGTCACAAGGTTAAAGGTCAAGGTCACTATGACCTTAAAACTGAAAACAGTTTCCGGAGCATAACTTAAGTTCCATTTGGCTGACAGTGTTCAAACTTCATAGGATGATTGTCCATATTGGGTAGGAGACCCTTATTGATTTTGGGGTCACAAGGTCAAAGGTCAAGGTCACTTTTACTTTAAAACTGAAAAAAGTTTCCAGAACATAACTTACTTTCTATTTGGCCCATAGTGTTGAAACTTCATAGGATGATTGTCCAAATTGGGTAGAAGACCCCTATTGATTTTGGGGTCACACGGTCAAAGTTCAAGGTAGCTATTACTTCAAAACTAAAAACAGTTTCCAGAGCATAACTGAAGTTCCATTTGGCCCTAAATATTCAAACTTTATAGGAGGATTGCTATTTGAAGGAGGTAATACTTTATTTAATTTATGTAATGTCTTACAAATGCTTCATCCTTAGTAAAGAAAAAAAACACTTTTGGGCATATAATGCTCCGCCTAGCGGTGCTCTTGTTTTACTTTTTCTAAAAGCGAACAAACAAATATTTAAAAAAGAATAAAAAAATCAGTTTTTTCTTCTTTTTTTTTTGCACACCTTGAGCACTTTGTGATCACATTTTGTCCGGCATCCATTGGAACAACTTCACAGAAACCACTTGGCCAAATTTGATGAAATTTCCCTGTTGTGAAGCTATATTTAAATCATTCAAATGGTTCTGCTCCATTGAACATCTGCATCATTAGGGCTACAAATAGGATTTTAAAATAAAAATCTTCTCTGATCTTGCCCCAGTGGGTCATTGATCCCCCTAATATGTATGTAGTTAAAACTTTAAAAAAAATCATCTCCATTTGAAAGTGCATGGCCTAGAGCTTAGATATTCTGTGTATAGAATCATCTCAGGAATCTCAGGAAAAGTTGTACAAATTATAGCCCTGGGGTCAAAACTGGCCTCGCCCCAAGGGATCATTGATTTATCTTATATGTATATAGTAAAAACTTAAAAATCTTCTCCTATTGAAAGTGCAAGCATAGAGCTTAGATAAGTTGTTTTAAGAAATCATCTCTGAATTGACAAAGGCTAGATGTTAGATATTTGGCATGAAACATTGTGTAGTGGATTTCTACCAAGACTGTTCAAATTATAGTGCTTGGGTCAAAATTGGCCCCAACCCAGGGGTCATTGAATGTACAGGTTAGCCTCACTCTTTACTGTTGGCATAGACAAAAATTACATCTACTAACACTAATAGAGTTAACCATTTAACTGCTGAAATTCTAAAATGGACTTTTCCAACTTAAATTTTTGGAACTGTTCATTATCAATTTTATGAATATCTAGATAAAAATCTTAAGTAGGTCTACAAACAGAATTTAGTGTGGTCAAACTGCACCAATGTGCAAGGCTGCCCTGAAGATATACTGGTATCCAAAGTTTATTACTTTTGTTTCAGCAGATTCAGGTTTAACTTCATTATCTGGCTTGTCTACTTGACTACGTTGGAGGTCTTTCAGTTACCATCATATTAGGATTGACAGTTATAAAAAGAATCGTTAAGTTAAACTTAAAAACTCTGCTTCAGAACTGCAAGGCTTACACCTTCGATACTTGGCATGAAACATTATAGGGTGAACCTGTGCCAAGTATATTTAACCAATTGGTCCCATCCCTAATGTACAGTTTCATGTAGAGGTCTTGTAATAAAAACTTCTGTGGAACAATTAAGTTGCCAAACACTTTGGTATTTTGCATGAAACATTCTTAAGATGACCTTTAACAAATTTGATTATAGCAATTTTAACCCCACTTCAGAGTCACATTGGCCAAGCCCTTGGGGCTATAAGTTCAACCTGTTACAAACTTTGTTGATATTTAAGTTATAACGCCCATATGTGGATGTCTGATACATCTGAACATTGTTTATCATTTGACATGCTGATAGTTGACCTTGAACCTAACTTGACCTTAACCATCAATGTCAGAATATCTTTAAACCTTCATGACATCATCATAGTGTAAGCTATTGTTTATTTTGTACCTTAAACTTTATCAAACTGAATGAGGATGTGGCCTTTTTATCAATAATTTATCTGACAGAGAAATAAATTTTGTTATAAAATGTACATAGCAAGTTGAAATAAGCATTATTTATAAAACAGAAAAATAAGGTTTATAATATGAGCTGTTTAGGAAACATTTGAAAAGTAAAGACTTGGACAGAATATGTGGCAGTAAATTATCTGTTTATAATTGATTGTGATAGAAAACAAGGACAGTGTATGACTCTATCTTTTTGTATGGTACATATCAACTAACTAACTTTGTTTGAGCAAGTTAATCCACAAGATGGCTAACGGTGAGCAGATCAATACGGATATTCTTTCTGATGAAGTGTTTGATGTACTATGTACAATCTGCAAAAGTAAAAGCAAAAACACAGAAGGTGTAAAATTCTGTGTGGATTGCCAAGATTATTTCTGTGTTATATGTGTCCAAGTTCACAGTCAAGTTCCTGTGTTAGCTGGTCACAAGATGTTTGATAAATCTTTAGTTACACCAGGAATCATCAAAGGTCACCCAATAGCACCAGAAGTGCCTGTATGTGCTGGTAACAAGGTATTGGATAAATCTCAGGTTAAGTCAGGAACCAGTAAAGGTCTGCCGAGGGCACCAGAAGAGAGATGTGACAGACACAGTCATAAACACATTGATATGTACTGTCAGAACCATGATAATGTTGGCTGTTCTACATGTATGGCAGTTGATCACAGGTAAATTTTAACAATCGAGCAGTCAATTTATGGAGAGTTTTGTAAGTTAAAAAAAATAAAAGTTATGTTAAAGAAAACTACAGCTGTCACTAAAAGGGATTCATACCCCACCTGCCATTACAAGAAAAATAAGTTGCCTGAAACTAAATTTAGTTTATGTTTCATATGTATACTGAAAATAGCTATTATTCTTTGCTTTGTAATAGAGAATCATCTGGATACCAAAAGCAATCAAAAGTATGGTCTCCACATAAGCTTTGCTTGCTATTTACTATGTTTCATTACAATATCTTATTCCTAACTCTAGAAATTGACAAGAAACCATTAATTTTTTCTATTTTCAATAACATCGACCTTGACCCTAGGGGTCCGAAAGCAATCCTAAACAAAGCCACTAAATAGCTTGCTAGACACTAAGTTTGATAACGGTATCTCATTAAATTTTCTAATCTAGTTGATATCAGTAAACCATTTTTATATTTTAATAAGTGACCTTGACCCTAGGAGGCCCAAAAGCAATCCCAAGCTAGGTCTCCACAAAAGCTTGCTATTTGTTTGAGCACAATATCTTATACCTCATTCGATTTATCGTTTAAAAGTAGTCCAAAGTGAGGTATCCATATAAGCTTGATATATATACCAAGTTTGATTACAATATCTTATTCATAACTCTAGTTAACTAATCATCATGAGACTACACAATCAACCAACAATAAAATATATACCCCCTTAAACTTTGTTTGTTGGGGGAAAATAAAATTACTCCAATCTGTTGTATTTATACATGGACATTCTAAATTTGTTTTCAGGTCATGCCTGGATATCGTCTACATTCCAGAATTTATCCAAAATAACACTTACCAATCAGCCTCAATAGAAATTCAAACAAAACTAAAGGAAATATCCAAGACCCTTGCAGAACAAGTTACCAACTTCAAACAAGATAAACAAAGGCTGCTGAAAAGAAAGGTCGAATTACTGGCTGATATCAGAAAATTTCGTCAAGAAATTAATGACCAACTTGACAAGTTGGAGAAAAATTCTATAAATGAGATAGAAGATATGGTTAAACTCCTTGAAGACAAGATTGAAGACAATCTCAAAAAGCTACAAGATAATTCGTCCAGGGTTACCTCTGCTTATGATAAATTAGCATCTTCAAACACAAATCAAGCTGAAGTGTTTGTTTTTGTGAAGATTGGGGAAGATGCTGCAAATGTTGCTGACAAATGTTTAGAAGATACGAAAAGAAAACATACTGGAGAAGACATAGTGTTTCAACCTGATAAAACAATTCTTACATTGCTACAACCATATAAAGCGATTGGCACACCAACAGAGATAGATACAAAGACTGCTGGCACTTTATTTCAGATTAAAGGGGAACAATCATGCTGTGTTACACCTGGGAAATACAGTTCCTTGGAAAGTGCATGCTGTCTGAAGGACGGCACAATTATTCTAGCTGATGCATACAATAAGAAGCTAAACCGGTTCCACAGTAACAACTATACCGTCACAGACTACTGCCTTCCTGGAGGACCCAGGCAAGTCTGTTCAATAAATACAACACAAGTAGCAGTAACTTTACCGTCACAGAAAGAAGTTCATTTCATTTCTGTTGAAGGACAAATGAGTTCAACAAACAAGATTAACACTGGTTTTGAATGTTATGGTCTTGCATACACCAACGATAATTTATATGTATCAGATTGTGATGCAGAAGTATGTATCTATACATTGTCTGGAAGGAGGCTGAAACAGCTCAGAATAAATCAATCACTATTCTCAGGCATATTAAATATATTTTCTTCCATACGAGGTCTAGCTGTCAGTAAAGACGCTACAAGGATGTATGTTGCTGATGCCCGTCGTGGATTGATAGTGTTGGACAACAATGAGAATGTTATTTCAACATTCAGTTGTAAAAGATTAGAGCAACCGGAATATTGTTATGTCACTGAAGCAGGTGGTGTCCTGGTATCTGGATATTACTCCAATAATGTTTTACAGTTTACATGTGATGGTGAACTGATAGGAGAGGTTATAAAAGCTGATAGTGGAAAAGGGAAAATTGCTTCAGTTTGTTGTAACCAACAAATGTCTAAAATGTATGTAAGCAGATTTGGAAAAAACAACATTGAAGTGTATGATATCTGATCAGTAATAAATGACTACAAACCACCTTCTGTAAAAATGTAATTGAAAGTACATGTATATTCTAATTCAGAACCTACAAGCATGAAATGTGAAAAAGAACAAGACTGTGTTTATGATACACAATGTTGCCACATTGTATTATAATAAATCACTAACAATAGATGGACCAAAAGTAGTTCATCATGTGATTGTACATAATTGAGCCGCGTCACGACAAAACCAACATAGTGCGTTTGCGACCAGCATGGAACCAGACCAGCCTGCCCATCTGCGCAGTCTGATCAGGATCCATGCTGTTCGCTTACAAACCCTATTACAAGTAGAGAAACTGATAGAGAACAGCATGGATCCTGATCAGACTGCGCGGATGCGCAGGCTGGTCTGGATCCATGCTGGTCGCAAACCCATTATGTTGGTTTTGTCGTGACACGGCTCATATTATGAATAAATTATCTTACAATATTGAATCAATGTCCAATGAAACTGTAGGTAAATATTTCGCCAATGTGAAACAAAACATAATTGTTACATATATCTCGATAAATTTATCATAGGTTAAAGTTAAACATCTAGTTTAAGTATCACTATCAGCCTTTAAGGTTGAAGAATTGTAAGTAAGTAAGGTAAGTAAGGTAAAGTAAGGTAAAGTAAGGTAAAGTAAGGTAAAGTAAAGTAAAGTAAAGTAAGTATTTATACTAACATAGTAAGTAAAGTAAAGTTAAAGTAAAGTTAAAGTAAAGTAAAATTAAAGTAAAGTTTAAGTAAAGTAAAGGCTTTATTTATCGAGGCTACACATTTGGTTTCCCAATCTTCCATGTGGGCCTCTATGAAAAACAAAAACAAAATTTGCAATAAATACAACTACAACACTACAATAATACGGCAACAACAATGTGGTACAATTTACAAACAAGAAATACATGGTAATATTATAGCAAATACTTGTATTCAGTTTATGTGCAGATTATCCATACATGTATTCTATACTATTTATAATTATTGTAAGATCATTTTCTTCTTTCAAAGTCTTTTCATTTTATTTTTTGCATAGAAATAACCTACATTGCATTTCCCAGCCCAATTGCATGTTCTGTTTATTAAGCAGAATTGTCATTTTTAGTGTGCAAAATGACCAAAAAATTAAAGGTGTTCTCAAACTAGGCTAAAAATTGTGCAAAAACAATTGCTTTTCAATTCTTTTCATTATTTTTTTCATTTTTTTACCATTTTAAAGTGAGTCACTTGATCTATGCAGGAATTACAAAATTTATGTTTTTTTTTTTTTTTTTTACCTCATTTAATAATTCTTCAGGGTTTGCTTAATGTTAAAAACTATATGCAGAATATGTTTTAATTCTTTATTTATCTCCTGCAATCTTTTTTTTTGAAAGCTTAAATTATATAAATTACTCTTAAACTTATATGAAGTGTATGTAATAATTATGTGACTTATCATCACTTGTATATATTTTGTGTATTATGTATTATTTTTATCTAATATTTGATTCCACATAACCTATGTAATAGAATTGGTCTGTTGTTGCATATATTTTCTAGTGATACAAGCTATATTTTTGATGTCTCTGGATGGAAAATTGTTGTTTATATTGTGATTTAAATGATTACAGAATACATTAGATAAAATAAATATTTGTCACATATTGAAAGTGAGTGTGGCATGCGTGAAATTATCGCCAAACCTACCTTTTATAACAGTAGAATATTTTATTCTGGTACAATTTGTAATTTTGTATAGGTTAATGTTTAGTTTGGTATAGGTTAATGTTTTTTAGTAAGCATTTACAAAATTAAATTGGTAAAAAACAGCACAGCCGTTCGACCGATTTAATTTGGTAAATGCTTACTAATGAACAATAATTAATTTAGTGTCTGAAACTGTCGATTTACTGGACTGATTAATAGTGTGGTGATTTACCAAAGTATATGTATTACCATTCATTTGAAATACTGAAATTCTATTGGACAAAAGTAATTTCAAACACTAAATTCTGTTTATGTACAATGTTCATGCAATTGTTAAATTACAGAGACATTCTACGTTATAACTTTTTCAAGAAACAACCATAAAGGTTATGAAACAATACTTTATGTTACTGTTTTTTAGTTATGATAAAATATTTTCATCAGATATTCATGTAGATACATTTGTTTGTTAAATAAAGTCTATTTAATTCATAATGAGAGTATTTAGTAAGATTGATGTATAATATATGTTATGTATTCAATATAATCGTATATATATAATCGTAAATCAATACAATAATATAAAACAATGCACAAAACAATTACTGAATTGATATCTTTTCCCTGATATATGATTAGCCTTACAGTAAATATTTTATCTATTGTTGAGAGAAACAAAATAGAAAATAATGTTCAGATATACAGGTTATTATATGAAAAAAATGATAAATAAAAGTCAAAACTAAATATGGGTCAGCTAGGGTCATTATTGGTAGGTATGTCAAATGAGTGACAAGTACAAAATGTTTCGTAGAGTCTAAATTTCAAAGCAGAGTAATTTCAAAAAAGATTCTTGTAAGCTTTTTTTTTTGCTTTATATTGAATATTCATATAAAAATCTTGTGACAGTACCATTTATGACTCTAAGAGCTATAATTTGAACAGAACAACTTTGATAAGCGTCCACTGGCAACTGTTTTATGCTTAATATGTAAGCTCTAGCATTTGCGATTTAACAGAATATTTTTTATGTTTTTACTTTATAAATATAAGGAAAATAACATGACCCTGGCCCTGAGCTTTATATTTAAACAATTTTGGCAGAAGCCTTGTAGTCTTGAGAAGGAGATTTTTCAAGTTTCTTCCTATTAATTCATTTTATTGCCATGACAACCAGATTTCTGCAAGAGAGCCAATTGTTTAAAAAAGTTTGGAAGTCTTTCTAAATGAAATCCGACAGGTTGTTTTTTGTTAAAATTTTGGAGCTATAAAATCATAACAAACACAAACAAATGCATGCACAGACACATCAATCACTATAATTATGCCATTGCATCCTTGCAAATCAGAACATCCCTTGCATTCACACCTTATTGCTGGAGACATCTTTATCATAAACAAGAGCAGTTGATAGGATAGCATGCTTGACTCTTCTCACCGTGCTTGATAGTTTAACAAGAACCTGGATAAAGTAAAACTATCTAAGTTCAAAACTGGCTATAATTCTCGTAAAATCCATGTTAGTGTGGGCCTTGGAAAGTGACCTCCTTTTATGCTCTCAAATAATCGGTGAAATTTCAACCCATTCTGCTTTAACTTAACTAAGAATTTCCAATTCATTAAAAAGGGGTTAAAATAAGCAAATCAGAGATATGAGACTTATTAATTGATACAAACTTGCACCAAAATGCGGTGTAGACACCAACGCCCGTGTGAGTACAATACCTCTCTCTATTCAAACTTAAATCTGACTACAAATAATGCCTGTGGCTAGTAAATACTGACTTGCTTATGCTGGTAAAATAGAGCTAAGCCCGGTAACATATCAGACTAGATTAAGCAAATATGATAAAAGACGACCTAAGAATGCTAGACAAAGTTGGGTGATCATCCATAAATTAGTTCAGTAGAAGAAGTTGTTTAAAGGTTTTTCTACATTTAGCTCTTTTGACCCCTAAAAGGGGCCAATTGAAATGACATGAGCAAATTTAAGTGTGACTGGCACAAGGATGCTACAAATCAAGTTTGAAGTAAATTTGCACAGCAGTTTCAGGGAAGAAGACGAATATTGACACATGACGCAGGAGCATCCCCCTTTGATACTTATAACTCACCCTAAACCTTCGGCTCTGGTAAAAGACAATGATTGCAGAACAATGAATTGGAAAATTATGGTTCTTGTGCACTGCACTTCACCACAATGAGATCTATCCACTTGTGAAGTTTCAAATCAGCATCTGTAATAGTATTTGACTTATGCTCAGGAAATGTTCAAAGTGTAAAAATGAATGAAGGACAGTAACTTTAAAATTAGGGAAGTGAGGGTTATCGTGCTTATGCACTGAACTTCTACTCAGTAAGAACTATCTACCTACAAAGTTTAAGTTGATACCTTTTATAGTTCTCAAGTAATATCTGGACAAAGTTCAAAGTGTAAAAAATGAATAAAAGGGCAGTAACTCCAAAATTTGGGATCAGAGTGTTATGGTTCTCTTTTACTGCACTCAGTAAGATCTATCTACCTACAAGGTTTGAACTTAATATCTCTTGTACATTCTGAGTTATGTCCCAGACAAGAAATCTGCAACGGACCAACCGACCACCAGCTGACTCCAGTATACCCCCGCAAACTTTGTTTGTCGGGGTATAATAACAAAGTTATAGCCACTAATAGCAAAATTTAGACATTTGACCTTGTAGGTCAAGGTCACTTATGAATGAAGGTCAAGGTTAGTCTGGTCTACTTGAAGGTCTTGTCCAAAGGGCTGTTGTAAAAGTTATGATCAAGGTACAAGTTTGCAGACAGCAATGGCAAACCCTATATGACTGTTACAATACCTCTTTTGAAAAAAAAAAAAGAAGTCAAACTAAAAGCTATTTACCCTAAAGAGTTGCATAAAAAGTAAACAAGACATTAACATTCATCAATGATGTTTTATTATTACCTTTTTATACAAATTGTTACTACATTTTGTATATCATTATATTCAATATAAACTATGCAAAGAAAAAAAAACACAAAAAAACTAGACCTATCAATAAATTTATGACTTTGTACATGAGTCTTTCTAAAAACCGTAACAAAACATTAATAAAAATTTAAAGGGCTGTTCAAAAAGTTCTGATAGAGATGATACTTTCCTTTTGGAGCCTTTAAAATTCATATAAATAAACATTTGTCTTTAATTTTTGTACAATTTCCAACTTGGTTTTTCTCCTTAATATTTTAATTTCTACTGTATTTTTTCCTCTGTGCTTAAAAGTGAGATAAAGAACAAGATAATAATTGTGTCCTTCATTATTTGTATCAACTCCATGCAAGCAGTTTTAAGAGCCCATTAACTGTATTATAGAAATACAGAAAATGAAAAACCTGCAAATGTCTAGAATTTTTATTATTATATGATCTTAATATAGCTGCAATCTCATTGGTCCAAACAGTAGTCAACAGAACTTTTTATAAAATCATATTCACTGGGTGTAGTATCATATTCACTGGCTGAATTGGATTTTCCCAGTCTAAAAATAGATTGAGACTCATATTTAATGACTACTGTAGACTGTTAATTATGCGTGTTAATTAAAAAATAAGTGTTGCGTTTTGTTTTTTATGGCATATTTCTCGATTAAAATATCATTACTTTACTATTATACTTAAAGGCTACAGCCTCGGTCAATATGTCACCTGCCTGTGAATATCACATCATATTCAATGGCTCACTAGTCAATAATTGTATAATAAAGGATAAACACTTTACTTGTATATGGTAAAAACTTTTACACTTTTAATTTTTGTTTTTGTAAAGATTAAGAAAAAAAAGAAGAATCTAGTCAGAACTTTTTGAAAAGCCCTTGAAATATAAAAGTGCAACATCATCACAAAATGGACCAATAAATGTATTATCTTACAGGCTTATAACTGTTATATATAAAACATATGTGCAATAATAGTGATGTTCTTAGGGGTCAATAACCGTTATGCCATAAAGGCCAATATATGTTACATTGTATGGGCTATTAAGTGTTATCCTATGGGCCAGCAAATGTTATACCCTATGTATCATTAACTGTTATATCATATGGGTCATTAACCGTTATATCCGATGGGCCAACAATTGTTATACCCTATGAGCCAATAATTATTATATTGAGTAAGTCATTTTCTGTTATATCCAATGGGTCAATAATTGTTATATGGGCTAATTAATAACTGTTACATTATTTAACTATCTATTTCACAGTTTATCAACCTCAAGTCAATCTAAGTGTTTTGAATTTGATACAGATATTCATAAAAATCCTAAATAATCATATAATTTGAAACATGTAATTTCACTTGTCACTAGCATATATAAACATAACTGCTTTAGGTCAGTGGTTTTTTATGTTTTAAGCCATACAGTACCATTTTGTCATGATGAAGCCCCACTATAAAACAACATAAAAACAACAATGACTGATTTACTGTCACTAATTTATAAACAGGTACTAAAATTTGAACTCATATTAGAGGGATTTGGTTTTAAAGCAGTCTGAAAACATAAAGCAAGATATGACTAATCTTAATTTTACTTATATAACCAGATAAATCGAACACTCTTTTAACAAAGTTACAGAAAGCAACATCATTTAAAGGATTATTACATAAAAACATATTTCAAATTTAAGGGCAGATAACTTAAGAGTGTTCTTAGTTACCAATTTTTTTTCCAGATAAGATGTTTCTTTTATCATATTCTAACATGTTGCAAAATTTGAATAAATTCTTTAACACAGTTTTCATTTTGCGTATTTGTCTATATGCAACCAAAGCATACACATTTAAATAATAATTAATAAGATCTAAAAGATAACATGTATACAATATAGATGATTTGAAGCTTTAAAAATATAAATTAAATAATTCAACGTAACTATTTATACCTTTACATTTTCTAAGACATACAATCAATTATTCAGACATAGACTCAACTGTAATAAGGTTTTGAATTCAATTACAGCTTAAAATTTGTGTAAAATGTGCAATTTAAATGATTCACTGGGTGTGTTCCAAAATGTCTTGTTTTCAAATTTATGAAAAAATGAACACATTAATGATCAACATGATAACTTCGGACAATTTTAACAAATTAACGAGGCCTGGTGTTCACAGAGAAATCAGGAAGTAGTATCAACAAAAAGAGCAAACATGTTACATTTTCTGCATTGTTTCTATTTTATGCCAACATCTATTTGAAATCATGCAACAAATGATGTTTAAATTAAAATAAACATGTTTAGCTTTGAACAAATTAGACTTAAATATGTCAGTACACAAAAAAGAAATGCTGACTTGGTGATTGTGGTGTATAAGGTTTAAGCTCCACTTTGGACCACATCCATTTCAAAATTATTAGGAATTACTTCACTACAGTGTTGAAGCAGTACCTCTAGACGCTTGCAGAAATCATAATCACAAAGTAGAAAAAAAAATTTTTTTTGGCCTATTCTTACATTTTTTATTTATTTTTCGTACATCAATTAGTGCAAGGAGATGAATAAGATGTTTTAAAGTGCATTTTGGCATGTGAAAAGGCCACATTTTAGCAATTAATCATTCAAGCATCTTGTCCGGTATATACCAGAATACAGTATTTAGTGTGGTGCTCCAATACTTTTTTTAATCTCACTATAATCAATATTGGTTAGTTTGGGGAGCAGACTTGAATCATAATTTTTGAACATTTATTCTTACTGCTTTCTGTACAAATCACAGTTCATAAGCTAACTTTCCTTTTAACTTATTAAACATTACCGTATGTTGATACATTACCATATTTCAATACAAATTGTAGGATTTTTTTCTTCTTTTTTATTGCATGACTATGAAATGTACAAGCTTATTTCATTCTGACATCATTTATATAACGTTGATTTACTCTGTGAACACAGGTCCTTAAGATTAAATGAAAAAAGGCACTTATTCAACAAGGTATTTCGACTTAGCTACAAAATAGAAACAAATTTTAATTTCTTTACATGATCAGTGAAATAAAGATATTTAAAAAATTTACAATTATTTCAAAGGTTTTAAATTTTTTTTTTCCTATCTTGAGAAAAGTTAAACAAATTCAATATGTGTATATAGTTCTATAGCATGTACATGTATATAGAGCTACAGTCATTTGTAACTCCGCCATACCCCCAAGACTAGCAGAAAAGTTGGAACTTGAACACATGCGAATCTCTGGCAAACTAACTGACCGAATAGATAATCATACGAAGAGATGTTAAATTTTTTTCTATAAATACTTGATTTATTTACGGTACATCAAGCAATATAAAAATAAATATTTCATGAGTGGCGGTAGCCACAAGTGAAATATGATAATTTTCATACCACAAGATGAAAATAAATCCTGCATTTATAGAAGAAAAAAAACTTGAATTTTCTGTTTATCATATACATTTTTCTCTTTTTTGATATTACAATTTGAAAGACTCCCCCCTAAATTTTGTCTATTTGCTGAATTTAGAAGAAACTTGTCTGGCAAGACACCAATGAAAATAGGAAATTTATTTCACTGCAGTGAAAAATAAATTTTTACTGTGAAAATATGGAAATATGGAAAATGAAAACATGCATTTTAATGCATCAACATTTCTCAATATTTCATTTATAAGTACATTGTAAATAATAAAATAAAATGCCTACAAATTCTTCATTACTACTGCTTACACTTTATTACTCATTACTTTTGGTGGTGGTGGGGGAGGGGGGGGGGGGTAATACGATTATCCACTGTATATAACTAGCAGTTCTGGGACTGCAAGATTGCACACATTTCTTAGTCATCCACAGGGGATGAAGGAGTGGGGGGCAGGAGTTACAAACGACCGGTGCATTAAATTCTTATATATAATTCATAATATTACAAAAACATACTTTAGTTTAAAACTATAACACAATAAAACATATTTATTTAACTATATCATGTATATGATTGACATGTATATATTTGTGTTGTCATTGGTTACTGTAGTGAGAGACAAGACTTTGTCATATAGGCAAGATTATATGAATACAACAAATATATGATAAACATGGGGGAAATAATGTTACATAAACATATCTTACTTCACAAATATTATAGAATAATTTATATTGTATACTAGGATTTTGTGTAAGTGTGGTTTTCAAGAAATGAAAGACAAAAGCACAACATACAATTCTAATAAATATGTAAGAATAAAATTTGAGCCGCGTCATGACAAAACCAACATAATAGCTTTGCGAAAACAGCATGGATCCAGACCAGACTGTGCATCCAGGCAGTCTGATCAGGATCCATGCTGTTTGCTATCGGTTTCTCTACTTGTTATAGAGTTTGTATGCGAACAGCATGGATCCTGATCAGACTGCACGGATGCGCAGGCTGGTCTGGATCCATGCTGGTCGCCAAGCCATTATGTTGGTTTTGTCATGACACGGCTCAAATTCTAACAATGATTTAGTTGTGTGTTTAGAACTAGCCCTACCAATAATTATTGGTTTTAATTGACTATTCTCACAAATTATTTCTGGTAAACTATTTCAATAAACTATTTGAAGTGAACTCAAGTTCTATTTACTTTAACAGAATTTATTAAGTCAATTTAAAGCAGCATGCCTCCAGATTCATCCTTTTGTTCATGAAAATTTTGAAAATGTATTTTAAAGTAAAACATTGTGACATGAACAAAGAAAGTAATTGACACATTGCATATCAGCACTTATAATCCACGTAAATTAACAAAAAGAGGTCAAAATATGCAAAAATAGCCCTTACTGTGTTAATAATGCAGTAGAAATATGTTGATAAATACTGCAAAAATCAGTCATTAATTGCACATAAGATATAAATTATCACTTGAATCTTTTATCTGTTTACTTTTCTTAAAATCTTAGTTTATCCTGCTACTGTCTATATCATCAGCTGGATAAAGCCTTGCCGGATAAACTTATCTATCTCCAGTCATTACGTCACATGATGACGTCACATGTTTAGCAGCAAAACAAAACTTCATATTGATGCTATTTTATCAAGGAAAAAGAAGAATAAAATTATTCTAAAAACATGATAAAAAGCAGGATAAATCAAATACATGGTTGATGTCGGGATGGAGAAGGTTTAGCCGGATCGCTGCGAAAGTGAATCTCGCTAAAGCTCGCCAAGATTCACTCGCTCACCGGATAAACCTTCTCCATCCCGAAATCAACCATGTATTTTCTATATACTTTCCCATATTTGATTTTCTAAAATATTTCAGCTCATCTGGAGGCATACAGCTTTTAAAACATCAATAAACATCTGATCTACAAATTGTTTACCAAAAATATCTAATTAAATGTTCCAATTAATAAAGAAATTTTGTTAATAAGAACAACAGTTCTTTAAAGTAATACAACAAACAAGTAGAAGTTATAACCAAATAACTAGTTATTATCTTAAATCGTTTAGTAATAAAACCATCTTTTCTATTTATCTGGGATGTATATATACCTTCCCTGGTTTTATTTTGATATTCCAAATCTTGAATCTCAATTTGAGCTCCTTATGATTCTGTCAATAAATATATATTGACTGTATAAAATATCCCAACCTCTCTAAGCTGTCCCCCACAGATGACTTATAATTAAAGTATAACTGCACATTAAAAAACAAACATACAATAATAATACTATCCCGCCAACAATAATTAGAAGCAGGAAATGACATCATGTCTAAAAATAGAACATAAAAAAAGATCACAGCTTTTCACCATAAAAAATTAGCACAGATTAACATAGTATACACAGAAGCAACAAAATTTTAAAAAAGCATAAAGAAAATTATACAGTTTGAGCGTACCCCATTAAAATGCTGGAACATGTTTTTTAACCTCTGGAAGAGCTAAAGGGTCAAAGTATTGTGTAACAGCACTGTTAAGATTAACGCTCAAACTTATTGTTCTAACAGGCTTACAAAACCAAAATTAAGTTAACTAATTAAGTTAACTAACATTTAATTAAGTTACATATAAATGTTATTTACAAATATGAGAGTGTGACATCACATATAATTATATAGTTTGTCAAAAATGTGGACATGAGGTTGACATTTAAACAAAAACTGATAAACTTTATCATAAGACATATAGAGTTAAACTAAACTAAAACGTCAAGTTTGCAAAGGGAAATAAATATATGTACATAACAAAAAAAAAACAGTAGAGTGACTACCCCTGTTGTAAAGGGTGTTTAAATAACAGGTACTATTACAAATTGTAAGAAATATATTGAGTACTATGCATGCCACATTACTCACTTGACCAAAAGTTGGCAATATTTTTGTTTTATTACCCAAGATGCTGGAATTTTTAATTCATTTCACAACAGATATAGAGTCTAGATCTACAAGCAAATGCTTAAGTTAAAATCGAACAAGGACCAAATACTTCGGTTCTGGGCACATTTTGATGACAAAATTTCATCTATAACTCATTAAATATGAAATAACCTTGAACATGATTTATCATTCATTTTTCATTTGTTCAAAGTGGCAGTTGTAATAACTTTTGAGGTCCAACAAATTGGCAGTAACAAAAATCCATTAAAAATACTATGAAAATAATTTGTAAAGTTGATGGAGATCACTTAGCATCAACAGAAGTTTCTTCTCATACATGTTACAACAGTAAGATGTTGCCGGAAGTAGAGATCTAAGATATATATATATAAATATATATACACATCAGGGCTTACATGATTTAATCTTAGAATCTTACAGGACTGCTTTTAAAGCAAATGTTTATAGAAATATCTATTTGTAAACAAACAAAAAAACTGTAAACAAAATCTTTACAATCATAGCAGAGATCTATTGTATTACGTTAATCTTAAAAACTGAGAGTGCTTTCTTTTGTAAATGTTAAAAAAGCAAATAAAAGCAAAAAGGTAGTTTAACATGTTTTTATCATACTAAAGTTTGGTTGTCTGATTTTTTTTCTCACTTACTGGAACATGAGGTGACCGGAATAGAGTCAGACCAGGCTCTATACTGTATGTAGCTACATTTTTGTAACCTGATACTGACATCACATAAACATAGATGGACAGATCCATACTCAAAGCAGCCCACATCTATCACACAAAATTTCAGCAGTTTAATGAGTAACTAGATAGCTGTAAAATATTATACACAATACCATTCCAAAGTTAAATAGCAATGTTGTTTTTTAAATGTCTTAAACAGTAGATCTGTGATGTTGTTATCATGCTAAATTGAAAGAATACATATGCACAACAAAAAAGTTCTGATTTCAAAGTGCCTGACATATAAGTTTTTACTTTCAGGCAAACCATAAATAAATATGAGAATACATTTACTATGTCTTACAAATATCTATATGTATTATAATATAGGAGACAAAGTACATGGATTTTTTTTCTTCTATTTTTCCATAGAAGTGTAAGTTCTTGGATATTTCCCCAATTTTGTTTATAACACAGACGTCAAAAACATGGATTTTTTTTCTCATCTTTTGATATATATATAATGTATATCATCTTCACATCAAATTATTTTCTGACAATAATTTTTGTAAGATGTAACCTTTTTAACAATTTTCAACAATGAACCTACTTTTTTTGAACTCTAAAAACACAAAATGGCAAAAATAAAAAAATGTATAAGCACCAAGCATTTGAACTAAATAATTCCCTATATATTTACAAATATTCATACATTTTTTATGACTACATTTATATTTAACATCAGTTTTTAATACGTACATAATTTCTAGCAAAATAATATCTATTTTATTTTGCTAGAAGTTTCCCAATGTCGCTAGATAAACATTTCATCTCACAACAATGAAAAGTTTTAATTCTAAAATCTATTTTTAACCTCATTAATCTTGACACCATAGGTAGAGGTCCACAAAAGGTACCAGCACACTAAAAACTAATATCTTAGTCAATAAATGAAGGTGCTATGGAGACAAAGTGAATCTGGTGAAAGGAAGGGAAGGCCATCTGGCCAGTATATTATGCCTGACCATAATAATTTCCATTAACAAACAGTACAACAGTCTAGTAATTCATCAGAATTATGTACTCAACCTTAAATCCAGGGATGCACTTATTACATCTCTTTAAGTCATTACATTTAGATAGAGTATAAAGACAATTAAGCAGAGAAAAAACACAATAATTATATAATAAAACTCTATACAAACAAACTGTAAAAGTGGTTACAAATGAATCACAATATTATTATCAAATATGCCCTTTGAAATAAATACAATACATATTAAACATAAATTGTTGTAATATAGAATTGACAACTCAAATTGTCCCGCAAAACATGACCTTTCCATATAAATTTTACTTTTTTTTCTTCACACAAATGTTACAAGTATAAATGTACAATATACATGCACTTTTAATTAAGTTATCACTGGACTATAGTTCTATCCTGGTAAAAATGGAATTCAATTTTTCTAATATATATCATTCTATTCTTCTTCCTTTTAAAGTAAAATCATAGCTATAAAGGTCAAATGACAACTTTCCAGCTTTTCTAGCAGGATACCCCATGCTCTCCTCCATGCAGGAGTGTGCACCTAAACTGAACCACTAACGTTCCATAATGAATGAATCCAAAGACTCTGTCGAGAATCAAACCCATAGAAGATAGTGGCTGACTAACAACAGTTTACACACTCTTAATTGAACTGATTAAAGCCTAGGTGCTTTTCATCAGGATCAAAAACTTTTGATGAAAATGACAAATATAAAATAATTATATAAATTCAAACTGCTAATGTTTTGACAATGAAATAGTTTGAAGCTATTTTCGTTTTTATTTGGCAAGGTCATGGTTCAACACGACTACACTTTATGTTTCGGAACATCCAACCCAACTCATATGAATTTGTGCACATACATGATTGATTAACTGTAGATATATTTCTTATTAACTATTAAAACATTTCTTGCCAAATACCTAAATTAGGACAATAAAAGCCTTAGCATTAGCATAGCACAAGTCACAAAAAAGCTCCTTTAAACTTAGGTTACTTTATACTGAAACACACTGCTAAACTGTCACCATTATAAAGTATTAACATTTACAAGTCTAAATACATAACATTTCTT
Source organism: Ruditapes philippinarum (assembly GCF_026571515.1). Classification (NCBI taxonomy): domain Eukaryota; kingdom Metazoa; phylum Mollusca; class Bivalvia; order Venerida; family Veneridae; genus Ruditapes; species Ruditapes philippinarum. Next base: position 158,438 of record NW_026857902.1, on the reverse strand, counting down.
AAACTGACTTTTCCATGAAAAAAAACATTCATCATTTTAGAACAACTTTCAAAATAAGTACTGACTGAATAGCCAACAGTGCAGACCATGATCAGCATAGAAGAAACAAATTCTGCCAGCAGGGTGAAAATTAATCTGTGTATCTATAACTAATGATTAACTGCACTGTTCACTGACTTGACTAAAGTGTGTGTATCAGTATGTGTATGAAAATTACTCTAAAAAAATCTTACATTACATCATATTATGTTGAATTACATTTCACAGTCAGCTGGCATGTACATTCAAAGCCCTATTTTCCTTTAACCCAAAAAGAAAACAACAACCCACCACATACATATAAGCACAGATATTCAATTTTTATATCTAAAACTTCTCTAAAATTACCACCTCTACTCAAGATTTATTCTGAAAGTATTCAGCACTTGATAACTAGATTATAAATCTTAGTACAAGGAAATAAAGGCTACATTTAATTTAGCAAAATATATTCATAATTGATATTGCATGAAAAAAATGTGTCAAAACTTTTATTTTTCTTTCATGTAACTAGTTTAAGTCACACAGGACTTCAACATACTATGTATACCATACTACATGTATATTCCAAATCTTTGTGAAACACGACCAATAAAGTCATGAATGTAACTGTGAAATTTTATATTTTAGATTTACAGAATTTATAACTTGGTAGATAGGTTTATAGCTTGTACATGAACCCAGAGATGGGCTGCTTGAAACTGACAGACATGTTCATAGCTTGTATAAACAGATATGACCAATATAGCCCATGGCTTTGAATTTGAATAACAAAGGTTAAATAAATGGTGTAGGTTTTGTTGAGAATAAAGACTGTATAAATGTATATGTGTGCAATGATCATCATAAACTATTTATTACATCTCATATTACACATGACACAATTTTTTTTTTGGTTTGTAAATGAAACAAATTTATGTTTATTCATATAATCAAATAATATGACATGAAAAATTTTTCATGATTGAATATACATTTATCCACTTTCAGCCAGAATAATGGAGTAATAATGCCTCACTGAGAAATGTGTGCAAAACTTCAACAATTAAATCACATTAACAAGTACACAAGCAAAATGAATAAATTCCAAAATATTCACAAAAATTTACCCCCCACCCCCTTAACATTATTAAATTCATTCAAATTTGATGCACTTACTGAATTCATGTTATCACTTTATTCATTACTTAATAACTTTTCAGGAGATGGGTTTTGAAACATGAGGTTTATACTGTTTAGATAATATGTTTTTGTGCATTATAGATGCTGATCACCTGAATAATGTTGTGCTGAATAAGAAGTTGTCATCAAAGTAGCAAAATGTAAACAAAGTAGTATTTTGACTTCCTTACAAAATCACTGTATTTTTACTAATTACCAAAATGTAATAAAAGTAAAAGGTATTTAAAGTAATTGGCCAATGAGTAACTTTTTTTAAAACAATTACAGGACACAGAAATAAAAGCATTTCTGAGGCATAATGGACCTTCTCAAATGCTAGGTTTTATATATATGACTATAAAATGATCTTTGATGTGTAATGTTTATAACATTTATATATGTTTTACATATGGTTGAATATACAATTAAGCCTTAATGTGCTGACGGTCATTATGTCTTGACTATGCCCAGGCCAGCCTGTACATTTGTGCTAATTCATATCATTTTAATATTGACTTCCCTTATAGTCACAATGGGCAGTTCCAAATACAATAAAGGACTAGTCTATTATATAAATTCAGTACAGTAAGGTTTAATTTATCCTGACATGATAAATGAGGTGATTAAAGTTGATCGTAGGCACATTGTGGGGGGTGAGTTATCGCTGAGTATATTTTAAACTTTTTCCAACTTGTTAACTAACTTTTTCATCAACTCTAGAGAAATTAGTGAATCAGAAGAATTAGATTTACTCATTACATCTGTCCTGTCCTCAACTAATAATGCCATAATTTTCATAATGCAGTCAATGTAAAATGTATCAATTTACTGTGTATAGTTTTTACACTTATTATTTACTTTCTAATTTTTTCATGACTTGTTATAAAGTAAAAGGAGCTTTTTTGTTCTTTTTTTACAATCTTAAGCAGATATAATAACATAGAATAATGCTTATTTCTTATACATTTTGTATGATTCTATTGTTTTTTAATATGGCTTGTCACCAACTTGTATTTAAAAAATCAGTAATTGATAACAGTTGTGCACTTTGTCAATATCTAAATCAAATTTAATCCTTTTCAATTCATTTCTTACTAATCAAGGAATGTTTAATTTTCATTTCAATGCTTATGAAAAATAAAATTCAATTTTTTTTTTCATTTTCAATCCAACAATGTTCTGATACAGAATTATACAAAATAATTAATAAATAATTTCATAAAATAATCTCTGAATTTTAAGTTTTCAATGCTTTTCTTAAAACTTTCATTTCAATCATACATCACTTTTAACACACTGCTAATTTTAATAAAGACTAAACAATATGCAAATGGACTGTCGTTACACATTATACTGACTCTACTGTAGAAGAACTTGTGTTACATAGCTTGATGTTGGAAGAATTGATGTTACAAAGCTTCATGTCACAATACTGGTGTTTAATAGCTTGGTGTTGAAGAACTGGTGTTACAAAGCTTGGTGTTGAAGAACTGGTGTTACATAGCTTGGTGTTGAAGTACTGGCGTAACAAAGCTTGGTGTTTGAAGAACTGGTGTTACATAAATTGGTGTTGGAGTACTGGCGTAATAAAGCTTATTGTTTGAAGAACTGGTGTTACAAAGCTTGGTGTTTGAAGAACTGGTGTTACATAGCTTGGTGTTGAAATACTGGTGTTATAAAGCTTGCGCTGCATCTATAACAAGCTGTTGGTGTTGTTGCTGTTGTAAAGACATTGTCCAGAGATTTAAACTGGTAATAAACAGTATATATAGAAGTTATATAAATTTCATCTAAGAGCCATCGTTCCATCTTTACCAACAAGAAGTTGTAATCCAGCAGCTGAAAATTAAAAAAATTAACAAATTACTCTTTATTTGAAGTGAAATGGTCTATAATGGAAGGTCTGTAATGCAATAGATAATTAGGTTCATAGTATTTAGTTTCGCACATAACATTAAATGACAAAAGAATGATACATTGATAATGTTGGCAAGTGTGACATACATGATCTGATATTAAGACATATTTATATAGTAAATAATGAAATGTTCTAGAACAAAATATTATAATTCATCATAAAAATGTTCTTATTAAATCATTTAGAACTTTATCAACATAATTTTTTCATTTAAGCAATATTTTATAAGAATATCCAAATGATACATTTCTACTTTTTTTTATCAATATCATCAAGTTATGGAAAATGTGCCTGTTGCAGACCAAGTCACTTTAATTAATTAACATACAGAATATTATGTGAATATGCTATTCTGATTAGTTGTATAGCTTGAAGCTGTATTCTTGGAATGAGTGGGAATACATCTTTGTGTAATCTGCGAGAGTAACATTCAACTCTCTATACTGTTGGTTGCCCAATTATAATATTATACTTGTTTTTTTTTGTTTTTTTTTTGGTTTTACGTCACACAGACACAGTATAGGTCATTAGGCGATGTTCCAGCTTTACTAGTAGAGGAAGACCTCAGGTGCCCTTCCGTGCATTATTTCAGGTAAGTAGAACCACCGATGTTCCGTAAGCTAGCTGGATAGCTTCCTCACATGAAAGAATCCAAAGTCCCTGTCGGGATTCTAACCCACAGTGGTGAGGGGCAAGTGGTTTGAAGTCAACAACTTTAACCACTCGGCCAAGGATGCCCCTATTTTGATACTGAAATCTCTATAATTAAAACCAGACAGTTCCTATTTTTAAACTAGACAGTTACACTATAACTCAGAAATATGCAAGTTAACTTTTAGGTATTAATTTTACAAAACATTACAACTGTTTTATATTTCCCCAGTTCCTGAAGCAAGTAAGTAAAATAACAGGTTCTCTTAACATAACAGTGACAGGTGTTTATCTATACATGTATTTTGTATAAACTTGGCCAAGTGTTTATATATACATATTGTAACAGTGTAAATACTGGGTCAAGTATTGCTGTATAAACTGTGAAGTTTTGTTTGTTTGTTTGATTGGGTTTTACGTCACATCGACACAGTATAGGTCATATCGCGACGTTCCAGATTTACTGGTGGAGGACGACCTCAGGTGCCCTTCCGTGCATTATTTCAGGCACGAATGGGCACCTGAGTAGAACCACAGACGTTCTGTAAGCTAGGACAGTGAAGTAATTATATAATTATGTTGTATAAATAAGGTCAAAGGTTTAAATGACAGGAAATTATTCATATATGTTTTACAACTTACATTCATCAAGTTCTAAAGGTTTGAGATCAGTTGATGCTAACAATTCTTCTACAAGACCCTCGGCGTCTACACGAGTCTGGTCCACACGACGTTCTTTAAATGAAGATTCTTCAAACTTCTACAAAATATCAACATGCTATCATTAACATTTGGAATAGAAATGTATCATATTATTAAACTGTCTAGTATTATACTTAATAAACATGTAATACTTTCAGATATAAACATGCTGCAAACAAAAATCTGCATCATGCAAGCCTCTACCTAACAAAGATTACTCAAACATATATGGCAATCTCCTACGCAGTGATCTCCCCTTATCAGTACAGAGATCTCTGCCATCACAAACATTGAAATATCAATATTTGGATATTTATATTTTTTAGCTTTTTAATTTATTTTTCATTATTTTGTATACTTTTGATAATTTTTTGATAAAATATAACGGACGTAGGTACAAAAAGTTAAAAATAAAACAGAAAGAGAAAAATGACGTTAGATTTATTATGTAACGGCCGTTATTTACATTTGAATTTCGACGTTACGTCATGTGACTTTCATCATCATGTGACGTCTGTAAAGGCAGTGATTACAATTCTGCCAAGGGAGGTAATCAGTGTGAGGAGTTTGCAAATATGGATAACAAATCTGACTCTTCTCGAAGCTTGACAGTACAACAAGAGCCTGGATAGGGCAGGAATTTTCCAAGTCCACAAAGGGAAATATTCAATAAAAATCTATGGTAGAGCTAAATTAAAATAAAACTAAACACCAATAATTTACAACAAAAAAACCCAAACACTTTAAACCAGGAATATCTTGACAAGAATTTAAATCAAAATACAGTCATGTAAAATTTTCATGAAAAGAAAGACTTTAAGTAAAGAAAGTTAAATGTGAGGAGAAAGATTAAGAAAGAAAAAGTTGAATCCTAAAAAAATACATCTGATATCATAATCTTGTATCAGTCATATATCATAACACTCCAACTTATCAATAATAGTAAAAACTTTCATAAGTTCATAATTTGCATTATTTAATTATATCAGTGATTTTTCACCTTATAAAACAGGCCCATGAAAGGCCTCTTCCCAAATGAAATATCCATGAAAATTTTGCAATTTTTCCAAAAAACACCAGCTTCATACATCCAAAATAAGCAATTTAAGAGCCAGTTTTTCCTGAAATAAAGAGGTTAAGGCCTCTTCCCAATTAAGTGAGAAAAAAACACTAGATAATATATTTTTTCTCTATTTTATCTCTCTATAAAATCTTAGTAAAACCAGCACCATATAAATAAATGATTATATCTCTATATATAGAACTATAAAATAAAAGTAACAATAATTCTCCTGTCAAAATATCTACATGTACATTTACAAAAATATGCTAAGGTATTCCACCAATTAATAAATTGTACTTCAAATTTTCAACAACCTGCTTGCTAGCTTATTAAAGATAGATAAAGACTTGCGTAACTCTTCTATATACATGTATTTAGTTATTAAAGATAATTTAGTAGCACTATGTATAGACATTATTTGTATTGACAAATCGATTGATCTGTGTAAAATGAACGTAACTCCTTCATTGTGTAATACAAGTTACAGGTGTTTTGCATTTGAAGTGCTCACATGTATTTGTTGTTGGTTTTAATTACACTTTTTAACAGCAATGCACTCATATCAAAATGGTGGGTGAGTTAAAATTACTGTACTGGTCGGAGACCATCAACCGGACACTTTTGGAACATTTTTCTGTACAGATTTCATAATTTTTAACCTAGAGACCAAAAAATTTGACACAGTTCAGCTAGGTTCTTCTCCTAACTAATAAACTAGTTTGTTTATTTCTGATTGTATTGACACTTTTATCTGAGGCTCGACAAGGAGGGTATCAAAATTACCTAAATTGTCTACACTACAGTACCATGTGTCCGGACAGATATGTACATGATGTGATTTAATTCAGATTAAAGCCTGTATGTTTTGATTTGTAACATGATATACAATATGTCAGCAACAAATGCTGAAGTTTTGGATATTCTATTATTCACTCTGCAAATGATTATAGCTGGTATATGAGGTCAGGCATTGCTTTCTTGACCCCCGAATTTCAACGTTAACATTCTTGAAATAGACATTAAAATATTACCAATTACAGAGGTTGAAATAAATTTATTTACTTAATTTTAAAAGAAACATGCACTTATTGTTGATAAAAATGTGACTGACAACCACTGAACAAAGAAAATACTAAATTAAGCATTTTCGGGGCCGTCCGGGTTTGGTGGTTGTCCGGTTTTGGTGGTCCCCAACCAGTAAACAAATCATATTTGGTTTATATATATATTTTTTTTTTACCACTTTATGACAGTATATCACATACAAATTGGCCAACAGTAAATTCCTATACAAATAACAGGCAGAGCACCTTAGATAAATAAAACAATACAATGATTGCACCATCAAACAGTGCTACATTGACCACATGTGATCTATTTAGCCATTATCCTCAATACCTAGTGCTTTACTTAAATCTTATCTTCCAGATTTTAACTAAATTCTAATGAAAGCTGTAAGGTTGCTGACATCTAAGTCACCTTCAAGTTAACTTCCTGGTGTAACCAATACAGCCCTTCATATTCAGGGTCGCCAATCATGTTTCTGAGTAATTTGCCTTAAAATTTCATAATTGGCTGATTTATTGTAATTTTATAAGGGACTATAAATATGTTTTTCTTTCTGCCTATTATAGTACATGTATATTATATAGTGAATATCCTTAAGTCAGCCTCTAAGTTTCTCCCTCACCCCATCACCAGTGGTAATGTGTGTTCATTTCTAAAAATCAGGTTTGAAACATTCTTCTAACAGTTTACAAAGATATTAATATTGAAATCACAATATAACAGAATAATAATAATATCTCTATTGTATTGAAGAAAAGACATTAATATTTTAGATGATAAAGAATATAAAAAATTTTGAAAACTAAAGTTTGTTTGGATGTAACGGATCATTGACAAACAACTGGCCATGCCACGCCAAACACTATAAATGTTAAAACTGAAGACAGAAAATAAAAGAACTAGAATAATCTAAAGAAATTTAAGGCATGAATTAGAAAAAAAATAATTTAAGGTTTTTTTTTAAAGAGAGTTGGACAAACAGAGTAAGAATTCAATTCACTTTAATCTTTAAATATGTCATAATTATTTTTCATAAAATATGTGAGATATGAAAGCACTTTCTAATGTGACATGTAAGTGAATATACTGTATATCCCCTTTCAAACACCCCAAGTGGTGATGTAGTTTGCCAAAAATCAAGTCCAAATATTATCCAGGACTGTTTTAAACGTCCCAAATTTCACATACTTCGTATTCAAAACACTGTTACAACTCTACCTCTATAGAGTAAAATTACGGTAAATGGTGACAACTGGTATATGAGTGATGTAGCGTGTACTGTCATATTGCAAAAATATGGTAATACCTATTCATAGCATGTTAACCAATTAAACTTGGTGATAAAATGTGACACATGTACACTGTTCTTACTTAAAAACATGGAATAATTTCACTGTATATACATTGTAATTACAAGAACTTCCTGTGCAGTAATTACTTTTTATTTTTATTTAAAAAATTAACAGGAAAGAATTTTATTCTTAGCTGGAAAATCGATTGGGGTGTGTTTGAATGGGGGAGATACAGTAAAGTTAATATTTTCAATATAAGTCATGTCTAGATTATACACACAAAATAAATTAACATCACTCTATATTTTACCTACCTTTGATCCCTATAATGTACATATATAAGAATAAATTTGATTTTTACATACACCATCACTGAATTCTCTATTTTAAATGACAATAAAATTTTTTTAAGAGCTATCAGAAGAGACAGCACACTTGACTAATTAAACACTGGACAGTGAAGAAATGCGTATTCCAACGTTCAAGAAAATACCTTCAGTAAGGAAAAAGACACTGTAAAAATCTAAAATCTCTACATGTAATTACTAGTTCAATATTTGAATCATTACTAAAATATTGGGTTCAGTGTTATGAACTTAATAATTTGGGTGAAATTTTCATTAAAAATAATGAATGGTTAAGTTCAGTATGAAGGTTGGACAAGTCTATTTATGATATTTAAATAACCTGCCAGATAAGCAATTAATAAAATTCAGAAAACAAACTCTTACCCTTCTTCTTTCTGCCTTAGCAAACTCTGTGAGTGATGAGCCTGCACTTGGACTTCTGTAAACAAAAGTATAAATAACCTTTATCACAAATAAACATTGTCTGGGTAAATTAATTTCAGGAGTTAAGCCCGTAACTTTGTCAACTCCAAAATATTGACATAAATTACAACTCACAATTTTCTAACTCAGTTATGTTCTTTTGCTCCACTTACACACAAGCGAAAAATTTAACAGAAAAACTTATTCAAGACATCTTTTTTTCACAGTCATCTCCTTTATATTGTAAATTCTTAATTAATCAAGGATATTTTTTAATTCAATTTCTCAAATTTGCTAAAGTTAATGTCTAAATAATTATGTCTCAAATGGTACTATATGCTTACTTATACCCACAATCTACTTTATCATCAACTTCTTGATTCTCATATCTATGATTTAATAATAATTATTAAGAAACTAAGATATTATGTTAAGAAACTAAAATATTATGAAATTCATAATCTCGTTAGTTTCATTTATATAATGCATCGTTTCCTGGGATAAAAATATCATGTCATTTACCTAGTATGTGTAGGGTGGCCATCCTGACATGTACTGGTTCCACTACTATTCTGTCTACTGTGTGTGAGGGAACCATAATTTGAACCATTCCGTGAATGTTGACTTGTATAACTACCATTACGGGAATGACTTTTCTCAAAATTATTCTCAGAATCCTCTGAAATAAAATATCATATAATTATTAGCTTTGACATCATGGTCTTGCTCTAAATAAGCTGCTTACATGAAATTAATGGGTATAAAAGCTGTATATAATCAAATACATAGGCCTACAGGTTTTCCAGAACAATTATTAGCAGGAAAGTCATGTTGTTTTCATAATCTTACAGTCAGTTCTAGGAATAGATGCGATATAAAATGTCCTTTTATTTAACAAACATATATTCTATGTAAAGAGAATAAAATTTAACAAAATAAAATATTATGCCTTTACTTTAAGTAGAGTTTTACACACAAGCCAATCTCTTATACGGAAATATAAAACAAATTATCTTACAGGTAATGAGGGAATGTTCTTTTTTCAAAATTTAAAAAATGCTCTTGTAAACTACAGTCATTGAATCTACACTGTATACAGCTTTATACACTTAAAGAGTAGATTACCAATATTCATAAAATCATGAACAAGTAAAGCATGTAGCCTTTATTTTCTTTTAAGTTTAATTGCTTATATTGTCAAATGTTTAAACTGTAATAAGGTTCTAGGTTTTGACTATAGTATACCTCTAGATATCACACTTGGTCTGTCTTTTCTTGGCAAACTGCCAAAACCACTGCTGTTTGAGGCTAGACTTCCTTCCTCAGGGGAAGTAACTCTATTCTCACAGCTTTCTTCATCCTCACCAGGTACCAAAAATTGGGATTGTGTCATTCTGAAAAATTTCGAAAAATTGGTATATCATTTCTAGATTAATCAAGAGAAGAAATATGGATCACAATATTTAAAAGGCATACATAATTATACAGAAGTATTTCTATTCAATTTTAAAAGTTACAATGCCCTTTTTTATTAATTCTTTCAGTTTTCTGCAAGCCCGACTTTAAAAATGATCACTGTGGCATTGAAGACTATTCAGACATTTGAAAATGTACCCCAAGCCATAAGGAGAGATGCATACTAGTGACTATTAAAACTAAATATATTACACAGAACCGTGTTTATTTTATGTCTGGTATACAGGGTAAAAGGTTATCTCCCTTTGTAAGTTACTTATTATTAAGGCCCCCACGATTACACGTTTAAAAGGATTCGTTTCGATTTTCATTCGTAAACGTTTACGATATTTTTTTCCGTTTAATCGAAATGACCATATTATCTTACAAAATTTCTTAATCATTGCCTGTAATCATGGATTTTATCAATTCTTGTGGTTTATTCCAAAGTAAAAAACGGAAAATGGATGTTTACAGCCCTTCACACAGCATTACCCTGCAAAAAATGCTCGTGACATTTTGGTAAACAAGAGCTGTCCGTAAGACAGCGCGCTCGACTTTTTTATTGCTTGCCAATAAAAAAAGTTTTTGCAGTAAAAGGCAATACAAGAATCTCTGTATTTTTAAAGTGAACTAGTTGTTTGATACCCTTGAATATTACAGCAATGTTTATATGACATAATTTATGGTAAAGTGAACAAGTGGATAGGAATGAATTTTTTTTAGATTTTTTAAGTTTTTTAGTGCTTGCCTATAATACAAAACATTGACAGTTAAGGGCCATAATTCAAATAAAATCTTTGACAGAATTACCTTCTCCTGGACATGTTTGGGAATCATGATTGTAAACAAGTATTCCAACTTTCAAATTAATATCTCAAACAGTTCAGTCAAAAAGTGGACTGGTTACTAAAAACTTAACCAAGATTCTAAGTCGATAAAAGGCCTTAATTTTTAAAACAAATCCTTGACAGAGTTACCTTCTCTTGCGTACAGATGGGGTAATGATGTGAAATAGCATTAAAAGTTTCAAAGCAATATCTCAAAGGGTTAAGGCAATAAGTGGATTTTACCCATATTCAATGTATTTTCTAAGTCAAAAAGGGGCATAATTCTGTCAAAAACCTTGACAGAGTTATGTCCTCTTGTCTGTTGATGAAGGTCGTGATGGTAAACAAGTATGGTCAGTTTCAAAGCAATACCTCCAATGGTTTTGAAATAAAGTGAGGTGGTACAAAAAACTTAACCAAGCTCAATACACTTTCTAAGTCAAAAAAGGGCCATAATTCTGTCAAAAACCTTGACAGAGTTATGTACTCTTGTCTGTAGATGGAGGTTATGATGGTGAACAAGTATGGTAAGTTTCAAAGCCATACTTGTAATACTCCTGAAATAAAGTGGGGTGGTACGAAAAACTTAACCAAGGTGTGACGCCAACGCCCACGCCGGGGCGAGTAGGATAGCTCCCCTTTTCATAGAAAAGTCGAGCTAAAAATGGGGATATAATGCAGAAAATGTGTGCTGACTCAATCGTGATGAGCCCTGGACATTTTTTATTTGTACATGTATTAAAAATAGAAAGTAAATTATCATTTGGCGACTCAAATACATGGTGTATATAGTACATAAAGGTATCACCGTTTAAACGGTATCGTTTCGATTCTTAGCAATCGTGTAAACGTTTACAAAAAATTGTAAACGTGGGAGCCTTACTTATTATACAACAGACAAAATGTTACTACAGTAAATAAGATTGCAAATTTTAGTTAATATTTAGAGTCATACACTTTAAAGACTGGATCCCCAGACACTAACGACACTGTCATCGATACTTTCAATGTAGAGTTGTCCTGCCGATGCTTTGAATCATAACCTTCTAGAAGGAACCGTCTCTGTTGTTGCCCGGAACCAGCAAACTCCGACAGATTGATGTCAGCAAAACCTAGTTTTTGGTAAGATTTACCTCCCTTTAATTCCTGAAATGCAAATAAAGCAAATGTTTCAATGTTTCCTTAATATTTCATACAAAAGATGGTTTGATTGATCTTCAATTTTATTGATTAATTAGAAATATAACTTAACAACATGAAATGCCATGAAACCATTTAAAGTGTATAAAGCTGGCATCTGTGGTTTGTAAAATTATTGTTTCTATTAATATTAAAATGATTACAGAATACCTAGAATGCAACAAATTTGTCAGTATATTTCATTAAAAGCTACTGGGCATGCATGAAATTATCTGAACCTACAAAAATGGCAGGTGATTATTTTGTCCTGATATATTTTATTCTGTTTATGTACAATATTTATGTATATCAAATTACATAGACATTCTATGTTACAGATCTTTCATGACCTAAAGATATGAAAACAAGGTAATTATACTGTTTTTAATATTTTATAAAATATTGTTATCAGAACTAGCTTTATACAGTTAAAAGATAAATTAATTAATTTGTCCCTAAAAATCATAAACATAGGAAATTTTACTTTTGGCCATTTCTTTTCATACTTAACAACATCCATTTCAGTTACATTTTAGACAAGATTTATTTATTATTCTATAGCACTAGCTAAGTTTGACATGCACAGGTTTGTAGTTGTCAATAAATTGCACCTACCCTCCTAACTGAGACACGACATATACAAGGATCTAGTATTCCTGTACTAGCATTTGAAGTCATCTTACACTCAAATGAAAACTTGCTGTTCCATTTTACACAGTGGTTGTACACCTCTTTCCTGCAGATATATATGTAGTTTAAAGTAATAAAATGATAAAATGATTGATATTTCTAGCTTTTATATCAAGCCACTTACATACAAACACCATCAACATTTAGAAATCTATCTAAAGATAAGTATATTCACTGTATTCTAAACAAAATAAAATTTCAAGAAATTTTCTACATCTAAAACCAAAAAATACTTTTTAGTATAGCTAAAATAATAAAAATTCTACAACAAGGTCTGTCCATTGGTTTTATTACATAACCTTTGCATCATTGAAACACTATCCATTTGCAAGGCTGAAGCATCAAACACTTCCTTTTTCCATAAGAATACATTTAGTTCTGACTTATCTCCCCTTTTTAGTAATAGCAGCAATTATGACAATTATCAAATTCTACAATGAAAGTAACTCAAGTTTAATTGTACATTAAATCCCTGGAATCAGGGCTCCAGCTCACTAGAGCCATGTTATGTTCAATAAGGCAACAAAAAATAACTTGGCTTGAGAAAATATACTTTTTGAATCCTTAATGTCTAAACTAAGTTTAAATTATATTCAGGATAGAAATGAACATAATTGATTTTCTTACAACTGCTTATACATTGCTCTTTATTTCAAAACATGGCAATACTGTCTTGATTTTTAATTCGCTCAAAAAAAAAATTGTCAGTGCTAGCCAGCCAAGCCCAATATGAGATTTTCAAAGAACAAATTGTTTAACCAAACAACATAGTTTGATTCCAAAATTAGACAAATGCAAACGTTGAACACTTTGGACAAGTTAGTTAAACAAATGCTGCTTTGAAATATGCACATCAAATATATAATACCTGTTTGAAACTTCTGAGAAGCCTCCCTCCAGCAATCGTATCTTAGCAAACAGAATTCCACTAACAAATGGCACAGACGAGAGCTCTTCCAGGTCAAAGGTCACATGAAACTTGTACTTCTTCTTTCTTGACATAAAGGACATCATATTTTGTGCCACAGTGAGTGGATTGGCTACCTGAAACATACATCATAATACTTTACTTACTATGATACAATGTTGTTGGAAAAATGAATTTCCCCTTGTGATTACAATGATATTCATGCTTTGATGATAGAGCTAAAATACTTCAGCCAACCACCTGATAATGTAAGTTTATATTTTTGGATATCATAAGCTCGCAACGGCTGTATTGCATTAATATTTATAAGGTTACACAATCTTCTGGAAGTATTTGCTTTCTGCCAAAATCTGTAATTATTGTTGTTACTTACACACGCACAAATATTCTGAATAAAATATGTTTAAACTAATGGGTCTCAACTCTCATATTTTCTGCAATATTAAACAACTAGGAAAAGGTCATGTGTTTTACCAGAATAAAATAATATGAGAATAAAATGGAAATCTTTGAAGGACACATGTATCACATAATTTTAGATAGATGTCAGTCTTATGTTAACATACATTATTGAAGATTCAGTAAATAAATGCTTCAAGCACTATTTCTCACCATAATATACTCATGTTTGATCCATCATTTTACATGCTGAGCCTTATCTGCTCTGCTTCATCATAAAGGTTGTATACTAAAATCTATTTAATGGTTTCTAACACGATTCCTGAAATGAAATATTAATGTTAAATAAAGACCTATTCAAAATGGATTGAAGTGTATTACATGAAAAGATATATATCAAAACCTCAATCCTGAAAAACAAAAAAAATACTTCAAAGTTCAATTCTATTATTTAGAAAATAAAAGCCACATGTCTAAATTTGGGGATATCATTTATTAGAAAAGGAGCATTTTCAACCCAGACTAAAGTCACTTTCCCAGGGATATAATTCAACAGTCGCCACTGACAATTAATATCAGCAGTGTGCAAACATAATTACATGATAATAGCCCAGCTTGTTTGTGAAAGGTTGCCAAATTATGTTAAAAAGCTTGAAGAATCAGGTATGGTATATTAATTCCCTTGATGGTCAGATACAACGTCGAGTTCAACCGCTTGGCTTCTCTACATATTATATATACAATATATATTTTTTTTCTAGAATTACTTTTTTACACGGAAGTGGCTAGCCGTACGGGCCCGTACGGCTAGCCAAAAGTTCTAGCCGTACGTGAGTCACGTACTACTAGCTAGGACTCACTGTATTGGCTAGCCGTACAGCACTTTTCAAAATTATATGGAAGTCGAAAATGCATATGATATTTTGTGTCTTTAAACAAGGATTTTAATCATTGCTCCCCATTTGTCCTAGTGTGTTCACTTTAATAAAGATGCTCCGCCATATTGTAAAAAATGAATAAGAACAAGTGTTGTATAATCTATTAAAGTGTCAAAGTGTCAAAGTTGCATGTTACAAGTTATGACGTCCTTGATTTTCATGCTTGTGATTTGTTGTTTTATTAGTATGAAAGATGAATTGTTAAATCATTTTTGTTAATTAAGCACATGGATCAAATAAATAATGATCGGGGGGAATAAATAAATAAATAAGTAAATAAAAAGAATACTGAAAAAAACCGGTGAAAAGCAAAAATAATTTAAAAATAATTTTCAAATACAGTAGATAAATATCGACCATAAAAGCACAATCAATTAATTAACCTTAATTAAAGCCTACCTAGGGACTGACAATAGAATTTTAGAATGCGTTTCACGGAACATGCAAACTTTCCTTAATGATGGACAATTAAACTGCTATACCGTCGGTAATTGACGCAATTATCAGAGCCCAACAACAATTATTTTCGGTGTTTTTTTTTTGTTTTTCAATTTGAAAATAAAACTAAATGAAACAAAAAAGGATTATTATCAAAATGTTGTTAACTATTTCAATTGATGTTATTTAACTCAATAACCAGGGCTCAAGCTAGGTTCAAAATTTAGGGAGAAGTCACTTCTCCCTCCAGCTGATTTAGGGAGAAGTGGGGAGACTTTAGGGAGAAGTGAGGAGATTCATTTATTGATGTTTGTTGTATGTTATCGCAATTATGTTGACTCACTGTTCATATCTTATTAAATGAATTGGATTTATGTTACAAAAGAATATTCAATTTTAATTTAAAACAGAGACATAGATAGCTATTATTATAACTATTATTATCTATGTCTCTGTTTAAAAGTAGTTTGAAACAAGTAATAACAAGAATTTGTAACAGAGTTACCAACGTCCCCCGCCCAGGGAGTTTTATATGAAGCATAAAATTGTGCTATTTCAAAAGATTGAGGTATGGATCTCAGGACATTCAGTCCAAAATTATGATCAATGCTAGATCTGCAAATGTAACAATAAATTTGTTAAAAAAATAAAATGAAACACGGAATTTAAAAATCTATCATGTTAAGCTTTGACCTCTAAGTGTGAACTTGACCTTGGAGGTAGGGGAGCAGGTGTTGTGCATGACATAACGTCTTATTATTGTGACTATTTGTGCCAAGTTATTTCAAAATCCCTTGAACTATGAAGAAGTTCTAGATTCAACACAAAATATACCCTATAACAGACTATGTTAATTTTTGACCTCTAAGTGTGACCTTGACCTTGGAGGTAGGGATGCAGGTGTTGCGCATGACACATCCTCTTATTATAGTGACTATTTGTGCGAAGTATTTTCACAATCCTTTGATCTATGAAAAAATTATAGACCTGACACAAAATATACCCTATAACAGACTATGTAAGTATTTGACCTCCAAGTGTGACCTTGACCTTGGAGGTAGGTGACCGGTTTTTGCGCATGACACATCGTCTGATTATTGTTAACAATTATGGCAAGTATTTACAAAAGTCCTTCATAGATAAGAAAGTTATGGACTGGACACGACATATACCCTCAAATAGACAATGTTGACCTTGAATGAACAAGTACGACCTTGACCCTGAAGGTACAGGTCTGGTTGTTGCGCATGACACATCAGCTTATTATAACAAACATTTGTGCCAAGTTATCTCAAATTCCTTTGATAAATGACAAAGTTATGGACCGGACACGAAATATACCCTGTAACAGACTATGTTAATATTTGACCTCCAAGTGTGACCTTGACGTTGAAGGTAGGCAACTGGTTTTTGCGCATGACACATCGTCTGATTATTATGAACAATTATGGCAAGTATTTACAAAAACCCTTCATAGATAAGAAAGTTATGGACCGGACACGAAATATTAACTGTAACAGACTATGTTAATATTTGACCTCCAAGTGTGACCTTGACCTTGAAGGTAGGTGACTGCTTTTTCCACATGACACATCGTCTGATAATTGTGAACAATTATGGCAAGTATTTACAAAATCCCTTCATAGATAAGAAAGTTATGGACCGGACACGAAATATACCCTGTAACAGACTATGTTAATATTTGACCTCCAAGTGTGACCTTGACCTTGAAGGTAGGTGACTGGTTTTTGCGCATGACACATCGTCTGATTATTGTGAACAATTATGGCAAGTATTTACAAAATCCCTTCATGGATAAGAAAGTTATGGACCGGACACGACATATACCCTCAAATAGGCAATTTTGACCTTGAATGAGCAAGTGTGACCTTGACCCTGGAGGTAGGGGTCTGGTTGTTGCGCATGACACATCGTCTTATTATAATAAACATTTGTGCCAAGTTATTTCAAATTCCTTTCATAAATGACAAAGTTATGGACCGGACACGAAAGTGTGACGGACGGACAGACAGACGGAGCCTATTTCTATATCCCCCTTTTTTCTTCGAAAAGGCGGGGGACAATTAAGAATGAGTATCATGTAATGCAACCATTGCATTAAATGAAGATAAAAAAAGCCATAGTTGAACTCTATCATGGATCATATCATGGGTGGATTAATAGTTATTCCCTTCTGATTTACTATTAAAAAGATTGCGCCGGACATTATATTCATATTCACTTATGTTGTAAAGAAAATAAAAGTAGATAACGAAAGAAACGATCTTTAATTTCACTTTATTTTTAACAAATACAGTGTAATACGCCGTTAATCTTATCAAATTTAACTCGTCGACAAAAAAGGTTATCATAACTTTCATTTATAATTACCGTTACAGTTATATGTCGAGCGGTTCCGCTTAATTCTGACAATCATTCGATAGTGAAAATTTAATTGACGTTTGATCCGTCATCCTAAATAATTGTTACAGGTAGTTGTATGTTAGCGATTTAATGATTGGTTAAATAATGTCGCCTCGATTAAAACGTGAATTACGATTGGTTTCTCGCACGTATCGGTAATCTCGCCGTGGGCAGAGTCTAATTGTTCCTTGAGCGTCTGTTAATTAGATTTTTATGACATGTTGGTAAACAAACGGATTAAAGACATTTCGCGTTGATTGAGATGCATGACAGTCCCTTTTTCCGGCGGCAACCGCGAGGGTAAACAAAGCAAACACTAACCACATGTTATTCACAGTTATTGTTGGTAATTTACAATAATGGATCAATAAAATCGGGCGACTTCATCTTCGCTTTCATGTAGGATGTCGGCGAAGTCAGACGGAATTCGGCGACTATTTCGCCCGAATCGCCCACTAGCTCGAGTCCTGATAACTGCAATCAAACGCTATTTTTTCTCGACATCTTGAGAAGACAAAAATATATATTCGTACTTTCTTTACTGTAGCCAACAAGGCGATTAATCTCTAAAAAGTAAACATACGAAGACAATTGCTGTCTTGGTTAAAATCCTTGCTTAAAGTCATAAAATAACATATGCATTTTCAACTTCCATATAATTTTGAAAAGTGCCGTACGGCTAGCCAGTACAGTGTGTCCTGGCTAGTCGTACGTGACTCACGTATGGCTAGAATTATTGGCTAGCCGTATGTACCCGTACAGCTAGCCACTTCCTTTTTACACAATCCCAACACTGTGCCGTGTCCCTTTGCAATAGACTTTTTACCAAGCGCAAATTCAGCCACAAACTCTCAGATTTAAAGGTTCTACAAATATTTCTCTAGCACCCCATTTGAATACGCTATCTTAGTTTTATTAAAAGGATCTGGAAATCTTTCGTGCTATAATAGAAAAAAAAGCTAAAAAATATACCCCACCCACCTCAAATATTAGGGCGGAACTTCAAGAAACGGTTGCAAAAACAGTGATATTATAAGATGAACTCAAAATAATTTTAATGCTTATAACTATATAATTGTATTTATTCAGAAACAAGTCATAAATTATAAATGTTTTAACAATAACCCGGAAAAATACCAATTTCCATGAATAATTGAAGTCCACTGTTTTGATACTATTGCGCATGCGCTGTTTACCTTATGAGTTGTCTCTCTTTGGGAGTGGTGTAAATGCCATCTCTCTACGGTTGTAGGACGGGGACGATCAACACCCAACAAGCTGTGATTTGGTAACTGCAATGTCTGTAAAAGTATTTAAAGTAGAACACTAGTAGAAGAAAATAAAGACAGTATTAGAAATACACTATTCAGGCACACGATTGTGAACATTAGTGATAGAATTACTCAGTTCAAGACTATATAAATTTGTCCATACACATTTTATGACCTATAGATGCAACATTGCGCGAGTCACAGCTTTGACCGACCTGGAGTTTATGCGCGACTCTTAGCCTTACAATGTTGAAATTTGGTGCCAAGTTGTATCTGCACAGGTTGTTTTTATTAAAAACGTTCAATGAAGTTTAGCTCCGTGAAGTGTGAGCTTGACGTTTGACCTAGAGCTGGTTCGTGCGTAACACTGTGTCTCATGGCCGGAGGTAAACATTTGCGTCAATTGATACTTAAATCCTTCCATGCATATGAAAGATAAAAAAAACCTTGAAACTGCCTTCATGCCCGTCAAGAGCGATCCCGTTACGACCCGTTTTTGTTCTTTTTTCAAACGGGCGTATAAAAAAGAAAGTATTTATAAAACACTTAGAATAACAAAAAGGACACACTTCTGCTAATTAAGAGAAATGAGCTCTAAAAGTACATTGTAAGTTTTTATTTTGTTTTCTGCTATGTATTAGAATAGTCAATTAATGGATTTTTTTACTGCCCGGCCGATCATATTTTTATATGTTACACAAATAATATTTCTTCTGGATGAATGTATCTTATAACTTCCTTAATTGTGACATTATATTTGTTTTGCTTCAAATATGCAATATACCTTATCAGTTAGAAACTGATTCGGCATCCTTAGTTGTATATGAACTAACACCTATCTGTAACTGATCAGATGTACAGTAACTTGAGTAACCCGGCTATGATAGAGCATCCTAGTTTACATGTATAGCGTAAAAGTCGAGTGCAATCATACCTTCCTTCAAAACTATAAGTGCTTAGTAACCTCTGACATCCGGAGCGTTGGACCCCGATTCTTTGGGTGTCTAGGCCAAGCGCTGTTGGTTTGCAAGGTAAAACGCTAGTTTAAAAGTTATACTAGTCAAGACGGGATTTAAATAGCGGGATTCAAACCAAAAAGATCAAACCTTAAATATAAGCAAATTCAGAACAAGACGGGCACCTTAATTCAAAATAAGTTATGATGAAAATCGTTAAAGACCAACTATGCCTCAGAAAGCTATCATTTTTATTTCTCAAAAACTTTCTATTTTTGGTATCTTGATGCATTTTCTAAAAAAAACAATAATTTCCCATATAATGAACTATCTTGGCTTCTTTTGCTCTGTTGGCAGTTGGTACAATTACAGTGAATTGAGTATTTTGTTTGGAAGTCAAAATACTACTTTGTTTACTTTTTGCTACCTTTACATACATTACCGCACATTCAGTGCTACTCTAATTTCTTAAGCTGTTAAACATCTAGCATGATCTAAATTAAGTATTTAAACATTACATGTTTGACATTTCTAAAGAATAAGATAAATGTGGATTTCTGAGGCATACTGTGCTTTAAACGGACTCCATTGTGGTTTTTTGACATGACGGACCTCAGACTATTGTTTGCTGATTATTGTTCTATTTGATGTAGATCTTGACCAATTATTTGTTTGCAAAATTTCAGATTGTTTGCTCATTCCGTATTTTTTCTTTCAGAATATTTATTCGATTGTGAAAAATGACCCAAAATTGAACATCGGGCTATGAATAGCACAAAAATACGACTTTCAATTTATTTTCGAGTATATTTCTTAACTATCTTTTGCATTTATTCCTGTTAAAAGTGCACCAGCTAGTCTATATAAGAAATTAAAATTTTATGTGTTTAGGCTCTTGGACCTCAGTGGAGTTCCTTTAAAATGTGTTGAGAAAATGATGAGAAATGAAACGCAGATGTACGACCAGAGATTTACGTGTAATCAGGGATATAACATATAGATATCTATGTATGTCAATGACGGTATATGTATCGTATGTCCCAGACCAAACAGTAATTTTTAACTTGTTAATTAATCAATTAAAGACATGTATACTTAAAATGAATAAATACGATTTTATGAAAATTCAGCAGTTTATTTTCAAATTTATGTAAAAGTTGTGCGGTAACTGTCACGCTCTGTTAATCAAGCAACAACATTTAAGTGATTCATACCATCATCACCTGCCATCTTTAACTATGTGAACAATTAGTGGTCGGATGGTTCTGCGGTGACCAATTTTTTTTTTACAACCCATGTTGCTGTAAATTAGTGAAGTAATTGTCATTTTCTTTCAAATAAAGCAATTTAGTTTGAAGTTACGCCACAATGATAAACATAAACTTTTGTTTGCGCAACGTTCACTATGACTACCCCATTAGGCTATTGTATATAAAATATAATATTTCTCCAAGGTCTGGATATTATCTTCCGTTTATTTTAGTGAAAATCACACACAAATTTTATACATGACACACACCTTATCGAAAACTAGTTAAATGCCAAAATCATATTATTAGATCAATCTTCAGGTCGTAATCTGTTAAAAAATAAATTGCTGCAATGATTGAAATTATAATGAACTTGTCAATTTAAGTTATTGTTTAATATGCTGTACACTTTGCACGCAAATAATTGTTAATGAAGTAATGTGATAACCGGTTACCCAGTGGTTCAATGACATCTCGAATTAAAATGTTGAAATAAAAAAAACCCTAACGCTACCAGTAAATAATGAAAGTCTCAATAATTGAATAAGGGTAACGTCCCGTCCATTCACCACTGAACCTTTTGTTTGACAGTTACACGCTAACTGAAATCTTCACTATCAGGTCACATTCTTACGTGTCACTGTACTTTCCGTGCAATCTTGTACATGTAACCTCAAGAGAACTTTAAAGAGGCATGCCTCCAGATGAACCAAAATATTTCAAGAAAATCAAACTTGAGAAAAATGTACTATAATTTTAAGACAATTGAAAGTAATATCCAAGATTTAAGTAAAAATGCACATGCTATGTACGATTAATGACTGATTTTGCAGTATTTCTCACCATATCACTTTACTATAACGCAGTAAGGGCTATTTTTACACATTTTGACCAACTTGTGGTAATTTACATTGGTTATAAGTTCCATTTGAATTGTATAAAGTATTTTCTTTGTTCACTTCACAATATTTTACTGTTTAATATATTTTCAAAATTTTCATTAAGATTAGCCGGAATCTGGAGGCGTGCTGCTTTAAGATTATATATGGTTCAAATTAGCCGGAAGTTTTCACCACAACGAACTAATATATATGTAAGCAAAGTCCCATTATCCTTATTTCAATAAGGATACTTTTTCGCTTTTAGTCACGCTTTTTGCCACGAAAAAGGAAAGAATGAAAAGCAAACAAGAAAATAAAAAAAACCACCCAAAAACAAACACCTTCTATTAGAGGGATAATACAGGTGTGTTTTGATTCAGGTCAAAACAGTTCACGTTTATCATATTACCATTTAAAAAAGAAAGACTTTACAATATACATCAGCGCAGTACTTTTACGTATAAGATAAATCATTGTTCAATCAGGAAGAAAATAGGCATATCTACCCGAGATAAATTACAAAAACAGTATATAAATATTTCAATATACGGTTGAAGATGTGTTAAACATGAGTTAAATTCAAGTGCTTTAAATTTGACTTCACTCTATTTGAAAGCTATTTTGTCAAAAGAATTGTCGAATTCAGACAATTTAAAGATCTGGATATACAAGCATAAATTGATGGAATCATTATAGTTTATAAAGATCTCGGTATTGACACACAAAAATAGATTTATCGAATTTATTGAACCCGGAATAGAAAACGTATTAAAATAAATATACACTCGATTCTATTTTCATAAATAATATGACATTTGACGACTTTGGAAATTCAATGTTTAACAGGATGTACGATAAATAATGAGGAAACCAAACATGAATACAAATAAAGATGCTAAGAATTAAAATACCAGTTCATTTATGAACGAAGAATTGCGTATAACAAGTGAAAAAGTGCGTTATTTCATAAGATTATACATGCATTAAATAAAGTAAACGAGGATGAGTGAACGCGCTAATTCAACGTGTAGCAGACATATCGGCGAACCAGCCACAGCGTTTTGTCTGAAACACGAACAGAGTTTATGTATGAAATGTATACTAGGGGCACACAAGGTATGTGTGCACGAAGACAATGTTGAGTACATCGACAAAACCACAGAAAGAATTGAACAAGAAATTCCAGAAGCTATACGAACATATGAACATATTTTGACCACCTCTAAAACATGGTCACAAAAATATCAAAACACGTTGGAAAAATTAGAGCAAGCAGAAAAAAGTCTTGTATCTGGTATCAAACAAATGAGGGAACGCTTGATTGAACAAACGGAAACACTAGCAACCGAGGCGCTTGAAATTGTTCACTCCGTTGTACAAGACCAAAGATCAATGGTACTACATGATGTAGATCAACTTGACGAGTTTAACAGAAAAGTGTCCGATATTAAAAGCAACATAGAAAGGTGTAAAGCAGACGATGATGTTGTGGCTGGAGAACTTATGTATGTGCTGAATACTGTCAAAAATCTCCATACTAAGTTTCAAAACACCGAACTCATAGACAGAGATGTAAAATTACATTTTCACTTATCAGACGAACTTCAGTACATCAGAAAAAAGTTCATGTCCTTTGGAGAACTGAGCGTGGAAGATCCTAATTGCAAGAATACAGGACTGCGTTCTAGACCGTCAAGAATTAGTCTAAATCAGTCGTTTAGCCAAGAAAGCTTTGCTGATGACGAAATTGATTCGTCAGTTTTTGTGATACCGAAAAGCAAAGCTTGGGCTGTAGGTGAGAAGAATATCTACTGCAGCATACATGTAGAGGAGCCACCAACACCGTGTCCCAAACCTCCGCCATTACCGGACTTACACCCAGACATGCATATTGAAGACAAAATTGCGTTTATTGAAAATCGAGACAAATTTCAAACCCTACCTAGAATGAGAACAGATCATCATGATGTTGATGTCAAAAAGACACGATCATTTTACAAGGAGCCTAATTCAACCACTAATATTCCAATTCCTACGCTTCCGAAAAAGCGAATAAGCGTTCAAGAATCTGGTCGCGCAGATTATGAAGAAAACTGTCATGCTCAAGACGGGGATAGCGCTTTTCATGACCCAACATACAGTAAAGCAGATCCATCATCATTTCCTAAGAATCATGACGAAGGCACGGAAATAAACCAAATGGAATGTACAAATGATGTAAACAGTATTGACAATCACTCACCACCGATGATAAATGTCCGACCACCTTCAAACACTGAAAAACTTGTTCAAATGTTTGAAAAGCCTTCAACGAAAGAATCAAATAAACTTAGCCCAAGATTCGCGAAATCACCTATGCACCGTTTGAAGCATATTCTAGGTCCGACAGCTAGTGGTAGCGACAGCTCAATCAATTCTGTTGGCAGATCTACTTTTGATATTGACGTTGATAAAATCCCTCCACTTCCTAGGATGCATAAGTCAAGAGGAAGCCCAAGCAGACGAATTGATTCAATCACAAGTGACGTCACTGGCGACCAGTCGTGTTTTTCTGACAACCAATTTTCTCCAGACGGAATAGATACGTCAAAGGCAACGTCTATGAATGATCTTGCGAATTTAAGATTTAACAGACGTTCTCTGTCATCAAGTAGTTCTACAGGTACGAATCGTTCGTATCTCTCCGCATCTAGTTCTGCGTCCCTAGTGTCAAGTGACAATAGGGAATTTGACGCATCTATGTCTGATGAAAGTTTTTCCAGCGACAAAAGCTACATAAGGAAAAAAGAACCTGAAATGCGGCTTGTACCACCTCTCGACACACACAGTAGGAAAAGCGTATCTTACAATCTCAAGTTCAGTTTACCTTCTGTAAATGACGCACACATGACGTCACAGCTTTCCATGCGCCACTCGAACATTACGGGAGTAGCGGTATCAAGTAGCGGTATACTGTTCATTTGTGACATCGAAAACAACTGTCTTCAACTGTATGACACTTCAGGAACTCCACTCTTTGACTATCAAATTAAAGAGCCCTTTTCTTGTTGCATTATCCGCGACGATACAGTCGCTGTGACGTCACGAGCAAGGAAAACTGTGTGCATCTTTGATATTTCTAATTCTAAAATAGCGTGCAAACAGGAACAATTAATTCCTGAAGATGTTGAAATATTCGGAGTTGGTTATACAAAGGGCTTTTTAGGTGTTTGTTGCGGCGACAGAGTGATCATTCTGACAGAGGCATTGCAACCGTACCGGACTGTAAAACCGCTTGTTTTGATAAAGAAGAAAAAGTCGAGACACTATTTCGTTGATGCTAAATTCGTCGCAATGGAATGGTCTAAGTTGGGCTTCTTTATCTACACGTCCGAACAAAAGCTTGATCGAATTTCTTGCGTTGTAGTGGGTCACCGCGATAGAGTTGTGTGGAATTGTCACGTGGGGAAACCGAAATCGGTACTTCTTGTGAAAGAAAATGTGCTCGTGGCAGCAAAGCGTAAGATTGTTGTACTGGAGGCAGCCAGCGGACACAGATTACGAGAGATACACAATGAAGTGCCTTCACATCCGGTACATATGGTATTGTCGGATGGCTGGCTGTACATGTCAAAACATTCGTCTTCAAACGCCGAATCTAGAAACGTGAGAAAAATCGCTCTCTCTTCGGCCTAGAATTATCTGGTTCTTAATATCACACTTGAGTAAAGTAAACGTTCGAATGTATTCACACATTTTAACATATTTTGATTTATGTATTTTATTTACATTCAAATTTGTTTAAAATTGAATAAGAAGTATAAAATAGTGTCACGCTAGCAATGATAGCAGACAGCAAACTCATACATTTTTTGAGGTCCTTGTATTTTGTGGTTTTCAAATTTTGTTCACATCTTACATGCCAGTATTCATTTAATTTCTTATTGTTTATCTTCACGGATTTTTAACTTGTAGCTTTCTTTACATGTTTTGCGTCAATAATATGAAACATGAAAATCTTAAAAATCAAATTAAAACCGACGTACTATCCATTATATTATGCATGAATAAATTGTAATATTAATAATTGCCAAAACATATTCGTTTTTGTTTAATGTTTGTTTGGTTTATTTAGGACTTAAAATGTAAAGGGGGAAATTGATAAGAAGCACATGTCTAATTTTATCAGAATGTATTACAACTTCTGTAGTAGAATAGTGTGAAATTTAATGTCAATGTAATTAAAATTTTGTGCAAATTCAAACACGGATACGAGAGAGTTTTCAATCAGTTTGCATTTTTTCGCGTTGACTTTATAGTAAAGCTTTTTATTGCTCAAAACCACAAGGGAAAATCCGTTGAGAAAACTTGTGGGTCAAATCCTTTGCCAAATATATTATACCATTCTATTGTAACTGTCTTTACATGTACGTATATATTTCTTCTTCTTTTTTTTGGGAATATGATATGTTAAAATCAAATTAAAATCACTGGACTTGATTAACTGTTTTCTGTCTTTATTTGATATTGTGTACTTTTATGACTACAACTAGTTACCTAATGAGGAAGTTATGATGAGGTACGCTGAAATACGTAAGAAAAATTGTTATCTCTATACAAATCTCTCTCATTCTGTCATCACATGTGTATATTATATTTGTAAGATTTTTTTACCCATGTACATTTACAAAATACAAAAAAAATCCTGTACTTTTGTTGTTTCCTTTTGAAAACTTGGCCTTGAAACTTGTTTTTCTGGGTTTTTTTGCCGTTTAAAAAGCAGTTTTGATCATATCTGGGCCGTCGACCCACTAACCAGTATTTGCCAAATTCTCCGAATTTGATTGACAACTTATCTCACATGATTTCTGAATCAGCGTTGTGGAAGGATGGCCATTACATCGCGATCAATTGCCATGGAAAAATTACGCCTCGCTCGAGGATCGGTCTAGCAACTTCTGCATTACAAATAAAATACCCTCCCTATTTAGCTAATCGGGTTTGGCATTTAAAGTATCGTACATTGCATTTTTGAAGTCTTACAGTATACGAACTGTTTAATGGCACCTTAAATAGGGATAGCAAAGAAGCGGTGTTTCTTTTATGCATGATTTTCACATAATACTGCAATAAAATAAAAGGCCTGATATTTTATATGATCGTCGAGTAATGATTGCTAGTTTTTAAGTGCGATCATTAATTTAAATAGCTATTTTGATAATGTTTGATACAATCGCAACCGTTCGGATAAGGACCTCATACATAGAAATGGTACGGTTTTTTCGATCTAACAAATGTAAACAAACAGTTTATTTCATTGCATCGTGTAAAATTCGACTTTAATAAAGTAAATCAATAGATCACGTATATCTTATTTATCCAATGAACTAATTATGATATTGTTGGAAACCACAAATACAAAATGTACACTTGTGTGAGAAGTGGAGGATCGAACTAACAACCTCTGGATTTTAGTAAGTTAATGTAACTACAGACGGGGAAGCATGAAAGAGGACGAATGATTTGTAGGATTATATAGGTATATAGGTATCATGGATGTTGAAGGTAATATGAGAATAAAGATCATCAGAAGAGCTACGTTCATAGAACACAGTCCAGGTCATATAGTGTCACCGAAAACACACTTAACAGGACACTGAAAAACAAAAAAAAAATAATGAAATAACAAGAGCACCGCTAGGCGGAGCATTATATGCCCGAAAGTATCTTTTTTTAAGAAAGAATTAAGGATTTGTAAGACATGGGGATTTTAAATATAGTATTACCTCCTTTAAAAAGCAATCCTCCTTTATAGCTTATATATATATACAGTTGCTGTTTCCAAAGCACCACCATCAAGTTGTTATCTTGTAAGTAAAAAAGCTACGACGGATGGACGGAAAGATGCCAGAGGTATAACATAATATAAGCAAATTTTTAGGGTATATAATTAATGTACTCAATATAAGTGATCATCCTATGAAGTTTGACAGTTGTAAATATGTTAACAATATCAAGGTCGTTTGATATTGACCTTTGAATAGGATTCATGTATTGGACTTGGCTGTTCATCCTATAAAATTTTACAGCTGTAGGTTGATTAATACTTAAGTTATTGAGCGGAAACTGTTTTCAGTTTTAACGTAAAAGTGACCTTGACCTTTGACATTGTGACCCCAAAATCAATAGGGGTTTTCTACCCAATATGGACAATCATCCTATGAAGTTTGAACACTGTGGGCCAAATAGAACTTAAGTTATGCTCCGGAAACTGTTTTCAGTTTTAAGGTTATAGTGACCTTGAACTTTGACCTTGTGACCCCAAATCAATAGGCGTCTTCTACCCAATATGGAAATCATCCTATGAAGTTTGATTATTGTGGGCCAAATGGAACTCAAGTTGTTCCGGAAACTGGTTTCAGTTTTAAGTTAAAAGTGACCCTGACCTTTGACCTTGTGACCCCAAAATCAATAGGGGGCTTCTACCCAATATGGACAATCATCCTATGAAGTTTTAATATTGTGGGCCAAATGGAACTTAAGTTATCCTCCAAAAACTGTAATCAGTTTAAAGGTAATAGTGACCTTGACCTTTGACCTTGTAACCCCAAAATCAATAGGGGTCTTCTACCCAGTAAGGACATTCATCTTTTGAAGTTTAAATAGTGTGGGCCAAATGGAACTTATGTTATGCTCCGGAAACTGTTTTAAATTTTAAGGAAATAGTGACCTTGACCTTTGACCTTTTGACCCCAAAATCAATAGGGGTCTTCTACCTAATATGGACAATCATCCTATGAAGTTTAAATATTGTGGGCCAAATGGGACTTACGTTATGCTCCGGAAACTGTTTTAAATTTTAAGGTAATAGTGACCTTGACCTTTGACCTTTTGACCCCAAAATCAATAGGGGTCTTCTACCTAATATGGACAATCATCCTATGAAGTTTGAAATTATTTCGGGCATATAAAAATGGAGGGACACGTAACCCAAGGTATATAGTGGAAGTATCAATTATTGATAGCAATTAACGACTTAATTAAGGAATTCGCTAGATTAATATAAATCTTTAAGGGTGTAATCAAAGGAAAGCCATTGGAACTAAAGCCATCAGTGAGAGGGTGGTGGTTTGGGCAAAGTGGTTGAGGATAGATGAAGTAACTACCTCCTACAAGACGGTATAAAATAAACCAAAAAGTGTCACTACATAAACTATTTTAACAATAAGTCGCTTTTTATACATGTAAGCTTTTACAACCCGGTAGTTTACATAAAGGAGGACGAAAAATGATTACTTCAGATCATATCTATTGCTTAAAATGTTTACATGTATTAAACAGAAACCGTATGTAGAGAAAAAAACACATTTAAATATATGACGTCTAATCGATCAATAATGGTAATAATAAACAAATAAAAATAAAAAATCAGTATATTAAAGAAAGTCCAAAATAAAAAGTTAAAAGAGAAACACCGCTTTGCTATTCTACGGAAGAGCATTAGTGCCAGGTGTATGTTTTTTATTAACTCGAAATTTCGAGTTACTTACTCGAAATTTCGACTTAGTAACTCGAAATTTCGACTTACTAACTCGAAATTTCGACTTACTTATCTCGAAATTTCGAGTTACTAACTCGAAATTTCGACTTACTAACTCGAAATTTCGACTTACTAACTCGAAATTTCGACTTACTAACCCGAAATTTCGACTTAGTAACTCGAAATTTCGACTTACTAACTCGAAATTTCGACTTATTAACATTACAAGAATGGCCAAAGTTATTTTAGATGGTATAAGATATAGTAGGCAGTGCCTTTGAACGATGGAGATGGAGAAACGGGTGCCTGGACAAAAACTATTGAAATTTAACTTAAACTTAGTAATGGCATGTACACACCGACATAAAAAATACAAGGCTTCCTTTAATTTGTACGTTCAGGCGTTCTTCAGACGTTGTATTGTATCCAATCTGTTCGAACATTCTTTTCACTAATCATATTCTTCTCATCCCTGTAAAAAAATCGATCCTATACTTTACGTGTGGGACATCTGAGGAAAGTATCGCGGCGTGGCCAAAATAGGGCGTGCTGAGGCCTTTGTCAAAATTGTTGGACTGACTATATTTCTTGTAAAATCGGATGCTTTTATATTGTTCCCAACATATATATTATAACAAGTATCACTTTTATCAACTTTTATCAACACAATATGAATCAAAGTATTAGTAAATAATGAATAATGTTACAAAAACATTATTAGTATAAAGAAACGTGACAGACTAACTGGCCTATACACGTCATTTAAAACTTATTTAACACATGATATTGCACAGTTTACAATAGGGTGGGTTTTGGACTTGTTGTTTCTCCATATGATGGTTGTATGTGTGCTTAAGAAAAAGAAACACCCTGTTTACACGGAAATGTGGAAAGTGTGATTTTACACCCCCCCCCCCCCAAAAAAGCGAAGGATATGTTCAGTATGTGTGGACAATTTGACCCTATAAAATTGTTCTGTTAAATAAATGTTAAAGGTGCTCTGTCAATGTGCAACAACTACACACGAAAGAAAGTATCTTGAATTCAATCCTTGCTTTCACCGGCAACCAATGAAAGTCGTGCAATGTAAGTCGAAATTTCGAGTTAGTATGTCGAAATTTCGAGTTACTAAGTCGAAATTTCGAGTTAGTAACTCGAAATTTCGAGATAAGTAACTCGAAATTTCGAGTTAGTAAGTCGAAATTTCGAGTTAGTAAGTCGAAATTTCGAGTTAGTAAGTCGAAATTTCGAGATAAGTAACTCGAAATTTCGAGTTAGTAAGTCGAAATTTCGAGTTAGTAAGTCGAAATTTCGAGTTAGTAAGTCGAAATTTCGAGATAAGTAACTCGAAATTTCGAGTTAGTAAGTCGAAATTTCGAGTTAGTAACTCGAAATTTCGAGTTAATAAAAAACATACACCTGGCACTAATGCTCTTCCGTACTATTCTCTCGTAAATGGGAAGCGTTTATAAAATATTTACATTAATTTGTGAGAATAATTACGTCACATTTAGTAAGTGTCGAAATTTGCTGACAATCCATTGAGCTTTAAGTGGCTAAAGTACAGGTTTTAATCAAATAAGATAGATAGTTTATTCATATAAGACGTGTACAAAATGCACATGGTCACAAAATACATACATTTAGATATAATTAAACATCACGTAATCATCAAAGTTAACATTATTTAGTAGCGTAGTGTCATACAATGATACAAATACATCTTTGGACTGTATTAACAAAACATGGAGAATGAAAAGAAATAAAGTAATATTACTAACAAGATAACATTTTTATAATAATGTCTGAAGATTCGGTTGATTTAATTCCCTGCGTTTAAATGCTTGTGCTATAAAATTTCCCAAATTTAACAAGACTTTTTTCTTTTTAGAACTTAATAAATCAATAAATTTGTACATGCTCGGATTTTTAACATAATATTTTGGTATGAATTTGTTTCTCAAGTCAGAATATTTTTTGCATGTGATTATAAAATGAAATTCATCTTCTATGTCATTACCGCAGAAATAACTTAATCTTTCATTTCTTGATTTTCGATTACTCCCATGTCTAAGAGATTCTATAAATAAATTATGCGACGACATGCGCAATCTAGTTATGCTATTACGTATTTTAAACGAATTTATTTTAATCAAGTAATCCGATATACCAAACCTCGGTTTTAAATGTATAAGCATTAAAGCATATCAAAAGATACGTCAAGTGCCGAAATTTACTGATATTTGCTGTAACTAACTAAAATATTAAAAATATAAATATACACGTATAATATTAAATGTTTATAATATGCAATTGAAACACGAAACTGACAAAATTTTGTCTATATTTGCACTTCCGCATTTAAAAGATATATCAAAAAACAATTAACATTCACGTCACATTAAAGTGTATAAAACTATATATCTGCTGCAAAAAAAAATTGTTTAAATTCTAAAAAAAGAATACTTCCAAAATGCTTGTATAAAAGAAATATGGTGGTTAATATTAAAAGCAAATTGTGTAACATTTTAATCTGTTTTACATACAAAATTCATGCGAGTATAATAACAGATTTGTTCTATTCGAAAATTGACCAGACGATTATTGAAACAACGTGATTAACCAATTATAAAATTATAAAAATGTTTTATAAGCTATAGCTGTATACCTTTTAAAAATGGTATGATTCTTAGATTTAGGTTTCATCCGCTTCCTTTTACACGCTAATACATTAAACGAATTTTATCTGATATAAATCTTCATAATATATAAAATAGAATACATAAAATACTTGAAAGCATTTTATTATAAAGGGAAACCAAGTCGCTATTTTACAAAGGTTATTAAGATGTGTCTTTTATATTTTACAATGAGATAATATTATAAATGAGTTTAAAACATTTCACACGACTTTGCGTGCTTTATCGTAAAAACGAGTAACCTAGATACCTTGGTGTAATAAGGAAGTTTTAAAAAAAATAATTTAAGAATAAAAAACAAACAAGAAGTTTTTTTTTGTAAAGAATATACTCGGTTGAGGTTAACTTTGCTTAACATGAATACGTTATAAATGAGATGTCTATATAGAATATTTACATTAATTTGTGAGAGTTATAACGTACACATTCTCAATCTTAAAAGAACTATTTTGCAGGCTTTGAAATGGAATAGTAAACATGATATCAATATTTACCAAATATACCAAATTGTTAAACTTTTCTCTTATTTTTAAATGTTATCACTTTACTTGATTTACGTACTATGACTTTATAAAGTTTGTTATCATATAACATATGTTGACAGTTTTGTTGATAAAAAATAAAATACGGATAAATGAAAATGGGTTAAATGGAACAGAACAGAGTTTTTTTCAACTTGTACACACATCGGTAAATATGTTGAAGTATAATTTTAGGTCACATATTTTATAATATACAGTAGAGAAAAAATACAAGCAAAAAAAATATCAATACAATACAGAGCAATGGGATACTTAATACATGTATATACAATGCAATACATCACATATACTGACAAAACGCAATTAATCAATTATATATTTATAACAATAAATTTCTTCTGCAAATGAATAATGAAGAGTACTAAATTTAAGCGGAGAAAAAATTATAACTTCGCTTCTGTTTGACAAAATATTTACTCAATATAAATTAATCAAGCTACTTATATAATTTAAAGGCCCATTTTGCCTCAGAAATGCTTGATTTTTTTATTTCGAAAAAACATTCTAAGTTTGGTGTACTTTTATAGAATACAAGAACTTGCTCATTGGCCAATTACTTAAACCATCTATTTCATCTGTTGCTTTTTGGCAGAAAGTACATTTGTAGTGAATTAGTATTTTGTATGGAAGTCAAAATACTTCTTTGTTTACATTTGTTTACATTTTACTGTTTGTATGACAAATTGTTTAACATTTTTCGCTACTCTCTTCAAGTAACAAGCATCAAACATTCTCTTAATATATTAACTAAACATTGTAAAATTCATGTTCACCTTTTTAAAGATGTAAATATTTACATATCATAATGTGCCTTAAATTACTGCAAGCAGTTACGCAGGGCTCTCAGAAGGGCGTGAATCTCACCTGTTGACCAACGACATTCTGACAAAAAAAATGATGAGTCAAATCAGCTTTTTTTTCAACGATATATGCATATTGTTTTTAAAAATTTCATCCATATATACAATAAATATTAGTAAAGGTTCGCCAGCGGAACTACAACCAGGCCTTATTTTACCTCCCTGATCTTTGTTAATTGTCAACCAATTTCCACCAAATAAAGTGCAATCTACACAGAAATGATTTCTATTTCGAAAAATGTACAATATTTGACCAGTTGGTACGGCAAAAGATGGAATTCTAAAGCGAAAATGCACTTTTTGTCTAAGTCGGCCATCGCTTGACCGAACCGAAAGTAGACGATTTGAACATAAATCGATCTTTTTCTTAATAAAAAACTAATGTCAGTGCATGCAAACAGTTGAAGCAGAAAAGGCAGCTATAATACTATCGCTGACCGGTCCAAATTTAATTCAAAACGTCTGTAGATAAGCACTTCCAGTAGTTATTTGCACTAACTTTTTAAATGTCCTGACATTACATGTATACAAATCCTGGCCCTGTTATACCTGATGCATACCCCATTTCGAAAAGGAAAGATTGAGCGAAGCTGGGTAACAGCGGGAAACCGAGCATGCGTACTTTGAATATCCGGATAAGTTGTAGAAATTTTATAAAAACAATAAAAAAGATCCTTAATACAATTTTTTAGACAATTCTTGATACATGTACTTAAAAGTTATATAAAAAGAAAAAATCACTTTGAGATAGCGTTTTGATTTTATCATTTTTGTGAAGTTATCGTCCTAGCGGCCCAGCGGCCTCACGGTCTACAATTTTAATGTGATAGAAGTATGTCAAAGAATTAAGAACCACTATTTATAAAGTTTTAAAGGTAAATCTCGTCATTCATCTTGTCACGATATATTTTCATGTTTGTGCAAAGGATTTCATAATGATTTACAACCTTATTGAATAATGAAAAAAATGCTACAACGTGCCGTGATTTAGCGCAAGAAACACACTGGCAGTAACGAAAGTTATCATTTGTTAGCCAATATTTATGGAAAGCCATGGCTGTCTGATATTGTTCTTTTTCAATTTATGTAACCATTTGGATAATATATAAGTTCACTTCGACTATATATGAATTGAAAGCACCTTATTTAACCGGAATCCATTACATTAAGATTTCCAGAGTTACAATATATGAAACCATACCGTCAGTGTATGAAACCGAGGTAGCAATATATAAATTGATTTTGTCAATATATGATTCCAGTTCTTCAATATCTGGAACCAAAGTAGCCATGTATGGAATCAGATATCCTTAAATGAAACCGAATTATCAATATATTAATTAATTTTACAATATATGAAACCAATTTATCAATTTATGAAACCATAGTAGAAATATATAAGTTGGTTATCACAGGCATTTTGAGGAAAGCCGAGGAAGTTTGTTCAAACAAGAGGGCAGGTTATTTTTTATCTCTTGTCTGTCTTATCTGTACATTTCACTCGTGACACTATAATCTGGTTAATTGTTTCACTCATGTTACATATTTGATTTCTTACCTATATAAACGGCTCAACATGGCAGTGTCCTATTTCATAACTATTAGCAGATGTTTTATCCTTGATCTCTATAGCCTTGTTGCCGACCTTTTCACTGTTTAACTTCAATCATGACACAAATCTCAAAATCACACAAATTTTAACCTTGAAGGCCGTTTGAATGTTGACAAGTGGCTCTTTTTTTATATAAATCTTTTATTAAAACTATACCATGCATCTTATCTTCAAGGCAGTATGAGTATGTGTATGTGTCTCCATTGACAGTGTAAGTCCTCCCTATTTCACGCCCACCAGTAGTAATTAAACGAGGAGTAGAGCAGCCGGCGTTCTATAAGCTAGCTAGATTCCTCCCTCACATGAAAGAATTCAAAATATCCCGGCGGCATTCGAAACCTATAGTGATTTGAAGTCAACAACATGAACCACTCTGCCACAGTTTGTCAGCTCTTGAACGTCAGTTGTATAGATCTATTTATCACATAAACCGCGGCGCAGGAGTGTAATAAAGCCATTTAATAAAAACGATATTACACTAGACAATATTACACTATAGTCTGTCCCATCAAATTTGAACATTCCATTTTTTATTTAATATAATAGTAAAATCGTTTAAATTAATGTCATGTTAACCCTGACGTCCATATCTCTAGGCATGTTTTTCATTTTTTCAATAAAGTCACGAATATTGTCAAAACGCTAAAAATATATTTTTTCCCCGTTGACTTACGTTGTAACCTGACGTGACGTCCATTTCAAAATGGCGGCGCCCATATAGACGTCATTTAGGGTTCGTCTCACAATTAGCGTGAAATGTACTCGGTAATTATAAAAAAATAAATTATTCTTATTCACTT
Organism: Ruditapes philippinarum; assembly: GCF_026571515.1. Taxonomy (NCBI): domain Eukaryota; kingdom Metazoa; phylum Mollusca; class Bivalvia; order Venerida; family Veneridae; genus Ruditapes; species Ruditapes philippinarum. The sequence continues at coordinate 122,103 of NW_026857902.1, read as the reverse complement.
ACTGATCAATAGCTAAATGTTATCATTAAAATGAAAAATGACAACAAAGTTGGAGTCAAAAGGGCAATTTTACTAACAAACCATTATTAAAAATAATCAAAATCATTTGAAGTGAAAATATCAGTAAGGTTTATAAATTCTAACACATACAGATTTAATAAGTTACCATGATATAATGTCGTATTTCCTATTTTTTAAGAAAGTGATTTGATTATAGCTTTTCAATCAAGCGCGTATCTTGTAGACCGCAACGGATCGAAGGGGAGCGGGAATACAAGCTAGAGGAACTATAAAAATGGTTCTTCGCTAATTAATGTTTAATTTAAATAATTCTGTAGTTGTCTGAATTCTGTCCATTAGTGTGCATCACGTCTATTCAAAAATAAATAAATTGACCAGGTCCGATGGGATACAAAAATATGTTACCCTTCTTATTTCGGGTGCGGTGTTCGTGCGCTAAAACTTTTCTTAAGTTTCAACTTTCACAAGAAATCGCCAACAAATACTACATTATCATGCAAATTTGACAAAAAATATTAAGAAAACTGATTCACTATACGTTCAACATTGGTTTGCTTGTTTTTAACTAACTCCGTCGCTAACGGAAGAACACGGACTCGCGTTCGAGGAAAAAGTAAATTATAAGAATATAATATCGTAAATACATATTGAACTTTCCGTCTCGCAATTCAACAAAATGTCCAGAAATACCGGCAGTGATTTGATATTATTAAGAGTTAGTTGAAATTGGACAGGAGTGTTCAATAAGCGATAATAAGTGTTTTTTTTTTGTAGACACAAAGTGTTACATATAATTATTTTGTTAATATGAAGGGTAGATCGAGTCAAAGAGAAACACCGAGTGACGTTCTCAATAATTTTAGCCTTCCTAAAATTTAAAAAAACAATAGATCTAAAATCTAGCATATTTTTCGCGGGAGAAAAAATACTACGTATTGTATATTTTGTAGCTAAAAGAGTAAGATTTACAGAAATCTTGAATAACGAGAAAATATGTAGGGAAATTATTTCTGAGAAATATAAAAAATAGTTCAAAAACATCAAATCAAAACGAATTTTATTTGTAATTAATGGAAGAAGTATTGTACTGTTGTAGATTCATGTCATTTTAAGTGTGTTTAAAATTATTTTTAAATGTTATCAAAAGTTTTATATTATTAATATATGAATTGAACGTGCAATTTTTACAGTTAAGTTGCAAAATCTGGGTATACAAAAATTATTTTAAATGCCATAAAGACAAATTTATCTCAACGCTTAAAATTATCTGTTTGAGGTTACATATGCCTAACCGCCCTCTGTCAATGCCGCAACTGGAATCATCCATAAAAAGCGCGAGGCATTTTTGTTACGTCATATATTTCGTCAATTGTTGTTGACGTAATAAAGTTTGTTTTTTTTCGTCAGGAATCCATAAGCATTGTGATGTTGACAACTAAAATTGATGGGCCGTTCTTGAATTATGGATTTGGAACATGCTGAATTAATTTATGATGTGTTTCATTTACATATTTCATTTGCTAACCCAGATAACTCGACAAATTGAACAATGTTTTAATAATGAGATGGATTATCAGTTTAAAAAATCTGGATCATCAAAAGTGTAGGAGTCACTAGGAGTCATGACTCATGTCATTCAGGATTTTTGAAGTAAAAAAGCGGGATCTACTGAACTGGATAGAAACTGGCAATGAAGGAATCTTCAGAATGCGAATTTGTCGTGACGTTTATAAAGTTCATAGGATTCTATTCAGCTTAAAAGTAAGTGCAATTTCTAGATCTACTCCATGTGACTCGGTGTTCTTGTTGCTTATTTTTCATTTTATTTAAGTTTTCCATCATGCATTGCAACTAAAGTTAAAACCGTTACATCTTGTAGACCCAGCTTTGTAAAATAATCATGAAACGACCCCGAGAACTTCATGTATATTTTAGAAACATGACACGTGCTTTCTCTCGTTCATCTCCAAATAAAGAGTTCTTTTGCAATAGCTACGGAAAATAAACAACAGAGATTTACCAATGAGAAATCAAAATTTGCTTTCGCAATAAAAGTAGACACTTTAAAGTAAAATCCTGAAAAATCTCGAGGGTGACTTTTTTTTAGTTTACAAAAATAGTTTAATTTTTTATTAAATAATTCACAACAGGCAGACGTTCATTTCCATTTTTAATAAGACAGACTGTAGTGTAATAACACTTTGACGTCACGTCATTTGCTCTATACACATAGCGTTAAAGCGCGCTAATATTAGCGTTACACTATAGGCTCGTCAAAGAAAAATGACTTTTGTTAACAGTTTACCGTTCTTATTTTATATATGTGATAAATAGAATATTATATTCGTGTAGATTCAATACTAAATTTATTGAACTCGTTGAATAAAACAATATTATGCTCGCCAGAGGCTCGCATAATATGATTTTATTCAACTCGTTCAATAAATTTAGTATTAAACCTACACTCATTCAATATCCTCTATATATGTAAAAATTTACTCATAAATGCATAATTACATATCGTACAAGTACGAGTATAAGCATGTCCGAAATTAAATAGTAATCGCCGTTCAGTCGGTTCTTTTTGAAATACATTCTTTCCTGAACTCGTCATATTAAATTCTCCATTCTGACTGGCTAAGAGCAAGTGGTACATACGGGTAGAAATAGCCCAATCTTGTTAATTTTATATGCCATGGCGCTAACTATGGTCACATTAGTGCGAAAACTTACATTGGCTAGACAGAAAGGGCCATATATATGTGCGGTCTTTCTAGTTCCAAAAGTTTTGGCGATCACCGAAATTAAACATGCGTAATGCATCGAGCATAGCCAAATATAAGTTGGCGCTGGAACTGGCCTGTGACGTCGTCCAGAAACGGCCACAATTAAGTGCATACGCACTATTACAAAGAAAGAAAGAAACGAATATCTATTTATTGTTGGCCTTACGCACGGCCGCTTATCAACTTCAGACGATATTATACATAATAAAGGACCGCTTAGTATTGCTGTCATCATTAATTTGATGAAAATATCTACGAAGAATAGACGAACATATTGTGTAAAATGAAAGTTGCTATATTTTGTATTTTAGCCTGCCTGATTGGTAAGACAAATGTTTGTTAACTTAATATGACTATAATTGCCTTACTTACTTACCTTACTTGGCGCATATATACATGTAGGCCCGAAAGTGATGAAATAGAATTAGTTTTATAATTCTCTGTACTTAAAACAACGGAAGCGCATTGACATTTTGTCACCTTCATGTTAGGCTGTATTAACTGACATTTTACTATAGGAACTCGTTATTTTTTTCACACGGTTATCAGACAATTTCTATAGATATCTAATTCATTCATTCATTCCTGCAGGTTCAGTGATTTCTCAGACATGCACTGATAAATCGGATTGCAACATAAATTGCGGCGGAGGGTTTGAGAATCATTGTGTTGATGGTGTGTGTAAATGTTTACATGAAACACGTAAGTTGTAATTGTCTTGAAAAATAAGTTTTGTCTTTAAATAATAATGGCTTACAAATACCTTAGATGAATGCACAATGACAAACATGATTTGATCTCTTTAACCATATTGCCAGCAATCCGGGTATGGATACCTATCAACTACAATGCATTTATCGAAACAAGAAAAGCATTAATGCAAACATTAAAGGACGTCCAAGCAAGAAATGCAGCAAGTCAAGATGAACTAGTAGACATCTGATGACCAGATATAGAGGATATTGAATGAGTGTAAGTTCAATACTAAATTTATTGAACGAGTTGAATAAAATTATATTATGTGAGCCTCTGGCGAGCATAATATTATTTTATTCAACGAGTGCAATAAATTCAGTAATGAACTTACACGAATTTAATATTCTATTTATCACATACCAAAAATTAAGACCGTTTAAAGTGAAATAAGTAAAAATAGTGACGTTTTGTGCTTTTTACAGCTGCCACGTGTAAGGATGATGATGACTGTGAAAGAATCCACGATAATCACGAGCACTGTGGTTTACACAACAACCGTGAATGGAAGTGTAGTGACAATGACCAGTGTTACTGCGAAACAGACTAATTTTTCAACCGGTTGTGATGTATTTGTTGATGAAATACAAACACATAATCAAACTAATGTATTGTTTTCTTAATTACTACCCTTACTTTTCATGCAATGTATTTTTAAAGATAACTAACCAAATGTTTAAAAGGATGATAGGTATGATAGAGGTATATCAAAATATATGAATACAATGTAGATTATTATAAAGAAGTATGATCAATTATCACCTCCCCCCTCCCCACCCGCCATTTAGGGGTCATTCCAAATATGCTTAAGATAAGAAAAGTTAGTCTCTCACAATTTTATCATCTTCATAATGGTGCTTTTATACATATATTATTTTGCATCATACAATTATGTAAAAGAAGTTGACAATTCACCCAATTTAGCAGTTTATAGTTATTTTTTTCATATCAATTATATATTTTACAGAATTTTGACCCCCAAAATGTTGTAAAATTTTTCGAGGACCACACAGCAGCGCCGTTCAGCAAATAAGCGTATACTTTTGAAAGGACACAGCTATGCTAAGCTGTTATAATACATATATCCCGACATAAAATACTTACCTGGAAAACTTGCCCATAAAAACATAACATTATACGCCACAAACAAATACAAATGTATACGTCTATCATGAAAAAAAAATTTGGATAGTGTATTTTCTACTTGTTTGCCTGAAACGGCCATTATTTCTATTTCGACAATTCATGCCATGAAGGGATGAAACTACCATGTAGAGTAAATGAGGAGTTTGTTCCCTTGGTTAATAAAACATGATGTCAATGTACTTTCGTTGATCACCACTAAATACGATGCATTTAAGTTGCTTAATTAGTACAAGTTGGATTAGGTTTGATTTACACTAAATGCGAAATTTTCGTGCTGATCACAAGGAAATGGATTCGTATTGATCACCACTGTAGGCCATGCGCTGTTGATGGACAGCACATAATGTAATGCTTTCTTTGTTGCACTTAATGTGGTGTTTCCGTGTTAATGACCACTGAATGAGATGAGATATTTTCGTGTTGATCACCACTAAATGTTATGCGTTTGTGTTGACCAGCACTAGGTGTTATGCGTTTGTGTTGACCAGCACTGAGTGTTATGCGTTTGTGTTGACCAGCACTAAGTGTTATGCGTTTGTGTTGACCAGCACTAGGTGTTATGCGTTCGTGTTGACCAGCATAGGTGTTACGCGTTTGTGTTGACCAGCACTAAGTGTTACGCGTTTGTGTTGACCAGCACTGAGTGTTATGCGTTTGTGTTGACCAGCACTAAGTGTTATGCGTTTGTGTTGACCAGCACTAGGTGTTATTGCGTTCGTGTTGACCAGCACTAGGTGTTACGCGTTTGTGTTGACCAGCACTAAGTGTTACGCGTTTTTGTTGACCAGCACTAAGTGTTACGCGTTCGTGTTGACCAGCACTAAGTGTTACGCGTTCGTGTTGACCAGCCAGCACTGAGTGTTATGCGTTTGTGTTGACAAGCACTAAGTGTTATGCGTTTTGTGTTGACCAGCACTAGGTGTTATGCGTTCGTGTTGACCAGCTCTAGGTGTTGCGCGTTTGTGTTGACCAGCACTAGGTGTAACGCGTTTGTGTTGACCAGCACTAAGTGTTATGCGTTTGTGTTGACCAGCACTAAGTGTTACGCGTTCGTGTTGACCAGCACTAAGTGTTACGCGTTCGTGTTGACCAGCACTAAGTGTTACGCGTTTGTGTTGACCAGCACTAAGTGTTACGCGTTTGTGTTGACCAGCACTAAGTGTTACGCGTTCGTGTTGACCAGCACTAAGTGTTACGCATTCGTGTTGACCAGCACTAAGTGTTACGCGTTTGTGTTGACCAGCACTAGGTGTTACGCGTTTGTGTTGACCAGCACTAGGTGTTACGCGTTTGTGTTGAACAGCACTAAGTGTTACGCGTTTGTGTTGACCAGCACTAAGTGTTACGCGTTCGTGTTAACCAGCACTAAGTGTTACGCGTTTGTGTTGACCAGCACTAAGTGTTACGCGTTTGTGTTGACCAGCACAAAGTGTTATGCGTTTGTGTTGACCAGCACTAAGTGTTACGCGTTCGTGTTGACCAGCACTAAGTGTTACGCGTTCGTGTTGACCAGCACTAGGTGTTACGCGTTCGTGTTGACAAGCACTAAGTGTTATGCGTTCGTGTTGGTCAAAATAGTCTATATATAGTTTATATAGAATTTTATTTAGTTTGATTAGATAGGAATCTATAAGGTACAAACTCCCGGATCTATAACTTGAACTACACAGTACCAAAAAACAAAACAATGGTTATACACTTACTTTTTCATAGAAACAGCGGTTTGCCACTGAAGATATTTGAACTGTATAGATGTAGAATGCCTTTTTACATATTTCATTTCCATTTCACAACAAGAAAGGAGAAAATTGAAAGTCCAGTAAATAAAAGAATTAATACTCATTGACATACACTTGCTAGTCATCTACTGTAAGCCATCCTATAAACAAATTCTTCCGTTGTAAGGTTTACATAAGTTATGAGTATTTTTTGTTTTTGTTTTCTTTTTGTTTGTTTTTGTTTTCAAGCAGAACATTTTTCGTAAATAGTCTTCAATCTGATTTCATCCCAGTCTTTGTCTTGTTTATTTGAACCTGCTTTTCTTAAAATGCTTTTTAAATACGGTGACCCTCTAACAAATTACTATAACATATTCGGTTTTTATACAATTAAGACTGCTAGATGAACAAAATGTGCTTTTTTTAACATCACACATGTTATGACTAATACTTTTTCCATATTATATCTTTTTACTGAAGTTTATAGGAGAAAAAAGGAAAATAAGCTGTTTTAAAGCTATAGGTTGGTTCTTTTATATCCCTTTTGGGTTAAATTTACTGCAAGTACACGTTATTAGGAATGGCTAATTCTATTTCCCGCGTTCGAAAGACAAGGCGGTCCACGTGCGGTATACTCTCGACAGATTTAATGATTCTATGCTCACGAGCCATCAAAGAACGTGCGCACGTGCGTCGACAATGTCATGTATATATGAACGCCTCCAGGTATGGTGAAAAGTGAAATTAATAGCGCCGATAAGACACCTTTATAGCGATATCGAACGGTTATAGTGCGAGTCTCCACCGTTGGGTATAAAATGCAAATTCGGATATTATTTTCCATGTTTGTGCGAAAGAGATATGCCGACTTTATTTGCAGAGGTAATGATCCGCGGAGTATTTATGTAATACACGGAAGGATGTTCCTACTTTGATCATTCCGCTGTGATACGTCGCAGGAACTATTTTCTTGTTAATGACCGGCGTAGAAAATAATTAAAACACTATAAATAATCGGCAATTATTGACAGAACGGCTACGTTTTCTCACGGTAGTTTAACACGACTTTTCTATAAACGTTTACTTTTTTTGAGAGTTCGTTTTAAATGATGCATGGAATGCATTTATAAACATTTATAATGTCATACATTTGGAGACTTGTCGTTTTAACGCGCAATAATTTGAATGAACTGCAGATAAGGTAGTTTCTGTACTCTTTTTCCCATATGCTTAAGTTCCAGAAATGTACGCGAGATATTAACAAAATTGAGAATAAAATTTAAACATTCCTGATTTGCATGATTTTTTGCACTGTCCGGTTAGTTCAACTGATACAACGTTGGACTGTGAATCGGACGACCCGGGTTCGATTCCTGCACTTAGCAGGTCACTTTCGTTGTTGCTGTCTACGGACATTCGTACATCTGCTCTGGCATTTACAGAAGTAACTAGCACTTCATTGCGAAAGTTAAGACATATTGTTCTTGTTAACTGCTTGACAGCTTGTCCAAGAACGATGCAGTGCCTGAATTATGCTCTAACGAATTCAACGTGACATACTGGGTTAACTTAAAAAAAAAAATCTGCCTGATTTTCCATGAATAACCCTTACTTTCTACCGATAAAAATCTATGCTGGAAGTAAAGCAGACAAAACTAGAAAACTGGACTAAGAAATAAACTCTTCTACCTTGCGAGGCTCCATGGTTTGTGTACATTTATCTTAAAGTTGAATGCCTCAAGACGGGCCAAAATATTTCAAGAAAATCAAACTTGAGAACATTTTGCTGATATTTTAAGAAAGGTAAACTGGTTCAAGATTCAAACAATAATTTTCATGTTACGTGCGATTAAAGACTGATTTGCAGTATTTATCAACATATTTCTATTGCGTGACTAACGCAGTAAGGGATATCTTTGCATATTTTGATCTCTTTTGGTAATGTACGTAGATTGAAAGTGCCGTTAGCAATGTGTTAGTTACTTTCTTCACAATATTTAACTTATATGTACATTTTCAAAATCTTCATGAAAATAAGCATGAATCTGAAGACGTGCGGCTTTAACGTATATTCGCTGAATGCTTAGTTTTATTAACATTAGTATTTATATTGTAATGACAAATTAGATTAGTTCAAAGAAATTGAATAAATATCTGAATAAAGTTTGAGACTGAAGAAAGCGTTTAATATTGAATATCGTTCTCGAGTCTACTTCTTGGAAATAACCGGAATTCGTGTTATACCTATACGAAGAAATAAAACGTGACCATTGTCAAATAAGATGCTGATGCTAAATTGCTCGGATGCGCCTTCTGATTCTGACCCAGAACTTTAACAGTGACCATTGTACGTCATTTTACCGCCCATTTTACTCAAAGACCGTCATACATTCCATCTATGCAGTGTTCGTCTGTGATACCTTTTCACAATAAATTGACGGCGAAAGAAGTGTCATCAATATATTTTTAACCACGAAAGGTAATTTATAGTGACTTTTTGGGAATCTTGTAAAGACAACAGTCGAAATCATATACATGTAGTTTCTTTTCATCCCACATTATCAGATAGATGAAGCTCCTTGTAACCTCTCCTTTACTTAGGTCAGGACTGGCCGATTAGCTAAAAGAATTAACAACTTCCCGTAAGGAGAGTTCATCCATTTCAGGTATTTATTTGAATAATTACTAGGCTTGGTTTTGAGTAGAATTAAGAACAAACAGGCAAAGAGTTTCTATCAAGTTTAAGAATTCTTGTAGAAGAGTGCGAGTCTGTTGCAGGTTACTTCGTTTTATTCTTTTAATTTCGAATTGATATATAAAACATGTTGTTTATAAAAGATTTGTAGTAACAATTTCTATAGCCTACAAAAGTAGACTGTGCGCATTTAAGTGACTATTTCAAGCTTATTGTAGTCAATACGGCATGTCTACCTGATAAAAATCATCATTGTAAATATGTTGATATATCTACAATCGGATGCTGACGAAGGTTAAATACCATTTATTTGTTTATGAATTTTACCTTTAACCCATCTATGGCAGTAAATGCGTTCCATATTTGAATATTACATGAAATGAATTATACTCATATAAGACTGATACGGCGTTCCATATAAATATGTAGCTTTTGTGATGGCAAGTTGTTCGCCTTCTATAAGCAACAATTTATCCTTAACTATTCGGTAGATTTTGACCTTTGTGGGCCTTTCAAAAGTTACAGAACTGGTTCCAGGCGGATGTACATTGTATATGTAGGTCACAAGAGCTTAAATGCCCAGAGATTAGATACATGTTATTGATTACGCTAGAAGCATGTGTGGTCCAGTGCAAAAGTTATATAAAGCATACTTGAGGGTCAAAATTGGCCAAAACATTGAGGTCACTTAAAAAAGTCCACACATTTTTTTTACCACACGGAAATCCCAGTAATATGCCATGTTAACCTCAAAGTTTACCTGGATGTTACGCGCAAAACACTGGTCCCTTTGGAGACATATTTTGACAATGAATCCATCATGAAAAAAGAAAGCTATAAGACAAAGAGGAAATCAGATATACCAAATTTGACCTCCATGTGCAATTTTGACAGCAGGTGCAAACACCACACATCTGATTGTAGGAGCATGTTCTGAATATTCCGACAAACCATGAAGTAATAAGCTAGATACAAACACACAAGCACACACCACATACACTTATGCTTAACACGAAAAGCCTCTTCCTACACTCAATTCAGAAGAAGATTCTTGAAATCCACCAAGTATTAAAGTAATAGTGGTCACACAAATTTGACATTTGACCTTAACCTTTAAGGTGCAGCAGACATATGTTTTGCGCACGGCACATTGTCTAACGATGGTTTGACATACTCCACCGTATAGTAATGACAAAGTTTTACGCCGGTCAGGACTGGAGCTCAGGAAGCATATCCTGATATTTCATAGAAACCGGCCGGCAACTTATTTAAGCGACAAATTAGTTAATGTCAGTTATTTTTCACGTGTAATTTTCTTGTCCCGTTACTTTTAATTTATTTCATTTACATTTTATTCGGGGCAGGGCCTAGAGGACGCATTTGATGTATATAGAGAAACAAAAAGATTTTCTTTAACTTTTAATGCGCTTGAGAAAATTCTACGTCATTTTATAGTTTTGGAAATTTTAACGCAATTATAATCGATCCAGTCGCGGCATTTGCGGCCAGATTCCATTTCCATAAACCACCAATAATGCGAATTCCTTTTCATTCTCAGCAAAAATATCCGCAATTTAATGTTTTATAACATTTGTGTTTTTTTAAAACGTGAATGACAACCCCCGTTTACGCTGCAAAGTTAAGAACCATGGATAAATGGCCGTTTTATAGGTCACAAAATAGAGGCTTCGCTTTAATAAATTACGAAAACACATTTGTGTTTCGTCCATACTTCTGGAACAAAAACAATTTCAATAAATAATTCAGCAGAATGTGTTTGTTTCCATTGTCTGTGGAGTCTTTAATTTCCAAACACACGAACTATGGCGTGCATCAAATTACTAAGTCATAGAAAATGACCTTTACAACATTAAATGTATACGTAGTCATTTTAATTGAATATATGCATTATTTTATATCAAATTATTTTTTATGTAATGCTTAAGTTCATTTCATATCATTTAATACAGTTTAAGGAATTGGTCACTTTTAATTGGTATACAGTGTTTTGGTTATTGCGTGCGTGGTGTTAAAGTCAGTATACCTTAAGCTACCAACAGTCAGCCATATATTGTATTATAACAGTTCTTCATAACAATACACCTTGTTTTTTTCTTGATTTATAACGAAGTATGATGTTACGTTTTATATACGTGCATATACAACACGATGAGTTGTAATTATGTTCGAGTGTTAAAAAAGAAACGCTTGACAGGTGACGGCCCTTTGGAGCCGAGGGGGGATTATGCTTGAACAAAAACCAACAAGGCCAACAAGAAATCTGCAATCTTACAGCTCTAGACAAATCCAAGTAACATCTGACTGACATTAATACTCATACTTAGAACCTCACTCTGTATTGTCATGAAGTATTCTACCACCATTGAGCAGTTCAAGACAGGTGTTTCTAAACTGACGCCCTGTATTCTTTTACTTTTAACGCTGTACATATTTATTATACTGTACGTAGGTATTCTCCTAATGTATGCATGCGATACTGAGACTGAAATGAAAGACCAGTGAATGTAATAAACTTGTGTATAGAACAAGAAAGTTTTACGCGTCAACTGACTACTGAAGTTTTAGAATTGTTATCATAAAATATCTTCCACTCAAGGTGATAATTTGAACAGACCTTCTTAAGTAAGCCAGGTCACAGACTCAAAAACAACCGGGCAAAATAACATCAGTCCATCCTGTTTTGTACCGATGTATTTGAACAATGGGAAGGTAAGTTTGATAATTATGATGATTTTTCATTATCACACAGGATAGACCGACATTTTGACAATCCTACTGTATCGGTTTAATTATAATTGAGCAATTTTATAAAGGTTCATCTAAGGACCATTCCAGTATAGTTTCATTAAAATCTACAAAACAGTTAAGTAGTATATCTCGTTTTACACTTTTTTCTATTATAACACTGGCGGCCACCTTGTTCCACAGGCCGGAACCATTTGACCATTATTTTTATAAAGACCTATCTTTCATTATTTCTATAGTTTCATCAAAAGTTACCCGATAGTTACGAGAAGAGGTCATTTAAGTTTGTTTTTTTTAGTTTTGGTGGTCAACTTATTCTATTTGAGCAATCTTCGGAGAGGATCATCTTAGGATCATTCCTGAATATTTTCATCACTATTGGTGTAGGGGTTAAGGATGTCGGGCACAAGTGTATCACAATTATAGCCCACATTGAGCACATTTACTCGGGAGATCTAAAACATCATCATCAACAACAACAACAACAACAAATACTACTACGAAGACATCGCTATTAATGATGGGGAGGAGGATAATGGAGATGGTGGAGGTGATGAAGATGATGATGATAATGATGATGATGACGATAATGATGATCAAAATATTTCAGACAGTCTTTTTGTCAGCTCATAATAAATTATACGCAAGTCCTTCCTAATCCAAAGTACAAGTACTTTCAATGTAAATTGTAAATGTTTTCTTTCTTCGCCAAACAAACAAACATTCCCTATTTCAAAATACTTAGCACATGCAATATATATTTACTTTCGTCAAAACAAAATTAATTACAATTTGCAAGATTAGGACAGTTGATTTATTGTCACTCTTGGTTCACCTTTTGTTACAGTTAGATTAAGTTGATATTTTCAGATCATCACAGTATTTGTTTCGGGTAATAAAATAAATAACTTGTGGATTTGTGAGTAACAGTAAAATATCATATCTCGAAAGATCTTACCAGTATTTGTCTCGGGATGATATTTTTACTGTTACCCACAAACCCATGTGTTATTTATAATTATACTGTTGTATACATGTATAAGATAATTCTTCAAAAAAAATGACATACAGCTTATCAATATCGTTTCCACTTGATATACAAAGCAAAATCACAATGACAAAGCAAACGAGCATATAATTACCAAAAACATTTCCTGGCATCACAAAACGCTCCGTTGGGTCCTTTTATAGAAGCAAATAAGGCGTGATTGTATACTTCCATTAGGGGTCATTAAGGGACATAACAATGGTACTTTATTTCAATAAATCATAATAAAAACTCTCAATACGACGTTGTTTTGAATCATGATTTATTGCTCCGTTCTAAAACATGTTTTTTATTGCAATTTGATGGAGACCAGAAGTTTTCGAGCGAAAAGATTATTTTTTTGTCCTAAAGAATTAAAGGAAAGGAGAAATTCTAGAGGATGGTACATGATTGAATGTCATTATAGAAGTCAGGATGGACAAATGGAAAAAAATGCAAAATAAAACACTTTGTATTTCAATTTACACTGTAAATGATTATAAACAAGATCTTTAAAGAATTGTCATTTGTAAATTAATATAGAAAACCGTTATGATTCAAGTTTATTTGGACGAGTGAATTTAAAAAAAAAATGGCACCTGTCATGATCGTCTAAAAGTTAGGAATGAAAACAAAAACGTATAATACCTAGCTTACAATGTTGAATAGTTTTTCTTAAGTACAGAGAAACTGGAGGGTAGGGTTTTAACCTGAGTTTAGTTTTATACCCATACAATATGTACCGCAAGCAGTGAAACCTATTTCCCTCGAGGAAATGCCAACAGACATTAACTGACATTTCCGAATCGTTGTCAGTAATACATCCTGCCTTTACCAAATGTCCACAATCGGGATTCTGACACCTGATTCTACAGTTTGTAGATCAAACGCTTTTGCAAGAGAGCTTAAACTCATTCAGGTTTGAATAAGCCAGTGCTAGGGGGCGTGGACGGTAATTTGCACTTGACCGTACCGTACCGTCCATGAACAGGCTCAATCAAACCGAGCCTGCAACATGTTCAATTATGCCGTGTTGGGCTTTTTTAAAGGTATTCTTATTTTCTCTATTTGACCTTACGGTATATTATGTTGAGGTTTATACGTTACCGTTATCAACGACCAATTGCCAATGCTTGTTTGCTGAAAGTTGTCCCAAAATATAACACTGTATATTTGGATGGTTTGCGTTATTCAAAAACAGACTTCCGCATGAATTAATTATTGACTGGAATTGTCAGAATAGCGACTGTATACTAACCAGAGCCTCCCAGAACTAGTTTTGATGAATTAAATCGTGTTCCACTGGGGGCGTTTGTCAAATGCGGCACTCATATTATGACAGAACGAATATCATATCGTCGCAGATTAAAATCGCCCGCCCTTTGAATATCATCGCTTGTTTCTCTATAGTTCAACCCTTTCAAGTGTACCGATTTGATAAATGAATGACAGAAACCGTTACACACTGATGGTTTGTTTGATTGATTTTACGGTGCACCAACACAGTTTAGTTCATATGGCGTTGAAACAGGAAAGATGATTTTGGCTGACTTCGGGTGTTACAATCTTCAAACCAACACCAGGAGTCAAACCACTCCACCTGTTGGAGCTAAGAGATGCATAGACTCCAGTTTAGTCGCCACTTACTATCACGCATAGATAAACGTTGGCTACAATTTTGATACCCCAGCCATTAAATGCAACCCTTGGTCCATAAGGGAATACACACTAATTAGGTTTTCCTTAAGGGTGTGTAGCACTGTCTAGTTATAATTCAATTTTTAATATTGCGTTTTCTTTTTCATATTTTGTTTTTTTTACCAAAGAATCTATTGGATACTTCGGACTTAAAATGAACAAGTTTCGAATGTCACTTAAATGCACATTTGGTGTGGTCTCATTTTGATAACGGAAACTGCAAACAGATTTTAGGGCACATTTTATATAATTACTCAAGAACCAAAACTGTGTAATAACTTTCTAAAGAATATGTTCATTGCTCGTCAATCTGTCATTTAACACTAATATTTTTGATATGTCGAGATTTATTTCTTTGTACATGTCCCTTTGATGCATATAGTTGTTTATATTTTCATATGATAAAAATAATATATGCTTCCATCAGTGTAACAATCTTACATATACATTGAATTTACATAGACATTGATCTTTTTTTAGATTATGTATGTGTTTACTTTTATTTAAAAATACAGCAAAGAAAGAAAAGTGACGATAGGGCCGAGTGGGTAACACTCGGACTAGTAATCTAAATGTTGCTGACCGCGTGGGTTTAAACCCCATGAACATTCATTCCCTAGTACTGGTTGGTTCCAGGAACGGATCCGATAGTGTTCCAATAATCTTATAGCTTCCTACACAATCGAAAAAAATAAAATAGTATTGACTAACCGGGCAATATGTTTAATATGATAGATTTAGCAATGAGTTTGATAACTAAATGTTTATAAACCAGTATTGTTTGACATAACAGATATAGAAATCAAGTAACATGTATTCCATACAGTAGCTTTGTTTAATGTTCTACACAATTTATCTGAAACACACCCATACATATTATAACATTTATGTGCCAGTTCGCCTTTTCACCTGGCTCCGAAATATGTTAAACTTTATGTCAGATGTTTTAGAAACTAATTTAAATGAATCCATTTATTTCATTTATAGTAGAAAAAATAATGTAAAACTAAAGATCATCTAAATTAGGAGAAAAAATTCACAATTTGTTTCTATTATATTGTAGAACGCATTAGCTATGAAATTTAAATTGGAGATAAAAACAAACTATTACAAATACATAATATAACAAAAATTCTTAGAATAAAAACAAACTATTTAGCAAAAGATTGAAAAGCAAGGAAAACAAAGCAACATTTCTTAACTGACCGACAAAAGTTTTTATTTCATTTTTTTGAGTAGTAAAAAGTTTTCCGTATTTTAGAACACTAGATATGTTTGAGCTGTAAAATGTCAGTTCTCATTTATTCTGCTCGAGGAACTGATGAAAGTCACTCTCTGAAAATTGTTACAAATATGACGACTAAATGCTGACGACTTAATATGCAATTTTTCTAAATCTTGGGTCGACAGAGGATGGAAATATTTAATAAAACCAATTCAATTAGTCGCTCATGGGTCAAAATCATCAGACATGGGATAGATTTGAAATTAGATAAATGCTACATGGCTTATACTCTCTATTCAGTATAACACAAAGAATGGCCTCCCCTAATTAATTAAACCCTGATTAATTATATTCCCCCATCAATAGCCACGAAATTTGTTTCATTTGTGTGTTGTCTATCTATTCTTTAACAATCTATGGTTAGATGCGACCGTCTTACGTGAAATTTACCAAGAAATTTTGGATTTAAGAAACTGAAAGGGGATATTTGTGGATTTTTTTATATTCCCTTTGTTAAAGTTTAACCAGAAAGGTATGATTAGTGGTTTCTTTTCTATTTCTGAAACATTATGTAAAACATTACCATAAATAAATCAATATTGTTGTTTATTCTAAGTAGTTCCTTTAAAAGATAATATAACATTTTAGGCATTAAATGTTATAACATTCATAGCCATATAAAATTAAAAATAATACGAACATATGATGGGCAAGTACATTGAAAACAAAGATGTCTTGTAAAAATATCACATAAATTTAACAATTTTCTAAAAATATTGCAACAATTAAAACGAATGAAGTGTAAACCTTTATTTTATTTTACCAGCTTACTGAATGTCACAAGAAATAAACACGAACGAAACTCTTATACAGAAAAGGGGCAATAATTCCCTTGTATTAATCAACGACTTTATGATAAATCTAAAAAAATGATACTGATTGACTGTGATCATCAGTATATAGATAACGTTCACTTAGCTCATTTTAATAAATTATTATTAAATAATAACAATAATACGAGTAGTAATAATAACAACAAAACTATTTTTCGCAAATACCGAAAAGACTTAAATATATTCAATATACAGTGAACTAACTTATTTAATTTTGTAAATGCTTACTTATAAACACTAACCTATTCTAAAATCATTATTATTTTTAGAAAACGAGTGGTGTATTAACAAAGTAAATGCATTCTAACTAGATCATGCTTACACTTGCCTTAACTTGAAATCATATCGCAAACAATTGTCTTATATACCAACCTAATAATAATAATAATAATAATAATAATAATAATAATAATAATAATAATAATTAATATTATTATAATATTATTAATTATTATATTATTATTAAATGATGATGATTGATGATATTATGATATGATGAATGATATGATAATGATGATAATGATAATGATAATGATAATAATGATAACGATGATTCTTCATATGGTTGTTTCTGTTTTTTGTTGTTTTGTTTTCAGTTGATTTTGAATTTCTCCATGGAATTTTATTTTTAAAACATTTAAGAAATTTGTTATATCTTTTATTTCTGAATTAATTTGATACATTAATTAAATCAAAATATAAAATATTCGAAATTATCAGTTTTTTCTCTCTCTATTCTTTGTAGGAGAACTTCTGAGCTTGAAATTAAACAATTTTATAACCTTATGGCTCAATTAAGGGACACTGTATCTAATTTCAGACAATGGACTATAATTAAATTTCATTTATTTAAGTTAAAATCTTTGTTAACTAACTTTAAAATCCCGCGAGATTTGACTAATAGTATGCACAAGACGAGAATATCAGCGCGCGCGGCGTAAAAACCCGGATGAAATATCTAACTAGTTAATGCAATGTGTGAACGAGCCCTAACCAGTATCGAACAGATTGGCGATGTGGGGACATATTTCACAGAGACTCGCCGTCTACTGTCAAATATCGTGAAATCTCGCACTTCCGCGTTCGAATAAAGTGTAATCTCAGACTCTTCCTTCAGGCATCTTCACAAGTTTTCGCGACCCGCTGACGAAACTTTAACCCCGCATACAAAGCGATGCTCGGGTCTGTTCCATATTTATGGTTTAGACGTGTAAAGGTCGCTGTGAAGTCGCCGTGAATTCGATAAAATAGTACAATCTGGGTCTTTCATCCTAAATAATTGAGGAGAAAAATCGAGGAAACCCGTCTGTTTTACATTCCTCGCCGCTCTATGATTGCCATGGAAATATATAAATAAATTTCATAAGTTTCCATCTGTTTAACTATTATCATGAAGTTAATATAAAATGTTGTATAATAATGAGTCGTATCATACATTAGATTCATTGTCTTTCCTCATCTTCATTACATTTAAAATTCTTAGACAGAGTATTGGTTTCATATAAGAATTGAATTCAGTCTTCATATAAGCTTTTTCACCAACACAAACAGCTTCCAACTGTAACTAGAGACATAACATAGTTATATACATCTCTGATGTAACCAGATTAAATAAGTTATCATTATTTTATAAAAGATTTTTTCCAATTAACTAATTGTTTCATTGTTTATGTTAATATTATATATTTGTATAGATCTCTGATTATGTAGTATTACAATTTTGAAAAGCTATTGAGTGCAGTGAACAATATTAATGATTTCCCCAGATTTACACGATTGATTTACTGTTTACAATCAAACGATTCTATATCATTTATTAACAAACAACTCAAAACAAAAAAAAACTAGTACATATCTTATATTCACATAAATATATGCTATAAAAGCTTACAAGCATAAATTTATACTCTTGTTCCTATGTTTATTATTATTATTATTTTATGTTTATGCCAATACCCAAGCATCACACTGACCTATTTCTATCATATGTTTGCATATCTGATTTGCTCATGTTTTTTCATGATTTTGTAAATTAATTGTAATTGAAATAGTATCACTTTATTTAACATGTGACCTCATTTGTAATTTAACCACTCGCATATTATATGCATTGAAAATGAAACTGTATTAGTCAAGCGGAGCGATTAGACGTTCTGTGCTATATGTACATTGTTTCGTGTGGTTGCTAAAAACCCATCACTAACGACAAACGGATTCACGTGACAGACAACGACAGTCGAAACGCGACAATGTCACCCTGTTCAAGTTCTTCCTGTACAAAAACTTGTATAAGTCAACAGACAAACGCCGCATAAATAAACCCTTTTGTCATGTCTTTAAACAAAGAATATTTTCAGACATTGATTGAATTCCTTTTATAAGTGATCCAAACAATAAGATGTTGTGAGTTTTGTAAGTTATCTTTTAACAATAACTCTTCCTCATCGTTATTAATTTATAGAACTGATATAATACTGCACGCTTGTAAAGTCGATTTATGTTTGACAGTCGTTTTAATATTTCTTTTTTTTTTGATCTTTAATAAACGGTTGTTTAATTCTGATGATATATTTATTTCATTTATTACATTCATATACTATGTACATTGTAATTTACGACTGTTTGTTATATGACCATCGTCCAGCGTTTTGAGTCATCTTTGCTTACAGTAATTTAGATTTGACTATTTAACAAGTAAAAAAGTATGCAATATCACCAAATACCCTTAAAATGTGTCTCGGCATATCAGATGGAATAATTCGTGCAATGAGAAATGGTACTGCATTTGAAAATGCACCGCTTGCAGTACAATACAATACAATACAATACAATACAATATCTTTATTGCTTAATAGGCCACCATCCAAAAACAAAATATAGTTTACATGTAATTTGTTTACATATTTACAAAACAGTGTAAAAGTGTTATGGTAATAGTACAAATATTTAGTCAAATATATCATCGAAATTCACTGCGATTTGTTAAATAGAGAAAAATCTTTCTATAAAGTTTATCTTGCATTTATATGTAACAGATATATTATAAAATGTAGAAAGTGAAACAATCAAACTTGTAATAAATTTAAATCTGTTCTTAATCTAAATTCCACAAAAATTCTAGAGATATATATCCATTTTCTTACTGTATTTATTATTACTCGCCCAGCCTTCGATTCTTTGTTTTTTGTCAATTAATACATCGTCTCTTTTATAAACTTTATATTCATTCTTCTATTTATCTTTGACTTCTTCATTTGTTCTTCTTTCATGTATTGTCTCCCGTTTGTTAGACTCTGTACTCTTTGATAATCATAGTTGTAACCAAGCTTTGAATTATTAATGCACATGCACGATTCCAGTTACAGACAAAAGGCCAAATTGTATTGGCGAAACTATTTCCATTACGAGCAATATGTCCGGTCCGTTAAGGAGGTGACGAAGGTTAAGTGTGAAGTCGTCAAAGATCCATACATCCCATCACCCTCTTGCTGACCTAAGGCCTTTCATCAGCTGTCCAGATATTGACCAAGTGTCCAGTCGGGAATTGATGTTTCCCTCTTGTCATCCTCTGCTTGTAACAACTCCATTCCGCTGTTTTTAAGTAGTATATAAGAAACGCATCAAAATTATGACAGAATATTTACATATATTTATATGTATATACATGTTGTTTAAAACCCTTAAGTCAAACTAATAGAAGTGAATGGATACAGCAATTTTCCATGAGAAATATACGTGTGCTATAATTCTTAATGTTTAACTAAGTTACAGAAATTCTAGTCTAGATAATTTTAACTTGTAAGTTATCCTAGTTGTCCAAGATGCTCCTGGAATCTAGACCTTGCAATGAATGAGCTTAAATTTTCGAATTGCTAGCGAAACCATGTGTCATGTTACAAGGGCGGTCAATTTGTTCTGAAGTTTAAATTAAACTTTAATAAAGAGGGCCCTTCAAATCACTAGATCACTTGTCCTTTGTTGACCTTTTAAATGAAAAGGATCAATCAACACACGACTGTTCTATCACGAGTGACCTTAATTCTCCCCATTTACCATCCATTCTACGTTGCTGTGAAAATTGCCCATTTAAACTACTAGTATCGGATAAATTGTACACAATTAAAGTGAATTGGCACATAATGGAAGGTCCATAATACCATAATAGATAATGCATATAGTATTTAGTATAATACGCAACAACAAACCACGGATGGTGTTGTTTTTAAAGACTAGGAATTTGGGAAACATTATCCAAACTGGCATATCTATATAGCATATTATAAGCTGTTCTAGAACAATATATTATTATTCATCAGACAGAATCACCTTGAACTCTCTCAACATTTTTTTCAATAAATATCAAAATGATACATTCTATTGTTTTGATCAATATTTGTGAAATATTTATAGAAGTGCTCATTGTATAGACCAATCCACTTTAATAACAAAAACATGACTTGTTTGAATAAAACGGTTGTCGGTTCGTCTCCAGTTAAAGCAAATTTTCAAAAATGAGTATCAAAAATATTGCGATGAAATGAAAGCTCTCCAAATGAACAATTAATAATATTGACAGAGATGTATACGATTCTATCACAATTGGGTAAATGTTGGGTAACTGAGCGAGATAACGAACTAGTGTTTTATTCAAAAGTTCTTTTAAAGGGTATAAAGCTATATCTTATAAAATAGTTTTTGAATAAAATTTATCAATCGGTTCCATAATCATAGGGTCGATTTGTTTGTGTATGTTGATACATAAAAGGGACTTCACTGAGGTCTTAAAGGCTATAAAATAGAATTTCTTCCATAGATCAATTGGGACACTTAAAACAGAAAGATATGCAAAGGATAATAAATAAACATACTCAGAAATAAATTGTAAATCGTATTTTTCGTGGTGTTTTTATTTTTATTAAAAAGCGTTGTCATGCTCTTCAATTTTGGATCAGTTTTCACATTTATTATAAATGGGAATTAGCGAATGATCTGAAATTTTGCACACAAGGTATTGGTCCAGACCTTCATCAAATGGAACATTTATATCGAAAATGTATGTCCAGACCCGTCATGGGAGTCCCTTTAATTCAACTATCTAATATACATGTTTTTTTCTAAAGTTTTAAATTTGTTTCTTCATCTGATGTGCATATCTAACGTTACAATAATATTACTATGTGATGCTGTTGTATTTTTCCTAATCGAAAAAGTATCAATGTTAATTTTCTATGTCTCAATTATTCTTGTATTTAAGGGCGTCGTACCACTGAATTTAATGAGTATTCACCTCCGATATTCAATTGCATTGGGAAATATTTTTATTATAACCGTACCTGTTTGGATAGCAGTAAAAGTTACCGTATAATGAATGGAAGGCTACTGAAATACCACTGTGGTACCGTTTTTGCATTTTCATTATGTACTGTTAATGATGTATTCTGCGTAGAACTCTCGAGGTACCAAAAAGCAAATAGTAGGATGCATTCAGTCTGTTATTGATGCAATCAAATACTATATGATGTATTAACAAACAATACTTTATAAAGCATATTTTTCATTTCCTGTGGCCATTTTCATACTAAACAATTGTTACAAAAACGTATTAGATTATCATCAAAAGCCACGTGCATCTGTTATTTTCTATTGACATTAAAGCCGGATTTCTGCTTTTAAATCACCGTCTATGAATATCACATGATAAAACTTGCCTGATACGTCTAGTTTCAATCAGATTGTCATAGAATCAAATTGTCCGTTCTCTCCCGAGAACCCTTAATTTTTCCAACAAACTGATTCTTTTAAAATCGCATGTTTCCCTCAGGGTTCGCTATCAAAGCGTTCCCGCTCAATTCCTTTCAGTTCTATAGCAATATCGTCTGCAACGCATGGTCATATACAGTACTGTGTGTAGCTCTTTTGCGGTCAGCCTTTGCTAATATTCTGTTTTTGTTCCAATGAAGTTAACAGACGGGAAACTACAGAGAAGAATTTTTATGAAAACTGGTAAACGAGAATTTCTAGTGTTCGGTAATTTGCCGTAAAGTGATCGCATCTTACAAAGGCGGCAATAGAATTCAATGTCGCAAAACAGCGCACAGTGCTACTTGAATTATTATTCATTCGCTGTAGAAGAATTGATTTTCTTTTGATTTTTCAATTGATGGTCCTCATAAAATGACTTGAGAAATTCTTAACAGGTGTAGCTAGACACATTAAATGAGAAATAACGGGAAATAAAAGTAATGTCGCAATCTGTTTAACTTTTCTTTCGAACTGCTGTTGCCTCTGTAACTATATTAGGTTAAAGATAAAACTTTTGACCACGATTATCATTCAAGCTCTCAAAAATACGGCTAGTCAGCAGGAAGTGGGTTAATTAAATTTTTAGGAAAATGTTCAGGATAAAATTGATACTGTTACACATATATGAATAATGAATATATGATAATTATAATACATGTAGTAATAATTCATTTCAGTATATAAATACATGGCATTTCAAGATATAAAACGAAAAACAACATCACATAATTATTGTAATGAGTAGAACAACACCAAATAAAAAGCATAATACAATAAAACTATTTATGACTATAAAAAATAAACTTTTAATTATACAGTAGTGATAAGAAAACAATTTATGACACAGTAAAATAATTATTATTTTGAAAACTTTATATAAAAGGTATCAAATACCTCCAAGTTATTAATAAAAGGAAGAGATGTACCAGGACATGTATTCATACATCCAGGATTACTAATAAAGAGAGTGTGATTTATAAAAAAAATAATTGTATCTGAATTAAGGGCTGTAATAAAGAAAAAAAAAACACACAACTTTCATCAGTTTTGGAAACTAGTATATATATAACTTGTATTCGCGTACTCGTACATCTGGTGAGACAATCTGCAACTTTGTGGGGTCAATGTCATCTCTATATGCTAATTAGACGACATTTGAGCTACGTGACAGGGATTGTTGCGCATGCCTACTCGATGGCTCACAATCCTTCATTTGGAGGATGAGTTTTTGTTTGTATTTTTTCCAGGCCACCTTATAGTTGGTTGTTCTGTTTTTCTATTGGTCCAGATGCGTTTCCCCCCTAAAATACAATTCCTTCCCATAAACTATTATCGTGAACCGACGTTTCACATACCATTACTCTTCTAAACTTCTCAGGCTCCGAAACTTCAAGGTCAAGGTCACATATTTAGGTTCACAAGAAGGTAAGACTTTGCCGTCTATATCAATTACATTTTTTTCGTCCCTTCCGGACTAAAGGATTATGGGTAAACGACGAGGTGCGCCGGAAATTGTAGTTCCAGATCATTCATATATAAGTACAATACAAAATAGGTCTATTTTCTTCAAGGTAATCTCGTATAGGCTGAAATTTCTCGCGGAAAGATATTGTAACTCTCATGGGAAATCAAGAAAAATGTTGCAATACGTATATTGGTTGCTGGATATATCGTCTGCTTTATGAAAAATAGCGCGCATTATATTGAACCGTTGAACGATATTACATTCTCGTGGACTGGTGCAAAATTTTTGTACATCCTTCAAATCTAATAAGTAAAATCATCGGAAAATATTCTACTATTTATTTCAATATCAAAACGTTGCTATATACCAGTAACCGATTTCAACTAGATCTACCAAATACCCAATAGTTTGCCTATTTAAATGTTTGTTTATTTGTAAGGTTTTACTTTCGTATGGACCCCAGTCTGAAACAAGAATACTTTCGTATGGACCCCAGTCTGAAACAAGAAGTACCTTTAAAAAGATGCTGTGCCGAAGTAAAACAGGTTAACTTGCATATGTTAGATTTTTAGTTTTCCATGCAGTCATAAAAAGTGTAAGCATAGCTTGTATAAAAATGACCTAATGATTCTTGTTGAAAAGTGGAAAATTTCTCAATACTTGATTAATTTGCATAAATATATGAAAAGTTTAAATTGAACACATCAATAATCATATGATATATTTAACACTTATTGTGAACATCATACACTTAGGGTACCTGATAAGTTCTGATATTATTCTCGTCATTTTGTACAAAATTTAAAACTAGATCTTGTGTAAAATAAACTCAGTAAGTTCTTAAGAAAAATAAACTGCTCACTAGAAAATGTAATAAGATCTGAATGCAGTGTTAAATGTTTTGTGGGAGGAATTACTGTTAAACAGAACTTAAATATCTGAGCAATTTAACTAGAAAGTTTAAGAACTATCCTGTACATTTTTATTTTAGAACTATCCTTTACATTTTATTTATAATGGCAAGAACCATCCTTTACATTTTAGTTTAGAACTACATGTGTATCTTACATTTTATTTTAAAATAGCCAATGAGATTCCTAGATTTCATTTTGTAATTTCAAAATGACCAATGAAAACTCTTCCCTGTAAATTATTAAAGGAAGACAAACTAATTTTAGGGAAAAATAAGTTAGTGTTCAAACATATTGTAAAGTTTGAAATGTCCTGTAGTATTGACACAAGTGTTTCCGAGGGATCACTTTTTTCCAGAATTTAATTTACCTTTATAAAGTTTAGTGCTTTTACGATTATGTGCAGATGCACATGTCCGTCTGTTTGTCTGTTTCTCATCTGTAAGCTTAGTACATTGGCTTCTTCCTTTGTATACATGTACATTCCCACTTATGTACTTTATTTACGAGACTTTGATAGCTCAGCGGGAGAGCAACACTCCTTCACCATACTTTTTTAACAACTTATTTGAAGGAATGGCAGAGTGTACGTTTGAAAGTACATGTCAATACTTCGTTTGTTCTGGTGCCAATTTTAGCCGGGGAACTATCTAGATCGCAGTGTCTTGGCATTTAACATGGACTGTGAATTCTTACTGACTGTGCCAGGCGAACTCTTTACAAGAGGTATGAAAATCCAAACGTTGACATGCTTAGTTTTCTCTGGGTTTTGTGGGAGTGCTTAGAATACAACTGACTTATGAATAAAGACCACTGACAGACAATGCAAACTATTATTGGTGATTAATGCAATACATATGACATTTTGTGTTTATAGTTTTACACACATACAAGAATGATTATAGATAATTAGAGTTTGTAGGAAACATAAAAGAGAGACAGTGTTTTGTGTGCTGACAAATGATGTATTTATCTATATCATAAAGATTTTAGTTCAGTAAATATTACATGTTCCTAACATGGTCACCGATCCCTATAAACATTACATGACTTAG
Source organism: Ruditapes philippinarum (assembly GCF_026571515.1). Classification (NCBI taxonomy): domain Eukaryota; kingdom Metazoa; phylum Mollusca; class Bivalvia; order Venerida; family Veneridae; genus Ruditapes; species Ruditapes philippinarum. Next base: position 96,142 of record NW_026857902.1, on the reverse strand, counting down.
ATCATGTCCTATAGCATGTTCTCACAGCGCATACAATAACATTACATCTATATTTCAGTAACATGTTCTTACTTAAACTTACCCAGAACATGACTAGGGCTCATGAATGTCCCATATAGATAGAAATATTACATATGTGCTATGCTCAAGATGTAGATAATGTGCGGATTTTAATACTTGTATTATGATATTAACATATTACTCTGTACAGAGTGACAATGTGCCTTTTTTAAATTATGATATGTTGTATATACTGTATCACATTGATGAGACTATAATAAAGAATTATGTAAAAGTTTTGAAAAAGATGCTTAACGTCTGTTTGTTTATCATAAAGTTTTGGAAAAGTAAATAATTACCTTTGGTAACACGTATGACTATATAATTACGTCGGCTGAGATTTCTAGTCTGTATACAGCACGCGCCAACGAGCCGACAACTTACGTGCGATTTTTTTCAGTAAGCCCGCTCATTTTTCACACGTATATCTTATGTCAAGGGGTGGACGTAAGCATGCGTGCGATCTCCGTCGCGTTCTTATTCTCCATTAATTCATTTGATGTGTTTGCGGTAAAGGCCGGGACATGCTGCGTTTCCCTTTATTTTGAGAACCCGTGTGAAATTTACGTGTAAACCCTGTTGGATCTATATGGACCCGAGGTTCAGTAAATATATTATTATTTACTTCACAGACAATAGCTTTGTTAAATGTTTTAAAACGTCAGAACTTTACTATGCCGGTTAAAATGAAGAAAGAAAGAAATGTTTTCATTCCTTTGTATTATCATTTAATGTGTACACAATGTACAGTTTAAGCTGTCTTAAATTATAGTTTTAAACATTTGATTTGCATTTGTTTATACATTAAATACAGTATATTTAATGCATAAAACAACAACAACAGCAGCAACAACAACAACAACAACTCCACTCCAACCCCCCCCCCCCCAAAAAAAAAAAAAAAAAAAAAACTCCAAAAAAAGCTAATATAAAGAAAGATATTCCCGTTTTAATCATTATAGAACAGTTATTATTTATGTTGGAAGGGTACACGTTTATCCTGGTAGAGATAAACAGTTGTGCAGATTGGCATTGATTGAATAAGTTATGAAATGTTTACGTAAAAAAAAAGAAATAAAAATCTGAAAAATGCGACAAAAGTCGAAGAAAACAGATTACATGTTCAGGATTAAGCACTGTACTGCGTCATGGACTTTGTCGAATGTCATGTGGGGTCGTCAACCTTCATCTGTTATATAAACATATTTTTTAATATTTATTATAGCAATGTTTTTATGATACTATCTATTCATACAATGTATGCCACGTGATATTTGAAAATCAATTTGCTATACTAATACTGCATGGTTGTATTTCTTCATTTTTTGCAAACGCTTTATGTGAAATTATCAATAGCAATACCACACTTTTTGTACTGGAGAAGTGTTTGATACTTTGTACACACGTATACAAGAAGGGTAATAGTAATTATGCTTCTAGCTATATGACAGTAACCTGAAAAATTGTACTAAAAAGTAAGCATCAATTATTAAATGAAGTTATTTAATAAGTAAAATAACTATTGTTAAGTTAGGTTAGTTATTTATAACATGATATCATGGTAAACACATCGATGTCTTTTAAATAAAGAATACAATTCTGTAAAAGGACCCTTACCTGACATGCCATTACAAAATTGTCTAACCATATTTCTTTTTTCTTTCAATTTAAACCTTTACTTTCATAGTTATTGTTTCCTTACAATGGTACCTGAAAACACGTGCAGATAATAAAAGCAACGGTGCTAAAATAAAAGGAAAAGAAATTTGTGTTCACTCCGTCTATATAAAAATCGGTCAAAGATCACTTAAGTTTTAAACATCATTTTAGGCTCGGATATGTACTAATGTTGTGTAGTGACCGGGGGGGCGGGTAGGGATCGGACATGTGATCCCTGGGGTCAGTGGAAGACACATTTTGCCACTGATTCATTTAAGCTTTTTGTATAATGTCTAAAACAAAAAATTTTGCTGATACAAATGTCGCCTGCTTTGAAATGTCTTATTAAAGGAATGTCAATGGACTTCTCATGTATGTATTACAACTGTAGCATTATTTAGATACGTTTGTCCGTCTGACAGCACAACCAGATCGACATCTGTGTTTAGAAATCGTGTTAAGCTCGCTACAATTCTATTAGTTCTGAAAAATCGTTTTCTTTTTCTACTATGTCTGACTTTTCTTTAATTTCTGTTACGCCGTCGCAATGTCTTATGAAGATATATAATCGCAGACGAATTTGCAAGTTTTATTTTTCACCGTTCTTTGCAAGAACTGCAATGCTAAATTCCGGTTCGCCAATGACTTGTAATAAAATATTCAGATCGGGAAACCTTAATTCACGCCCGCAAATAACGGTAAAATCAGAAAAGAGCAATGTAATATTGGAAACACCCATCTCTCCATAGAGAGTCAAAAATCAATGACGACCTAATAAATATTCATATCCTAGTCACGTGGTTCTACGATGCTTGTCGTCTGCAAGTGGTATGAGAGACGCAGAGCCAATAACTATTGTCACAATTTATTAAGAATTGAAAGTTTGGAAGAACAACAAAATCTAACCTCGGAGCGGACCAATTTGGGGCTTAAGCGATAAGCCTAAATTAGAAAATTGTTAACGGGAAAAATTCTTTATCTGATTGGATTACAATAAATATAACGCGGCCTTATCTAGAAACATCCAAGGTTGAGGTGCAGGCCGAAATGAGTGTGGGACTTGAATCCCCGCATAACGGATACTTGCCGCCGTCGGGAAGTCCCGGGAGTCCGCCGGCATCTCTTGCCGACATGATTAGCCGGAATAAGATGCTCGAAGGTAAGCGCAGACGACTTTTTTTATAAAAAAAAGGCAGAAAGCTTTTATAACATTTCATGATACACATAAAAACTGTGTTTTCATTAAAATTTCAATTCTAAGAATACAGTTTTAAAATTAAAAGTTTTTGTTGACAGTGAGCTTTAGTCTTTCTAACAATACTAGTTTCATAGCCTTCCAATAAAGCCTTATTTGTGTAAAAAATAAAAAGAAATTATGTATATAGAATTTTTGTTTATAGAAAACTTATTTCATCTTAGTTTTTCCATGTACATTGTAGAACGGAATCGTTTATAATCCTGTCTCTGATTAATCTCGGGTCCTTATTGATTTTTACATCACAGTTCAATTAATTTGTCCCTAAAGAAGAAAATTATTTTTAATATTAATCGATTCATTATGAATGCTGGCCATAAAACATATAATTGATGAAAAGGTCATTTAAACGAACGCGCGCACGAAAAAAGTGACTGTGATAACCAAATACTTTTTATATTGCAACAAATGTGATCAAGTTTACTTTTTCTTTTCATCATTACAAATCAGGTGAGAGCATAGGTCAATTAAGACTGAATAGATAAAATATATTATCATAAAACAAATTTAATGTATACAATATTATTATATTTAGAACTTACTTGTAAATAAACGGTCTTCATGACAACGATTCCCCTATCCCATAATGCTTTTCCTGTAAGCTGTTTAAGTCTTTAATGTACGAAATTGGTATTCATTATGAATTTTTAAAAAATGAAATAATTTTTCATTCATTAAAAACAAGAGTTTTTTTATTATATAGTTACTGAGTCGTCGTGATGAATATTTTATATGTTGATATAAAAAACAAACGAATTGCGTAATAAAAAATAGTAACATACTGAAAACTTGGCACAGTTTAATTGCACAATTAAACACGCTTTTCAATTATAGCGAACTTTTAAATGTGATATTTATTATGCAATGCCAATTCAAAAGGTTCACGGCCTTGTACGTTTTTTTTCCATTTCGCTCACAACTATAATAAAAAAATCAAATAAAATATTAAAAAAGTATTGTAGCATGAATAACATATTTCATTTCTTGTGATTTTTTATTGATAAATCATTAAATCATTTTATCATTGATATTTATTGTGAGAATAAATTCAATTAAGTTGGTTTTTTTCCCTCATGGTACATACTTTAAAAATGTTAGCGTTAAAATAGATTTGGTGATAAGAAAATTTACGGATTTGAACATCAAGTATGAATATAATAGTAACCGAATATATTTATGACAATTTAACATATCAGGACTATTCTAATTGTACTAATAGTGGTTTTGTATGCCCTGTATTGTCAGTGGAAGATGTATGTCAGGTTTAAAGTTACAATATATTCTATCCGAGAATGTGTTAATATGAATTTTATATGATGTGAAAAAAATATATCGGAGTTATATTTTTATTATCTTTCTAATGCGATGAATATACATGTTAAGTATGTGAAAAAGTATAATAATATGAAAGTCCACTTTTTGATCTGATAAAGTATTATGGTGAACTGATATCATTTCATTGAACGTGAATAAATTGTCATGCCTAGAAGACGTTACGTGGAACGTTTAGGGCAGTTAACGCGTAGGTAAATGCGTACAACGTTGTCGCATGCAGAAAAAGAAATTTTGATAATTTTCTGATATTCGTTAAAACTGTTGCACCGACTTCCGGTATTAAGCCGACTTTCAACTGTTTAAGACGGATAATGAGGCTCTGCAGAGTTTCGGCACAGCCAAATATTTCAGCCAGTTTTTGATTTTTTTCTCGCATATAACATATCAATCACAATACCAAAGAATTGACTAACACTAATTCTATTCAGCTCTTTTTAAGATCGCGAAATGATGTCACCATATTAAGCGTTGAAATGACATCATTAATATGTAATAAGATGAGGTGTTCTGGCCAAAAACATTCTTTATTAAGGAAAGCGCTTTTTTTAGATGTTTCACGAAATATTTTACTAAATTATCATTTATAAGAATAATAAAATTCTATTTTTGTTCTGATAACATTGTGGTGCCACGTTTTTTCTTGCATTAATGTATTTTTTTTCTTCAATAATATGGCTGCAGACGTTACAATCACATATATATGTTTCACATATTACTTCAACAGGTGTTAAAAGTCGAAAAAATGTAATATTTGTTAACAATGTATATGAGACACAGTGTAAGATATAAAACCGTTGTTTAAGACGCATGGAAAATAAAGCATCAGTTCTATCATAAGCTCTAGAGACTGGCACGCACGTTTTGTGAAGGAACACAATTTTCATATCGCAGGTTTAGTAGGTTTCAGTTGAAATTATTTCGACCATGACTGTCATATTTATTAGTAAATGATTCAAATTTTATGCAAATGTCTGTAAAAACGGCGATGTAATAGCACCTCTTATTATTCCTCGAAGGTTTAATCTTCCGAGTTGTTTGTTATCATATAGAATACATCACCGCATTGTAAAATAGTTCGTGCACGGCACGGATTTTATCACTTATCGCTGTCATCCATCTTGTTGCCATTAGTAACCACGTGGAATCCGCTTATAGCGCGGAGTTGTAACCGGCTTACGGCCCTATCCTGACTGACATCTCAGTGTTACAATGTCTACTCTAGTCGGATCACGGACGATCGTCCAGGTGAAATAGACAGACACTAACTAAATGAAGCATGACTTGTCACAGGTAGTCCCCATATAAGATCAAAGACACCGCCGCACGCGCCCACCTGCTTCTACTAACAACAAAATAACGGTAACGGCGAACAGCAGATTCCTAATTTTGATTAATGACCTTTCGGCCAAATTCAATATTTCCAAAATATTGGAAAAATTGTGTGTATTTTCAAAGGCAATAAAATTTTGCTTACTTTCCACGCATGAATTGACAAAGGTATAATTTGTGAACCCGTCAACCTCTAAAAATGTGATTTGTTGATGAAAACAAGAATAAATCAATTTATTATATAATCTATAAATAGCTTTGAAATGCCTTTCCCTGATTGGCTAACAAGCAACTTTTTGTAAAAAATAACAGGTCAATATCAGAGTATATTCACTGTTTTTTTTCTAAAAATAGATTTTCAGAGTATATTCACCGGCTTTTCTTCTAAAAATAGATTTTCTGGAAATCCCTAAAAGACGCAAGACTTTGACGTGACATCACGCCAAGTTTGTTGTTATTATTCTATATTTTATACTAAAAACGTTGGGTGGGGTGTACATAATAGTCAAATTAGTCTATTTTTGTTACCGTTTTACATTTTTAAGAACAATAGGGATTAGCATGCCAATGGAAAGGGCCAAATTATGGAAACAGTAGACAAGCTGAAAAATAATGATTTCCGTTGTATGCAATGGCAGATGTGATAAGCCCTATATAAGCTATTTATAAATTATATAATAAAACAGATATGTACTTTTTAGCAGTTGAATATGATGTGATATGTACTGAAAAATTAATATTGACCTCGGCTATCGCCTCGGTCAATATTAATTTTTTCAGTACATATCACATCATATTCAACAGCTAAAAAGTCCATACATGTATTTGTATAATATTATTATGAAAGTTGACAAAAATACAAAATTACAACCCCCTCTAAATGAACAATATTTTATTGTTGGAGTTAAACCCGGAACGTATCGAAATGATTATAATAATAATAATAATAACAACAACAACAACAACAACAATAATAATAATAATAATAATAATAATAATAATAATAATAATAATAATAATAATAATAATAATAATAATAATAATAATAATAATAATAATAATAATAATAATAAGCACCCTCATACAAATACTGCACTCGCGCTTTTTATATATTATATATTTAACGCAGTTTTCTTATCTTACTTAAATGTTGAAACTTGGTTTCTTAAAACGATTTGGTTGCCAATTAAGTATTATAGTCTGTAAAAAGTTTGTAGAAAACAACAGCAGGTTAGTCACATTTATTTTAGGTTTAAGAATAACGAGAAATAGTCGTGCCACATACATGTGTATAAAATTCATCACTCGCACACCATTAGGCTGTGTGTTCGAATCCCGTGATGAATACTGACTGAGTTTATGTTATCTATCTATCAGACGGATTGGGCACTGTTTTTGTTCAGATGGCTTTGAATTTATTTAAGAATATATTGTAATTATTTTCAAATACTGCGTGTGCCGTGGGAAAGGTAGTTAGTTAAAAAATTCTGATCCGACAAGTAGATTTATATTTTTGACGTCCAACTTTTAAATGTCGCCAAACTTAAAAATGACGTCGAACTTATAAATGACGTCCAATTTGCACGTATGGTTATGTATATCCGATTCACTATAAACCATATCTTATTATTATGTTTCTCTGTATCTATATCAATACAAATTTACAACATAGAGAAGTTTCAGACATTAAAATGTAAAAAGAAAGTTAATCAGTTATTTCACATAATAACACATTCGTTGTATAATTATATACAGTCATTATCAAAAGAAACATACACATTATTTAGAAATTTTACGTATTTTTTTTATTCAAATCATAAAGCATGGTGGCTAGTTTAAGCCATGTACAATAATATTAACCCAAGATGAATGACCTTCTACAAAGGTTAAGTATACATGCTTTTATGTAATCTACGCCAAGGTGCAGTCCAACATACACAACAACAAAACAAGTTATATTTGCACTATGAACGCACCTATTTTTTAGGGTCATTTTCCAAGGAAATACACGTGTTTTCTGGACATTTTACTGTAGCCATGTTCTGTTATGCAAGTCCTTCGGTATACATATATATATATATATATATATATATGTGTGTCGTTATATATCTCTGTAGAAAAAAAGATAATGATAAAAAACTTTATTCAGAAAACGGCATTTCCGTAATAAATAACATACGTTATGTTAGATGCATATGTTTGTGGTAAAGAACACTTTTAATATAGTAAATTAAATGATGAATAGAGCGTTATTATACGTTTTCTTGATAATTTCGAAGGAAAAATGTGGGTCGAGTTGGGTCTACAAGTCAAAGTTTGAAGCCGTACATTCTCTAAATCACGATCTTAAACTTAAATGACAACAGAAACCATTTCAATTCTACAGGAAAGCGAGTATTCTTTATATAAACCCTAAAACATCTGTCTTTAGAACTCATCGCCGGGGAACGAAACCCGTGCTGTGTCACCGTGAAGTCAACAAGCTATAGACGGTAGAGGACGGACGGCAATGAAACCTTACAAATAATCGTAAATGTTTCTATTCCCCGGTCCCTACGGAAACCCTACTGGTATTTCAGCATTGTTTCGATCTAAGAACTTTACACGATTTCCGGTGAAGCCACATTCAATTCCTGCTAACTCACGAGCAGACGACGTTATTGAAAAATGTCATTGCGCATGTCCAAATAAAGAAAATATAGAGTTAAAACAATAAAGATAATATATACTATTATACCGCAAGCATTCAAGCAGTTATATAAGAAATATTTTACAAAATATAAGTGTTCATTAAATAAAAATCGTGCTCTGCTAGGAAAAAAAAAAACAACAAAAAGACAACGTTTTTTTTTTTGTTTCCTTTCTAGCCGTTAAATGGGTATTAAGCTTTTTGAATCGTTTCTGTTCATATAACATTTTGTTTTTGTTACAAAAGTTTGAAAACTGGAAGTGTTTCATTTTTTATGGCATGATATCGTCCCTCTCTATTTTTCTAGTTATTGTTTGGTAAGGTATTCTTTTATGAATCACTAACATATGCAAAAAATAATCAGATGTGTTTATCTATTAAATATTGATTTGGTTTTTTTTCAACACCATAAAAAGAATCGTGAGATACTTTAGGACACATATTTGGAAGCTTTTTTCTGTATTATTTTATAGTTGGTCATTAATTTTGCTGGACTATCAAGGTTATGATTACAAAAAAGATTACAAAAAGTTGCTTTTTCACATGAGAATGATGTGACATGCGTAGAATGCATATTAAATTATATTCTGTTTTGATATTTCTTTTTGAAGATGATCCACGTGAATGATTTTATGTTTTGACAAAGTTATGTTGTTGTTTTTTATCTCCAGCGTAAAATCGAAGTATCGACATGTTTTATCTTAAGAGTTAGGGCGAGAAAAGATATAAAACTGTTTCAGTAGACACGGCGCTTCTTTCCAAAACAAATTTTATACCAGGAACTGCATCGATTTGGGATTTTTTTTCTCCGCGGAGTAATTAAATTGCCATCACTGTAGTTAGGATTGATGCTGTACACAAATCACTGCACCGGAAATCTTGTTATTTCACAGAATTGACATTAATATATATTGATATTTCCGGCGTTAGTTTACTATTTATCAAACAAGTTACTGAAGTGAATAGAATTGTTTTGCAACAACGGTTTCACGGACTTGCTGAACTGTTTTATTCACCGTCCTGAAATATTTCAAAGAAGTATATAAACCCGTCAACTCAAGAAAATACCAAGGTGTCAATAAAATGAGTACAAGTAATAAGATATGATTCATTTAATATTTTCTATTCTGTTTAACTGACGATAAGGTGTACAAATTACCACACATAAGTTAGAAGTACTTAAAATGCATTTGCATAATTTGACAAAAGCAGCGTCAATTTACATTCAAATATGTTAACAGTAACAATGACATCCTTTGCAACGGAGTAATGTTTTACGCATGCGCAATGTATAACAACAAATGAAACGTTTTTATTGCTGATCCTATCGAATGCAGTCAAGATAGTAAAAATGTCGCACTTACATAATTCCCTTTCATTTTTATAAAACCTTTTGAAATAATCGCATGACTTTATGTTTACAGAATAGAAAAAAATAAAATAAAACGTTTTCTAATTTGCTATACTATAATAGGGCATCATAAGGACAGTTCGTGGAATAACTAAGGTCTATCTTGCATGCATAAAATTTTAAATAATTGTTTTTTATAACCTGCAAATTCGAACAACTTCCATTTATTCCAGTGGCAACTAGAGTAAACATCAAATGTTAAGTCTGAGCACACAAGCAGTAGGTATGACGTGTTTGGAGACACATATTAGACAAGCAGACATATATATCTTTATTATTTTCCAAATGTATGATCTGTTAATGTAAGCAAGTAAATATACACGGTGTAGCAATGTTTATCATTTTTGGTGCATTTTCAATTTTGCGTACTGATGCAGAAATTTTCTTCCTTTGTGAAAGCTCTCAGGAGTGTTTAATTAAGAACTACAGTTTATTTTTTTCCCTCATTTGATACTCCTTTTATGTTCATCTAAACATCTGGAAGCACGATAACAAATGTACTGACTTTCTTTTTGTGTACTTATATATTGATTTATATTTGAAAGTTGAAACAAGTTTTATTAAAATATTATGGCCAAAACATTTGAAAAAACAATGTGAAATTATCGCGAACTCCTTAGTTTGCTTTTTAATCGTTTGTGTATAAATGATCCTAGGAAATGGTTACCGTCTGATTTATCTTTTTTATGTTTTTTTTAAAATGCATATAAAATCAAGTACATGTATGTGTTATTTTCATTCGTTAAATATAAAGTAGCTTTATCATGCTCATTTTTACTATTGTTCATCTCTTTTGCAATTTTTTGCTACTAAAGAGTTTTTAAAGAATAAGTTTTCTGCGAAATTAGTTAGTATATCTTTCATAAATAGCAAAAACTTACGACAAACTTGTAGGGAGCGTCTTATGCATTGGTTAAATGAAAACACGATGAGAATTCCTTTTCTTCAACGATATTACGGCATACGCGCTAGCTGTAATAAAATTTTCTATGGCCACAATTACAAGCTTCAATAAAACTTCATATTCTGGTGTCCATTTCACTTTCTTTTCGTCAAATATCGTCAATATTTGCAAAGTGAGATACTTTGATGGGTCTTGACATTTTCTAACGCTCAATTTTCTCGGTTAATCATTGTCAATTAGCTCACCAGAGGGCGGAATATTGTCATGTGACTTGCACGTGGAGGGCGCGTGCCTCGGCGGAAGTTAGAATTTGACGCCATTTTAAATGGAAAGGATATATCTTCGGATGTATCAATAGCTTAAAGTATTGTAATGGAGTCTTGATACAAACACGTGCTAACGATAGAAACACATCTGTTATCAAACTGTTAGGAAAATTTAAGGGAAACACAAAATACCACCGAGAACGCGTTTAGGTTACCCGCCTGGCAAGAACAATTATAAAGAAATATGCTTTTATATATTTATCAAATGACGTCCCTTGTTTTCAGTGTAATTCAGCCCCTTATTTTGCACTTATTTGAATCGTCCAATGTTAGTTTAGTTCATACAAATTTATTTTAGTTCGATTGTGTTGGAAGCTATAACCTTACTGAAATACTTTCAATCCATTCCTGGAACCATCCACTACTAAGCAATGAATGTAAAGTTTGTTGCTCAAGGAAACAACGGCTTGTCCCTGATAGGGTTTGAACCCACGCGGTCAGCTTTAGATTACTAGTCCGACGCGCTGCCACTCCGGTGTTGATTAAAACAGTTTTCTTGCTTTGTAATATCATGCGATACTTGTAACAAGTGACCTACCTATGTCTAGTTAATTGCTTAAAAGAGACCAAGTTATTTGTAAGCAATATTTACCAGTGACCTAGTCATATCTAAATAATTGTTAATAGTGATCTAGCAATGTCTTAATTATTTTTAAAAATGACCTAGTCATGTAAAAATAATGGTTTCAAATGACCTAGCTATATGCATGTATAGATAAAAGAGACATTCAGGAACTCGACAAAAGTGGGGGTTTTCCCTGTCGTTTACCGAGATGTAACAAACTTTTATATAAAAGATAAAAGAAATGCTGGTACTCCGGGATAAGACAAAACATTTACTTAGCTCAAGATAACATTCATTTTTATTTTGATATCGTCCTGTTGATAAAAAGATCTTATTCTTTAAAAAAGTTTCAAAGAAAGTAGGTTCATAGTAAAAGATGTGGAGGCTTGGAATAAACAAATGTTTTACAAAATAGTAAAATAACAAAAATAAGAGTATTTGACAAACATACAAATAAAAAGTTTAAAATTACCAAAGTGTGCATCGGAATCGGTTAAAATTACTATTCAAGTTCGATATTGACTTTACGTTCTCCAAATGTCATCCTTTTTAAAATAAACGTGCATGTTCTGTCATCTATTTATTTAGTTGGGCAAGCGACTGTGACAATTTTATTATGTCAACTTTGTGCACATTCACTTTCGACAGGCATTGGTACGGATATCAAAGCAGTATCTACCGCAGTAGTCATAAAAGGGACCCTTTCTATAAAAATGCGACATATTCAATTATTGTACTTTTTTAAGTTTCATTCTCTATTGAAAACGTATTCAAGAAATCGAACTTTATCATGAGAAAATATTGACTATGTCGCGTGGGTCAGCCATGAAACCGGTGAAGCGGTAACTTTAAACAGTTGTGAGAAATGATAAAACTGCACGCGATCGTCACGGTGTATGAGTAAAACATCTGGCTATGTAATTCTTTTTATTCTTTTTTTTCCAAACAGTAATAAATCTTTGACTGTCGATCTTTAGGACTGAAACAGTAAAACAAGATGAAATGAAGATTGATCTCTACCCATTGGTCTTATCTCTATTTTAAAAGTTTGTTTAAGTATAATATTTATTATTCATTTACTTTTCGTATGAATTATGTATTGCAGACAACTCACATCAAAAGCTAGTTTGAAATGATTAGCTCCATTCTTGGTAAAAATTGTATGGTGCAGCAAGATATTAAGATACAAATTAAAGGATAATACGCTAGTTACATCATTAATTCTAAAGGTCTGCTTGTCAAAGATGAATTCACCATACAGTCACCATACAAAATACGTGTACCGTATGGTAGAGGTTTATGCTCTTATAATCCGTAAACATTCATGGTAAGCACTTTTGTCTCCTAATTTTGTCCAGGATTTATTTTATTTCGGTATTTGGACGTCTAAATGCAAGGTTGTTTTATCTGTTGTTTTTACCGTTCTCATGGCAACAGTCTTTAGCCTCCCAGTGCAACCCATGAGTCACAGATATATCAACACCATTCAGACTAATCGTAATGGATTTTTTATAATTGAAAAAAAAAAAAAAATAATAATAAAAATTGAAAAAAAATTAAAACACTAGGATAGTGTACCTTTTTCGTAGGAATCTTTCTTCCTTTATTGTCTGTAAAAGTATAAATAATTTTAATTATTCGTCACTATTTATATACTTAATGTAACTTTTACCATGAAAAGTAGATTAAAAATTAAAAAAAAAATCTCGTTTATTTTCTCATAAAACGTACTAATTTAAGCGCATATGTTCATTTCGCAATTATATGTATCGCTTTCAAAATGAGCCAGAGCCAATTTCTATAAGACCATTTCTAAAAGAATAAATATGAGACAGAAAATGACATTTGCCTCTGAATTAGAGAAATTCCATCTCGTTTGATTATATTACCGTCACAAGCGACACCTGTGGACAAAAGGCCGACAATGAACGTATAGACGAAATAGGAGAAAATACGTGTGCCTTAAACATTCATGGGTGTCGGAAACGCGTGAAGTTAAAGTGCCGACGTGAAAATATACATAACAAAAAGACAAAGTTCTGATAATAAAAGAATTATATTTCTTCGTGTAAGAATGAGCTATCGTTAATTTTGATATTAAAATACATTATATATACTGATAAATTGTCAGAAAAAGAAGAATGGTGGTGTAAAATGATGAAAACATGTATTATTTTATAAAGTTTATGATATTATATTTCATTAATTTACTGTGGTGTTAAGGAAACACAGAATATTACATATTTTGTTATCAGCATCTTTCAAGTCAGTTTTATAATAAATTTATTTAGATTTGTTCCCGTTTTAGATTTGATTGTGAGGAACTGTGAACTCAGTAATGAAACAAACTACATATACAACAAATATTGTCATTGTTACCTTAAATATAGATAATTAAATTGCTTTTAATACTGCGCAAAAAGCGATTGGTAAAAACCCGCAGGAAAACATGATTCGCTCGTTGAGGTGGCGGCAGCAGCAGCAGCAACAACAACAACAACAACAACATTAAAATAACTAGCTACAACAACAACAACAACAACAAAAAAAGATAAAAAAGTGACAATAAAACAACACCGAACCAACCCAGCCAAAAAACAAAAAACAAAACCAAAAACAAAAACCAAAAACAATGCAACAAAACATCAATTTTTGAAATGCAAAATATTGAAGAAAATGAGAGAAAATAGAACTAGCACGTGTAAAAATCGTGATGTAGGATAAAATGATTTTCTGCGTCAACACGGGATATAATTACATTATATTCTGTGTGAGCGTACCGCTTCCTCGCAAATAACTAATATCAGTAATTAAGTTATCTCTCAAACTCGCAAGTTTTAGTTAAATTAAATCCAACGTAACTCATTTTACTTCAATATGGGCACCGACACCGCATGCGCTAGAAACCAGCGTACGGTACTGTTATCCGTATTTATGACCTGGTTGTGTGACGTCTTGGAAAATTGGAGGTATAAAAATACATGTGTCCCGAGATGCTGTCTTGTTAGCTAGATTTTTCAAAAAACACATAGATTCCGGATGATTAGGATTTCAATAAAAAAAAACAACATCAATTTCTCAACTATATATTGAATGTTATCGAATATTATTGACATGACGTCATGAAAAATCACAGCTTAAGATATAAAATTGAAGTAACAGAACAACTGTGAAAAATCAGCTAAAGACACTTTGATACTATAGGTTCAAGTTTTAGTTACTCCAGGACGTAGCATTGCTAAGGCAATTTATTTTTAGCAGACTGTACTTTATCTAAGGAACATATTATATTTTTGACATATCAATGGTCAAGCGTTTTATTATATATTTTCAGCGGCAATCCCGAAATGTGCTGGATGCGGGGAGCCAATATTGGACCGCTTCATATTGAAAGTATTGGAACGATGTTGGCACGCCCGCTGCCTCAAATGTGCCGACTGCCATGCCCAGCTCACAGACAAATGCTTCTCAAAAGGGGACCATGTTTACTGCAAAGATGATTTCTTTAGGTAAGTACCCTGTACTATGTTTGCAGTTCCCATTTTTTGAGATTCAAGCAATATGAAAGTTTCATGAATTCTTCATTTCTAAATTGCAACAAAATGTTTTCATGTATTTGATGAATCATAGAAGAAGCATTTTGTAGAACCAATAAACAATCCCCTTACCGCTGAGTTCCTCCACTATAGTTGATTATTTGAGCAGATGAGACCTAAATAATGTACGTTACTGAATGAAATATTTTTTAAATCATTCAATCTTTATAATGAAACCTGTTAGGCACATGTATTGTGACGCCATTTTAAAGTTTTGGAATATTTAACATATTTATAAATTTTGATTAAAGATAGTACAAACTAAGCTAAAAGTGTCCTTTACTCATTTTGATATTCATTCTGTTATCAGTTATTTAATATACCTAACCTACTGGAAAATTATCTAAGTTCATTTGCTTTCCGCAATTTTTAAGCGACAGTTCAAACTTAAACTAAAAGTAAGAAATCAGGACCAGGTAGATTTGATGAAAAAAATAAAATAATGAAAAATAAACAAAAAGCAAAAAGAATAATAGCAACAAAATCAGCATACACACAAAACAAAATAAAGAAAGCGAACAACCGTGTTCTCTCTAAAATAAAGCACAAATATCGTGAAAAGTTTCTTTCCGATGGCGAAATATCACTTCAGATAATCGCAAGAAACTTTAAAAAGAAGGAAATAAATTATCATTTTACTTGTTGCTATCACGATATTTAATGAAATTAAATGGCCAAATCGCATGCCAGAGATTAGATGGAAACGATAACCAGGGAAAACATATGTTGGATTCGTCCGAATATTAACAAATTCCGTGTATCCATGACGTTATTTGCAAGGCAATTCTGTTTTTTGCATGAGATCTCGTGCGGAAGTTGGTAACGTTAATGGGTAGTATGGGTCACCTTGGGTGTCAGGACGGTCATTATGGGCGAACGCTCTTTCTTTCTCATAGTATTATAATTGATGCTGAATCAATTTAGATAGTTATCGTTTAAATACTTGAAGTTGAGTTATTTTACCTTCGAGGCTATTATAAAAAGCCATTTTCTATAATATCTACAAAAAATATCAGATCAAAACAATCATACATTTGTTTTATATAGATGGATGATTTGTTTTAACAAATTTCAAATTTTATATTTTTGTTTATCAAACTATTCATTTTAAGTGGATTAATGCTGATGAAGACAAATAGTAAAACTCATTATAAACAAACAAACAAACGTCATGTATATTAAGCCAATGGAACGGGGAGATTGAAATTTAATAATACAAATATGACAGAGACATATTCACCTTGTATAACTTTACATTTTAGGATCTATCCTAAGATAAAGGACTGTGACAGGATTAACCCTTACTTAAATGTTTTGAATGTTTTGAAATGATTTAGAAATGTAAAATGTTCATCCTCAAGAATCATTCGGTATATACCGCAGAATGGTCTTACTTTATACTCATAATTTGCTAAATTAACAAGAAGATGACGTGTGTTATATATGTGATGGCGACACTGCTGGCCTCCCCTCCCATGTATCTGCACCGGCTTAATCTCTAAACGAAAATTACACAACTTACGTTTCATTGGAACACGCACACAAAACTATCAAACACACAATACTATTAAACACATAACACTTTTACTATAACATATCTTATATAAAATTTATCAAGTATCTTTCCCTGATGTATAATAATTTCAATCCGCGCCGGGAGAACCTTTTTCTAAAAAAAGTCTTATCCATCGAGAGGTTATTTCGATCATTTTTTTTTCTATCTTTGATGTAATTTTGCAATTATCTCCGCCAAGTGAGAAATTAAGCCCGGATATATTCAAATATTATTAATATTTCACTACATTTGCATTAGGGTAGCGTCCCAGGGGCGACGGATAACCAGTTTCCAGGTTGCTTCATAAAATGCCAGGTTAGAAAAAAGTGCCATTTTATGTTAACGAATATTATCAAAGTGACTTACGCGTCATGTGCGTCTATTTTAAACCATTTTCTCATTTTCCTAATTAATTTCAAGGTGCAAAGAGTGTCCTTAAATATTTATAATAATTATTACTGTCCGTTTCGTGCCGTCACATCTTTAAACTATGAATAGTTTATAAAAGATAAAAGCAAAATGACAAGATATGATTATTTGATTAATGCAATCAATTTAATTAATAAATTGTCGTATACCGTTAAAGTTGTAAAAAATGACAATATTAGTCAGTCTCGGACCACTTCATTCGTTTAGAGTACCATTTTTTGTCATGGTCCGATCTCTCTAGTAGACACTTAAATTTAATTAAAACGAAATATCTTAAATCGAAATATCTAACTATGCATAGCAAAATAATGCGAAACGTTTTATGACAATTTCAAAGTATTCAATTTGTTAAAAATACATATATTGGAAATGGTTCTATTTCCCTTTATAGTGCTGAAATTACTTGATTTTATGATAAATATTCATCTCTATTTGTAATATATTCTAGTGAAAGAATCATTGAGTAGTGAACTGAAATATGGAAATTTATCTGAAAATCAAATGACTATATTTCCATAGTTTAACGAGCTGAACATTTAATATTTATTTTACACACAGAAAATGCCAAACATATTCCACTATTCCAAATTTACAAAGTAAACTTTCGCTGTCCATAACGAACGAACGAACGAACGAATTAACAAACAAACACACAAAAACAAACAAACCAAAGAATAAACTAACGAATGAACAAACTAACAAAAGATTTAACGACCAAAACTACGATATAACAACAACAGACAACAACAACAACAACAAACAGAAATAACAATTATCCATATTAATAATAAACAGTTTCCATGGTGATGCACATATCAGGAGAGCATGTCATTTATTTCTGTAATGTCGCCGGTAGGTGATGTATAATCATGTTGGTCTAATAAAAAGAACGCTCATTATATCATTCGAACATCACACCGAACAACTAGTATCAGTCCTAAGGTAATCTTTAAGATAATCTTTATTTATAGTCGGTTACAAAAACATATAAACATTAGCTATATAAGCTATTTTCCGACATAACAGACTATCCTTTAACAATACAAACAATCTGTATAAAAGAAAAATATATAAAAGTATTATGAAGATCAATGTACATTTATGAGTGAATCTGTAAAACAAATTAGGTTTATAAGCTGTATCGAACTTCGACGGAAAGGACAAGGTGCGTTGATGCAAGTCCAAGAGCTTATCACATTCATATTTGTAAAATTCTATTAGATGTTAAATGCCGTTTCTTAAATAATATTAACGGCATGGTTTTTTATTCGATCCATTTTTTTAATCATTTGATCCACCGGAAGCTTTCCAAATGTAAACTATAACAACAACAACTACAATAAACTTCAATGATATTACGTCAGTAAAAACAGACGCTTATTTTGTCGGTTAGAAGACATTTTCTTTTTGTACGTAAAAATTATTTCCAATCTTTGAGAATATTCGCGTAGTAAACGTTTTAAAACATGAACAGTTCTATATCTTGCAAAGAAACCCGTTGAGGATTCTAGAATTAAAATGGAATCATTAAATGGATTGTTTTATCCACCATTTGTGAAAATCGCTAATCTGACGTAAGTTCCCTTGCGTATCTCTTTGACAATGCTGTCATTGGTTAACCGTCTACAGAGAATTAGATTTTAAAACAAATTATAAAAGGAGCAATTACAGATGTTTTGCGTTAAACTAAATTGGTTATACTTAATTATCAGTTTCACTAATGTAAATCAACCGTACATTGGTTCTTTTAATTTCTGAAAGAGTTTATTTATGAAAGTATGTGATATTTATATTAAGTACATAGTAAATACGTATTAAACCAACGTTAATTATCAAAATTAAGATGAAATTATTATTAGAAACACACGATTACAGCATTACTTCTTTGCATAAAAATAACACTGACTTTTTGATCAGTTGTTTGCATTAATATAGCTTGGAATTATTGTTCCAGAGCTTTGCATGAAATAACACTGACTTATTGTTCCAGAACAGTGCATAAAACTAACTTTTTGTTCTGTGACTGCATTAATATAGCTCTGACTTATTGTCTAAGTTAGTGTTAGCGTTCAAGGGCTTTGCATGAAAAATAACATTGGCTTATTGTTCCAGAGCATTGTATGAGTAAAGCATATACTTTTTGTTTCAGAGCTTTGCATAAATATAACAATGACTTATTGTAACAGATATTTGTAATAAACAGACTTCACTCTGTGTTATTGTGAACATTAACAAGACCTTTGTCAAATAGCCTTAAGTCGACATGGACTAAATATAACGCAACTTTGCATTAGTGTCGTTCGCATACACCTTTGCTTTAGTACACAATGTATAGTATGGATTTTTTTTGTTACTATACAGTTTTTTTGCATATAAAGATAACAATTTCTTAATGCTTACAAACGCTGCATTAGAAAACACTTGATTATTATAAATTAAAGATTATATTCAATTATCGTTACAGGTTCAATTAATTTTTTTCTTTAAAGTTCGAGCATAAGAAATAGTCTCTCATCACATACAACAGCGATTTCAATAGAAATTGAAGATTTTCTTTTTCTTCAGAAAATTCAAATTTTGTTTATTTCCTTAATACAACATTCCTAATACAATAAAACCGAATTGAAGACATTCAAAATTTCATCAGAGATAAAACAAATAAACAAATAAATAAACAAATGAAAATTTCATGAACACAGTATACTCTTGATATTAATGCGCAGATGTCGCTAATGTAAGAAAATAAAACTTCTGCAATTAATTCTGCTCTGCTTTCAGACAAGCGGCAACATTTAGCCAAGATTTGAATCACTTTATGTCATCTGCCCCAGCGTGCTGATTGAAGCCTTGCAAAAGAAAATATTTATTTTGCCCAATTTCTCCATTTTCGGTGGAAATTCTTGTTTTCTTAAGGATTCATAAATATTGTCTGTATAAATAGAGGGAAGAGATAGCGCGGGTTATAAATCAGCGAGTGATACCGTCCCTGTACAAATACTGTAATGTTCGTGAAAAATGTTTTATGTTCATGAAGCGTTGATTATTTTCTTCTTTTTTTGTGTTATATTTTACAGCTTCTGGATGATAAACGTGATTAGCATAAAGGTTGCAGACGATACATATAAATGACTTTTTATGATACAAATCACAGCTTAAATTATTTAGTTCTAAGTGTATTAGTTTTATACTACAGTAGATACAAAATAAATCTATTGTGCGAAGAGTATACAGATTGTATATGATAACATTTTGAAGGGTTACAATTCTAATTCTGGGACAGTTGATCCTTCTGGACCATATTTGTCACGTGATAAAGCACATGCGGTGTTATATAAGATGTCAACGGCAAGATGTCTGCTCCCTTTCTTTTTTTCTACTTAGAAAAAAAGAAAGATAAATGAAAGATGCAACAGCATTTATGAAATATGAAAAACGCCTACTGTTTCATTTTTCTCTACTCAAGATATTAATATAAACATGTTTCTTTTAATTTTTTTCAGACATTTTGGTACGAAATGCGCAGGGTGCGATCGAGGTATTCCTCCGACGGAAGTAGTTCGGCGTGCGCAGGACAATGTTTATCATTTGGAATGTTTCGCATGCCTTATGTGCAGCCGACAACTCAACACGGGAGATGAGTTTTATTTAATGGAGGACAAAAAACTTGTTTGTAAAACGGATTATGAAGCAGCGAAAGCCAGAGGTGAGGGTGAGTTGAGTAATAAACCAATCTAAATATTTTGTTTAATTTCATCTTTCTGTACATAGAAATGCCCTGAAAATTATCTTTTCTTATTTCATTCA
This sequence comes from Ruditapes philippinarum, assembly GCF_026571515.1. Lineage (NCBI taxonomy): Eukaryota > Metazoa > Mollusca > Bivalvia > Venerida > Veneridae > Ruditapes > Ruditapes philippinarum. The sequence continues at coordinate 75,225 of NW_026857902.1, read as the reverse complement.
TTGGATTAATAAATTAATTTAATTAAATTTCTATGGGTAAATTGAAGGCTTTATCATATCATGACTAAAACAGTTAAACTAAATAGATGCAAAGATACACATACATATAAAAAATCCTCCACAAACTGTAACGGAAATAACATTTTTCAAATATTGACACGTGCTATGATTCTGTTTTGATTTGTCAATGCATTTAGCATTTCTTGAATCAAAAAGAAAATGTAAAAAAAATATATCATCATCAGGGACATGCAAACTGTCAGAAAGCATATATATTATACAATGAATATACAATGTATATATGTTTTTTGTTGTTGATGTTTTTTTACAGGTCAGTGACTATTGCCGTTAAAATTCAGAATGAAAATAGATGGAATACCAGTAAACCCTTATTGTTCGTTAAAACAAATCCCAGTCATTACTTTATAAATCTAGATTAATCTAAGCCTTTGGGGAGAAGTTAAAAGTACATGCACGCTACCACATTTTACTGATCTTTCAGTGTTTTCATATAAAACGCTTTGTGTGAAAATACCTACAAATCTGTATCATTGCGCAAACGATTTTCTCCCATTTATTTGTGATAGATTTCCCAACGGGTCACGAACAGCATTGAAAACAAATTATAAACTCTTTGTTGATATGCGGGGCTCAGATGATGAACCTTGATGCCCTTATATGTGCACTTCGCAACTTTTTCAGATAGTTAATATAAAAAAGAGATTTGATGCGACAAAATGTTGTTATACAATTTTCATCAAATGATCACAATATTCTGAATTTATGAGAGAGTTTTGAAAGTCTTATGAAAGTGTCGTCTGCTACTGAGTTGGTAGCTGTTTGTGACTTTGTATCACTTGTAATAATGTGATATAATTTCGGAAATATGTCACGTGACTGTAACATTGGTAAAAAATTCACTTTATCTCATTTTCTACTGAAACTAACACTCAAATACTTATATGTATGTAGGTTTGGAAATGAATACGTTACTTTGTGTTAGTTGCTTTTTGTTTTGTTTAAAAAATATGTGGTCTGTATCCAGAAGTGGACATATGCACGGGTCTTACAATACTTAAAGACATTGTTAAACATATACAAAGTTAATGCTCCGGGAATAAATTTGTTGTTAAGTTTAAGTCAGTGTGATGTTTAGAAAGGAAAAAGGACACCTAGGTGAAATGTTTATTATACAATAGAATTATCACAGTCTCAAATTGCTATAACGCCACATTTGTAAAATAAGCCTCGGTTACTTATAGTTTGATAGTTTGTAAGTGTTACAACTTTTGTGTAAACTGATATAATATATATTAAGACGAGTGTGTGAACTTATACCAGGTATATGTCACACGATGGTGAAATATGAATCTGTTTTGAGAAAAGGTTTCATTTTCCCGGAAAGAAAGGTCTATTACATTCTAAAACTGAAATCCGACTGCTCCTAATGTTCCAAATAAACTTTAACCTTAATGCTTCTTTATATTGGGTCATTCCGACACATATACACAGACGATTACCCATAATTGACCCCTTTATAAAAAGTGACAGACGAAGATTTTAAGTGGTTGAAAAATGAATTGTAGTAGAGACAATCGTTATTATATTCTTGTTATCATTACGTAATAAAGTTAAATGTCTCATGACATCAGTCTGTTATTATCAATGTTTTTTTTATATATATCACAGAGGGTTTTGGTGACTATGGTCTTGACGACGCCAGTAAGCGTCCACGTACTACAATAACAGCCAAACAGCTTGAAGCACTGAAGCGAGCGTACAACGAGAGCCCAAAACCCGCACGTCATGTGCGGGAACAATTGAGCGCTGAAACCGGCCTAGATATGAGAGTTGTGCAGGTGTGGTTTCAAAACAGGTCAGTATTATATTTACAAATGTACATTTGTATGAATTTAAAAATGGCGATCCTTTGCTTTAATTTTTAATGCTAAAACAAAATGCAATCGTACAAAATATTACTAATATTTTTCAACAAAATCAATTTTTGTGTTACCACCACAAATTTCCTCCATTTCCTCACGAACAAGAGTTAAGTCCTTTTTCATTTTTGAAACTGATGTATATAATCTTTTGTTTTAAAAATGAATATATAATTTTAATAATCCTCATTAGATACAAAATATTCATTACTCTGTATGATAGCATGGAAATTAGAATTCGCTTGCATTTACATTATTTTGACACCTAATGAATATTAAACAGTTATTAAAATAATGTGCACCAATTCAGGAGACCGGCATCGCGTGATCTCGTCTGTTAACCAAAAGATTGCATGACGGCGTAAGCAACTTTACCACAACTTGCCGCCAGGTGGTTGATTTATTACATTGATATACATATACATTGTATTATCATTGTACATGTTAGGTTTTAATAAAATTGAAATAAGATACCATAGCTAAGATCAAAGTGAAAGGACATTTAAATACAATTGTCAAGCGCCACCTCTTGTTCATGGCTCCTCTTGTTCATTCATATTCTTTTGATGGTGTCAATGTAAGCTCCTAATTGTCGCCGTTCAACAGTTGCTGGACTGCGGCAACATATACATTTAACAAGATTTGACCATTTCCAAGCCGCACGTACACCACCTGTTCTAAGCTAATCAGAATAGAGAATTTAATACCACATGATAACAGAATGGACGACAATTGACTTCATATAGGGGCTCCTACGGGGTAAGCCATCCGCAAAGTACTTGTAACAGTAGATTCTATCAATAGATGAACTTAAAGCTATTATTAGAAAAATATGGTTTTATTTATAGACGTGCCAAAGAGAAGCGTCTAAAGAAGGACGCTGGCCGACAAAGATGGAGCCCATATTTAAGACAACTGAAAAAGAATGGCGATATCGACAGCTCTTTAAGTGATGATCGTTCGGAAGATGGCATGACAGACTACCATGGTGCGTTGAAATTTCATCTAATGAAATTAACTCTAAGTACATTGTAAAATTGTAAAAATTATAAGCATTTTCACAGCTAAAACAAATTTGAAGAAAGCTCTTCGTTAAAAGAGTCCTGAAATTCTAGTACAATGCATAATTCTTTTTCTTTATCAGTAATATACTGTGTCAATTAACTTTCAATTGTTTCAATTACAGTTGACATAGATGAAATGGACCCCGGCTCTGTTCACAGTGGGCGTCTTTCGAGTGATATATTTGCTGGTTCCATGGATCATGAACAAAATATGACAGGCCATGGGCACCATGTGCCTCCAGGTACGCCTCCCATGGAAAATTGGGGCCCTTATGGTGGTATGATGAACACATCTAATTTCATGGAAAGGAGATCCCCTGGTATGAATGGACATTTAATTCCAATGGACGGAATCCCGCCAATGATGGGCGGAAATCCAATGGCACAAAGGATGATGCCTCCGGATATGAACGATAATGGCCGTGGTTATCCGGATTTTGGTCCAAATTCAAATCACGTGGAAGTTTATTGAGTGTAGATCTATTTCGGATAGTAAATAAAATTGGATTATTCGGGGATGAAATGCGCATATAATGTCTGGAGTCACCTCAAGTAGAGCGAAAGTCGATATAGTAACTTGGACTTGGGATCTTAGGAAATTCTAGGTAATATACAAAGCATTATGACATGTATCAGTATCATCTGTTGGCATTTGAATACTATGGTAGTCATCGATATTATGTGACGTAAATGTTATGTGACGTCATGAGAAAAAAACTGGAACGAATGAAGTTTTGATTAGGTAACAGAAAAAAATGGAAACTTTTGTGTGTGTACTTTGTGAAAGATAGCCCTTATGTTTGATGCTCATTATGTTGATAAGTAAGTATATTTATGTTTAATAGATAGTATACTTTGAAAACTGAAAAATTATCTACATATAGTATATATATCTACATAGATTCCATATTACTCTATCTGTACAAAAGAGCTTCTTGTACGTAAAACACAAACTATTCTTATTCTGGTCTTTTGATTTATATTGTAAGCGAACATACCTTTTACGAACATTGACGAAATTTGCCGATTGCCAGTGTGGGCTCCTCTATTAATGAAGGTGATTAAACCGGTAGAACCCATTAATGTACTGATTAAAAAAAAATGGAGAAAAAAGGCTAAGACATATTTCTTATTTTCCTTTATCTAATTTTCCCTTCATAAGAATATTGTTTTTCTGTATAAATTTTATTTTTATTGTTTTTGTTTTTAATTTTCGTACAGAAAGATTGGTAAAGTGCAATATTTACATATCAGTTCGAATAAATTTATGTGCGAATGTTATTTATCTGATTCTTTAGTCCTTGTCTTATTTAAAACTACTCGTTTGCAGTTGGAAATAGTCTGTCTTTAATTTCATATACTTTAATCTATTATGTGTGTGTTCCTGGAATTTTGGCAAGAAGTTTACAATTGAATATTAATTTTCTTCTCAGTATATTGACAAGAATGATAAGAAACGTGACATGATTATTGTGTATATAACATGTATGTTGATAGAGATTTAACCAAAATCTGAACAGTTTTTCCCCCAAAAAATTATTAACTTAAATAAATAATTTGAATAAAAATGTTGCAAAGCGAAATCTGGCAATGTTTTGATACCGTGTTTTTAGCACGATTTTCGCGACATTTTTTATAATATGTTCATGTCAGAAGTTAATAAGAGAGAGGAAAATTGTAAACGAGTGGTTTAAAAAAAATTATACTCAACATGTTTTCTAAATGGACACTCTTTGTCTGATTTAATTTGCAAAATATGCCATAAAACAACAACAACAACAACAACAACAACAACAAAACGTTCAATAACATGAAGAGAAAGATTGAACAAAAGGTTATTAAATGCACATGGACTATATATGAAATAGTCATCTTCTGTTCTAGTACGTTAAGCGATGGCTGAACAAAAACTTTTAAATATACTTTAATTTAGGGACTTTCGTTTTTTTAAGTAAATTTTATTTATATTACTGACAGGACCAGAAAAAATGCATGTACGAACAAACAATTTAAAAGTTTTTATTTTACGTTTTCTTTACCTTTTTAGATCATATTTGCTCTTTCTATTTAAATGGTATAAAATATAGTTTCTTTTTCAGTTGTAAATTTTGCAAACTATAGTACTTAATGCACAATCTGTTGTTTAATTTTCTTTAATTGACTGATTACGCAGCATTTTGCAGCATTTTTTTTTGAAAATGCTTCTAGCTTGAATTGGGAAATATGAGGCTTTTTTTCGTAAATTTAAGAAAATTCTAAAATGTTGATAAAAAAAACAGTGACTTAAGTTTTTTTCATATAGTATGTGTCAATCATATAACGTACAGCTACATTAAAATGTCAAAACAGCTCTAGTGTTCCCAGAAGCTGAAAGAGCTAGACATTAATAGCAGCTGGGATAATTTTTAAATTGGGGAAAAATATTTTAGATTGGGGCTATATATTAGAAAGAAAATGCCCTGTTTGTATAACTTTGCTGTTTCTTATTTTTAATCGGCACATTTTTTTTTTAAGAATCCATTTTTAACAGTGACCATTTTGAAAATTTGTTGAGTATATCGACATATTATTATATACACAAGAAGATGTTAAGTAGATATTTAATGTGTTATTAATGATATATAAATTTATTATTGTATGTATATAGTTCTCAGATATTGTTATATACGGATGACAAAAGGCTTGAATGAATTATTTTCTCATTTGCTATGAAATTCCCAACAGAATTTCATTAATTTCTTTTTCATGTCATTTTGTCTTTTGTATCATTTTATCATCACAGTTTGCCATGGTTATTTTTTTAATCATAATAAAAAAAGTTATGATTAAAAATTGATTTTTCATTAAAATGACAGATATATACCAGTCGGAAAATTGAACGTATGAAATTAATAAATTTAAATTTCATTATTTAAATGCTTGCACGTGCATTTCTTTAAGTATTTATTATTCTGTTTATTTAAGAATTGCAAATTAGCAAAATGACATTGTCGTCTGGTTAGCAGCCGAACGAAACTTCTTCAGAGGGTCGAAACGGTGGGGGGTCGAGGGTTAGGGGAGGGTGGGTTTATGTCTTGATCATAAGCTAGAGACTGCTCAACGAAAGGATACTTTAAAAAAAGGGGGATCCATCTAAAAATTAATTTTGGGAGTAAAAAAAATGCACAGATACTTAAAGAAAGTATTTTTGTTTTCATTTTTAACATCAACAGAGTCGGAAACAAAAAAAAAAGAAATGAGAATTTAATAAGGGACACCATTAACTTTGAAACTTACGTAATTTAAAAAAAGCACTACAGTTAGAAATTACATAATTATAAACTGTTTCTGTTTCCATGGTAATGAGTGATTTATTCGTTGTTATTGATTATTTTTATTGGCAATTCCATTTTTATTGTCTGGAACTGTGACGGTATTGCAGCATAATGTAATAAAAAACAAAAAATATTGAAATGTACAGTGTTGACTCTTATTTTATTTTTCTTCTTTTCCACGAAGACTGATAAATATGATGAAGAAGCACTTGGAATGGGCTAGATCCAAATATATAAAGATGTCTAACCGAATTAAACTGCAAAAATGAAAAGTGATACAACCATATATAAATTTGATTCAGATATAAGTTAAAAAATCAAAAAAATAAATACATATAAAAGATAATTTCTTCTGGATAAAAGACGTTTTAGAACTTGTAAACATACACGCGCACAGAGTATTCATAAATGTGTTCCTTTTATTTTTTGCTGCCCTGTATATAATGATTAAAATATTAGTTCAGTTTATGTTGAACACTATTTTATTGATAATCTTTTAATCAAAATAATGATTTACTTTAAAATAGATTTTACGGATTGGTTGAAAAGCTAAAATAGCTGTTTTTAAATCTTTCCGTAGTGATTAAAATATTCACATATTTCGGATAAACGTGTTCGTGGAGATCGCGTTATAATAGGCCCCTTTTGCAAAAATAGTCATATTTTCTTGGTGCGACACCGTTATATGTCGAGACGTCATCTTATATCACGCAGCAAAAATTAATGTCGCAACGTTGCCGTTAACTTCCGTTTTATATCGAAACGCCTCTTAATGTCACACTTGTCGCTAAATGTCACAACGATGTCTTTTAAATGTTACAACAGTCGTAATACATCACACAATCTTCTGTCGTTAAATTTCAATGTTAAATGCTAAACAACCATTTCGCTTAATGTCCCAACATTATCGTTAATGTCGTCAAATTTCTTTAAAGTTATTTTCAGATCAAGTTAAAAACATACAGATAACTTTCAATATTTTCATATCAACAATTAATAATATCAACATAACCTTTAAATTGATATAGTCAACTATCTTTTTTGAACTTAATTTAGAAATAACTCTTAACAAATTAAATTATGGTGTTTTTTAGCGTAAAGTAAAATCGATTGACATTTGATATTACTATTCCAACATTTAAGGGCAAGGATTTTTGTGATATTTAAGGACACTGACGACAGCGTTGCGACATTTAGCGACAGTTATGATATTAAGCGTCGTTGTGGCATGCTAACTATAAAACATAAAATTACCGTATACTAGTTATACCAACAGCCGTCGGTCGTGGAATCACGTGATGGCAGACATTTTTAACATTTCTTTCAAACGAAGCTACTCGTTTTCAAAATATAATAAATCAATAAATAAAAACTAATTAATCTTGGATTTCAAAGACCATATATTGAAGAAAATATTACAATATAGATGATTGAAGCATTGTCTAGGTGAACAGAAACGCACGTGATTTTAATTTCTGCTCTTTTACTATACAGACTGCTAATGAGTGCATTACGGCTTTCAAAGTGAATTGACTAGACATATTAATAATAAGATGTACTCACAAGGTTCATGAACCTACATATGGTAATGATAAAACATGTATATCTATATGTAATTATAAAACATTGATATCTACTTTTATTACATGCTTTTCGGTGGTTTATTGAAATATATCAGTGATATAAAAACTGGTAATTTCACTGTTTGAAACAGTGAAATTACCACTTTGATAATTTCACTGTTTTTGAATTTAAGCCCCTTACGTTGTTTCAGTGAAATACCAGCGTGCACAGAATTGGGTACCAACTTAATGACGTGACGTCGTAAATGACGTCACGATGTATTATTATTTGGCGCGCTTTTTATTCAGTATTAGGTATAATGTCTTTTTAAAACGTTTCTTTGCATGTAATAAAAAGAAATTTGTTTAGTTTAGTGTAAGATCGAAATATATTTCACCTTGTGAACACCAAAAGCGCCACTCGTGAAATATACCTTTTGGTGCTCACTCGGTGAAATATATTCCGATCTTACACTGAACTAAACAAATATCCTCTATGTAATGATAAAACACGGATATTTACATGCAATGATAAAACATTGATCTCTACATGTAATGATAAAAATTTATATCTACATGTAATAATAAAACACCGATATTTACATGTTATGATGAAACATGAATATCTTCATGAAACGGTAAAACATTTATACTACATGTAATGATAAAACAATGATATTTACATGCAATAATGATAAAACATGGATATCTACATACAATGGTTAAACATAACAAAAACATTGATATCTACATGTTATGATAAAACATTGATTTCTTCATGCAATGATAAAACATGGATATTTACATGCAATGATAAAACATGGATATTTATTGTTTGTTTTTATTTACCTGTCATTTCCATACTTTATAAGTTCTAAATGTCCTACATGTTATGTTTTGCAATTATTTGGGTAAAGTCTAAACTTTTTTAGATAACACAGTTTCAGAAGTAACATTTAAAATCATTTGGATTAAAATTAATAAATTTTATTTCAATACTGTGAAATTCAGTACGAAACGAGACAAAGCAGTGTTTCTAAGTTGTTTCATAGGACATATCCGTGAAGACAATTTTGCATCAATTAAAATATACTGCAAAAATAATGAGTAAGTCTAAAATAATGGTAACAGCGGGGATTAAACAACAGACCACTCGACCGACTGTGCTCCCGCAGATGTGACGATAACCTATATACATTAAGCATGTGGGACTTTCAAAAACATTAGTTATATACTCCATATTAATTAATTCTCGTAAACTACACGGACAGAACTAGAGTACTATCGAATATTCAAATGAGTGCTATAATATTTTCATAATTGACATGTCAGTAAAATCATACATAATGATAAAACATTTACATTTATATGAAATTAAGAGAGTTAAATTCTGAACAGACTGTGAGATGCGGACACTACCGTTATCTTTGATTTTGCTTTAAGTCCTGTCAAGCTGATTTATTTTTATTTTTAGTACGCAAGGGCTACTTACAGATTTAACAATGTGATAATTGAAAATTTAACGACCACCAAGTACAAAATTAATAAGAACACAAACGCTTAAACATAATACGAAACTTAAAGCTTCGATCCTTAACTAGCCTGGCTCGGTTCTAAACTTTCAATTGTCTTATCAAAATTAAAAGCTGGCAAATCCATTAACAGGGTATATTAAGAACATACATTCTCAAACGTCCATTTCTTATATATTTAAAAAAAAATGTTTACAAAGCTGAAGTGGATAATGAACAAAATTATTTACTTTCATTTATATTTAAATTTTCTCTATAGACAAATGTTCCTTTTTATGAAAAATGCTCAATTCTAAGAATGCAATCGAATCATTAATGAAAAAATGTTGTTTATGTAAAACTTTCAGGTAAAAAGACGTAGTTTGCGCCCTGATTGTATTCCTCTTCATGGTGTTATTGTGTGATTGCAATAACAAGATCCTATTTTATGTTATAATACAGATACCAGGGTCATCTGATAAATATATAGCCAATAGCAAAATATCCTTAAAATAATAATTATGAGCGTACATCTCAAGTCTACAATATTACATATTCAAGTCTAGTCATACAATCGATTTAATTAATAATAATAGAAACATCACCGCAAATATGACAATTTCAAAGTTGCACCATCCGGTTCAATTATGATCTAGGTTAGAACATAACATGTAATACCGGTTTTACTCGTACAACTGATTAAATTGCAGGAGCAATTGTCTAGGCTTACTCAATATGAATTGCTAAAGGGGATTTCCTCTCTAATACCGCTGTGTTGTTTTGAATTGAAAGGGCATATCAATACCAGTTTATAAAACCACGCCGTGTTTCCAGCATTGCTATCCGTTACCAACATCCGGTAGCGTTTAATTTCAACAACGCATAGTTTCCGATAGCAACATGTCACTTCCTTCCGGTAGAAATAACGTTGTCGTCTTCTGCGAACCTGTCGATCAGCCATCCATCCGTTACTTTAATGACCCCGGGGACGGAAAATTAAATCGTTTCCAAGTTGACGAATGTCGTAAAGAAATGGAGCCTTGTACAAGACTAATTAAAATCTTGCGTGCAGTTTTCATATATCACCGTCAATACCTGCGGAAACTAGCTTTTAATTTGCCGGCAATCGATCGGCGAAAGTATTTTATATTAAGATGGTAAAGATATTGTTTTTCTGCTACTGTTATCTGGCCATTACAGGCTTGCGACGTTATATCTGGAAATAGCGATGAAATGTCATTAATTTGAAAACAATGGGATCTGATAAGACTTTTCTGCTATGGAAGTAATTAGTACTTTACGACACACAAAGTATACCATCTCATTCATCAAAGCGCGAGACAAAGTCACGTGATCTTCTAATAGCTCTCATAAACCCATTCTTTCTTTATATTTCTTGAGTCAACTTACTAATGCTTTCAACATAAGTGTAATTCAAACAAGAAAAATACTTTGTTTTTTATATTGCTTCGACATTTGCGTCAGAAGGTGATGAAAGGAAACATATTAACGTGATATTTTCCCAATGTGACATAATCATACATATGTAGATGCTCATTTTCTTAAAAGACAGAAACGGCGTTCCATAATCTTAAAAACATTGTTAATGTCCATGTGGCTAAGACTGAGGATGAACAATGGATAAATCGGTTTAACTAGGAAGGAATAGTGCTGAAAAGCATGCTTTTCCTTCCTATTCATCCGTATTTGTAATATCAGATTATCCGAGCAAGGCGCTTTTGCCGTGCGTAAATTAACCTTTAATTAGATAAAGTTGATGTAAGGGGGAGTTTGCGAGAGCATCCCCCGGATTTTGCGGAGACTAAAAATTAATCAGTCAGAAAATACTGTGACAGATTAATTTTATTAATCTAGAAGTCTCCCTACATGATGGAATTAGAATAATGCAGACACTGGTCTGGTAGAGTTGTCACCAACTTGTTTACCTTCAGTCTCTGTATGAGATATAACCGTGGGTTTTATAGGAGAATAAATAGTCATCCCGGAATTATAACACTGTATTATAGCAATGATAGTGATAGCAGTGAACAATTAAAAAGAATGAATCACTAACTGTGATGACATCTAAACACCCCTACAATAATTTCTGTCAGATAAATCATATCTAAATCAAAATAAAATGTTCGAACAGGGTATTTCATTAAAGGATTACCAAGATTACAGGGTTGTCACCATGTGTCGGAAATATGACAGATTTTTTTTCCTTAATTGTCTAAGTCGTTTTGTCAAAAGAAATAACAAAATATTGTGTCAGATGATGTCAACATTCTGAAACCAATCCTGTGCAAGTGTTCAAGATTTTTAAAAAGTTTGAATATTTCATTCAAATGTTATGACTTGGTAAAACAAACTAAAAGAACATACAAAAGAATACAAAGGAAAAGTCAAATGATGTATATGTATAAACATGTACATTTGGAAAATGATTGATGTAACAATATCGTATAAAGTTAAAAGAAAACAAAAAGGAACAAATTAAGATAAATCGACATTAAAGATTTTGATCACATTATAAATTTAAAAATATCTAAGACTAATGAAGAATGAGTAAAGATGTATTTAACTCTTGTTAATAAAAGGTATTGCAAATCTGTTTTACTTACAGCTCTTTCCAAAACAAAGCAAATTTTTCCGAGAACGATAAGTGAGTTTGAATGTGGAGGGTTTTGCATCTTGTAAAGTACTTACAATTAAAATACAATGAAACTCGTCACGTAATTGATTAATTGATTTCAAGTTAATAGACTTGAATTATCTAAGTTAAAAATTTACTCTTTTTTATTTGAAGGATTGACAAGAAAACATATTATATGCTTTGTATATACAATGTAATATTATACGTGTAAAAGTCCTATATATTTTGGAGTAAATGCAATAGATTTCTATTGGGTCTTATTTCTTTGCTTATCCTTTGTAAATATAAACCATTTAAATCGGTATAAACTTACTAACAAACATTCAAACAATGAATTAAAAAGAATAATAAAACATACGAGTTCTAGTCATGCATTTTCCTTATAAGTACTTTCCTGCGTATGATGTTTTATGTACTGACATATACTGTTAATTTTAGACTTCACAAACTAAAGAGCTTTATCCCCAGCCACTTGCAGGGTCAGAAACCTATACCCGACTGGAACCGTCCCTGTGAACAGTTATATAAAAAGGTTTTTAACGTTTTTACACAAATGGGACATCCTTCTTGATCATTAAAATTGTGTTTAAACCATTTCCTCGAGAATTAAAAAAATCCCAAGTACCGCCAAGTCTCAAAAAAGTACATAAGATTTTTTTATTATCTTTTTGTGCAAATGGTTTAAAAACAATTTTAATGATAAAGACAGATACCCCAATTGTGTTTAAAGTTTTTATTGACATTTTACAGAGGTGGTTCAGCCCGAGGGACAGGGTTTGACCCCAAAGTGTCTGTGGCTTTATCATGGTAAAAAGATTTCACTAGGAAGTTTCGAGATACCTATATATGCACACAGAAAAGCTTATACACTTATTTCACGTTAATGTAAATATTAGAATAATATAAGATTTTCCCATTTTGGTAATGTACACATATATACAATATAGTCCAAAGTATAAGCAATTATGCATTTCTTTTTGTTTCGATTTGTTACGAAGGGGGCTGAAATCTTCACAAACTCAGATGGACTTCTTGTATGGTTTTGAATAAAATCACTTTTGTAATAAAGTTTCTTATTTATCATTTACGCGCTGGCAAGTTTAGATTATATATTTAACATCATTAAATTATTACATTTTGGCAAATCAGAATGACGTTACAATCGTCCGATTCCAAATTTTAATGATTTCCCGCAGGTTTTAGGGATCTATTATTATAAATACCGGTATTTAATAGGACAGAGAAGATCGCGAAAAGAAAAAAAGGCTAGTTTAGATAATTGCACAAACCTTTACATTTATTTCACAATGGCAAGAACTATCCTTTACATTTTTGTTAAGAACCATCTTAGAATGACAACAGCTATCCTTTAAATTTTATTTAGAATGGCCAACGAGATTCCCAGATTTTATTTTGTAATTTTAAATTGACCAATGAAAACTCAAAATAGCGCAGTCAAAAGAAAAACAATATACCCAACAAAAATACAAGCGTTTAATTATTGGTGCAAAGTGCAGGTAGAGACCTTTTTACATTACGATTTTTCCATAGCAACGTTGGTTGCATTTCGCGCATGCGCATTCTGCGCAGGGCAAAAGCGCAATAACGATAGCATACATTTAGCGCACTTAAAGTCTTTAAAAGGCGTGATTTCAAGCTTTGCTCTTTCTAATTGCAGGACCATGAATAGCAAGAGTTAATTTAGAAGATAAAACTATTGTAAAAATACTAGTAGCAAATTCTATACAGAAAGTTATATTAATACGTTCACTATATAACAAGCTATTAATATTGAAATACTGTTAAGAACATAAGTCAGATTCTAAATTATACTCGTTCGAACGTTATCTCAGAAAATCGTTCCATTTCTGTACAAAATGGTCATGAAGTCTATTAAGTTCCCTTAAAACTCGAAGAAAAAAGGAGTAACTGCTTAACCTAACTTTTATGAACAAAATTAATAACACAATAAAAAAAGACGAACGAACGATCGAACGAACGAAATAAACATCCAACGAACACACAGCCAGTCAACCAACCAGCCAACGAATGAACGAGCATTGTGCACGACTGTACCGAAGTAGGCACAGTAAAACGCTAAATTCTACTTCTCATGCTATTTATAACAATTACGTAACTTAATCTTTGGAAAATTTGCTAATAGTACCTTCTGTAACCTGATTAACAATGCTGGGAGTAATTAGTTAATGCGTATACAGTCAAATAATTACATTTTATCATTATGGTTTGACGGTATTGAATACACGTTGTTCTTTGCCATATGAAGTTAACTGAACAAAGATATATACCTAAACTAACATCTGAATTAAAAGGTCGGTATTTTTAGCATGTTAAATTCGATGAATTGCCATATTTCGTTTATAAATGTATCTAAAGTGATAAAGACAACACGTGGCTTACAAGAGTCATGGCAGATCTGAAAAATTTGACCAACTCAAAGTCCAACCTTTTTTAAAAGGCTTTATCTTAATTAAAACGACTATAAAATTCTAAACAGCAACGAATGTGTATACTGAACAAGTTTTGAAAAAGAAGAGAATGGTAAGAAAAAAGGAGAAAGTAGAACACAACAAATAAACGTTGTTGTCAACTTCCGGTTGTCAAGGGAACGTTCTCACCACCTTGGCCAAACGTTCGGATAGTGACTACTCGGAATTGTGTTTACCTTTTTTTATCGAAACTGTCTGTCTTTTTACTGAAAAAATATTGGAATTGATAAACCCAAGATTATATTCAAATACGTTTTTGATAATATACACGAAAATGGTAGATTTTCTTCGATGCTGGTTAACAACTTCGGGATATAAGGTCAAACCAGAAGTGTTCAGCACGTAGTTACCATTTCATCCCAGCGTCCATCTTACCATCGGGCATGTGACTGGAATATTTTCATCCGAGTGTTAATGCAACAAAAGTCTGGCTCATTTCAGTTATACATAGCTGTATCAAAACATTGATCTTAACTTTGTGAATTAATTCAATCCATTATGTAAAATGAATATTAAGTGTAAAAGCAACATAGCATTACAAAATAATATAACAAGTGAAAAAATCTTAATTTTATCTTGTCAATTCTGACATTTCATACAATAAAGTGAAAATGTAAATTCAAGCTCTTAGCGATCCTGATTAGAATCTTGAGCCCGGCATTATCAACGCTATATGCAGAGCGTATATTGAGCTGGCTTCATCACTAACATTGATATTTGTGACGGCGCGGCGGCATTCTGAGCGACGTTGTGAAGAGGTATTGTCGCTTGACGGGCGCCTGGGGAAATTAAGAGATGGGTTTCAATGGAGAATTATTGCGCTCTTTACCGTATAAATTTTACTCAATCAACTTAATAGAGTAAATGATAAAAAGCACTATAGTGTCCATATAAATGCCAGATGAGCGTCTAGGGAGGGTGAATGTCGCCGGTAAAGAAATAAACTGTATATCACTCGAATAAAAGTCTTCTTTGAGAAAGGTTTGAATGAAACAGATACCATGTTACCATAAACTTGCGACGTAAGTGGAACATATATACTTTATTTCAAATGAAATAAAGTACAATTCTCGCCGTAAGGAGCTTCGTAAATAATGCTTTCTCGGAGAATTTTAGTCTTCACACCCATACGTTAGTCTAGTTTGTTCACAATATATATTCTCTTTTTACATTTAAGTACTTGCGCAAATATGTGCGATGAATTGTATTCCGCTCCTATATATATATATTATAGGGAAACTAATCATAAAGCAAAGTGATTACATTGCCTTTATCAAAACATAAACAATAAATTATTAAAGTATATGCAGTTAATATGAAATTATATCAGAACAAACGTTATATTTTAAACATAATGCATCATATCAGAGGAAATGCAATAAAGTAGGTGTCTCCTTAGTGTTGGGGTTTTGAACTTACTGAGGCCCCCGTCTTTGTATTTCATAAATTGTATTTAGGATTTTATGGACAGGAGAAAATTTTATTTATATAGAATGCATCATTCATAGGAGGGATTGTTTATAAAAAAAATGTCTATGCATGGAAAATTGTAATTGTACTTTGCTTATTCTCGAGCTCGGCGTTTCCTGAAGTTTCGTTTGTCTTATGTTAGAAGTTTTTTTTTTATACCTTTATAATTGTTTTTTGGTCATGACTCGTTACAACTTAGCATTAGATTTGGTTGAGTTGACATTTTAAAGATATTTGTTTATATTGATTTTTTTAATATTATATTTTTACACAATTTATTATCACATTTGTTTTCTCAATAAGTTAATGCTTAAGATTTACTTTTTCAGTTATGCTTGAATTTTCACTTTTTTCACTTGTGGAGCATTGTTCAGATTTTTGCTTTTTCTGTAAGGCATTGTTTAAGTGTTTGTATTTGTTGTTAGGTGTTTGCCTTTTGGGTAAGGCATTGTTAAAGTTTTGGCCTTTTTATTGAGGCATTGGTATTGCTTTCAATTTTCCTTCTTTTTTTCCTTGTATTGTAAGAATTACTTTACGAATTCTTGTAAAATTGTATTATGTCTTCGAGAAGACTTTGGAAAGGATATTGCAATCTTTATTCAAACCTTTCAAATCGAGTGTTTGAATCATTTTACCTTACTTGTGTTCCATCATAACAGAGGTAGACCGAACAAAAGGAATAAGTGTCTTTTAGTAAACCCATAGGGAAAACCTGTTCACGTGACCTATTCATCACTTGTATACATGTTCGGAAATATAGCCTTGCATGCCAGCTATAAGTCGTTAAATGCGACAAAAAGGCATGTGAAACAATGGCATCAATAGCAGAGTGTTCCCATTGGGACTTGACTCCATTCATTGATGAGATTTTAATGGCGGTTAGGTTTATTTCATGTAGTCACTAATTGTGCAACTATAATTCAATATATCCACTTTATTTGTTTAACTATTAGATTGCTGAACTCTTGTATTTGACTGACCTTACTTTTGAAATATACTCGTATATATATTATTCATATATACTATCAGATATTTAAATACAAAAACACCAAAATGCAATAACCAAATCGTTTACTTTGAATATGTTCTAATAATACCTCTTTCATTGCCAAACGAAAATCTCTTTGTTTGCGCTGAGACTTATTGCAACAAAATTATTTCAAAAAAAAAAGAAAGAAAAAGAAGAAGAATAGACTTAAACATGATTAATAAACAAGAAGACTTAGAAACTTAATCCAATCCATCCCGCGAATGAAGACCGCATTATGAGCCATAGTACTGAAAGTACACGTTCATAGCTGGCGAAGTTTGTATTTTTCAAGATTATACATTCATGTTTTAGTTGTCACACAAAGAGCCATTTTTGTTAATGGCAGGATGGCGAAAGAACAACATAAGCCTTCTAAAAAGTCGTCTCTCAGGTCAGATTATGTCAAGGCATTTTACACAACAAAAACTACATGTTTAATAATAGTTAAAATAGTAGTTTTCCCCACTTTCATTACTTGTTGTATTCGCTTGATTATTAAGTTTTAGCCCATAAAACGTTGTCATCAACATTTAAATTCAAAAGCAACGTCATTTCGCATTTCGCATTTTGTAATGTTAACATTTTTTTTTAAATCAGATACAAAGTGTTTCTTAAAAATATTTCAGAATTTTACACAGACATCTCAGTTTCTATTTTCTGTCTTTTTTAAAGTCAGTCTGTCAAACTTGGGTTAAGATCAATATTTTGAATAAAAGTTTAATAATTTTCCCATTTCCAGACAAATTAGCTTTCGTTTAAAATAGTAGAAAGACGTTTTTTACTTCTTTTATGGATAAATAAACTTTAACAGAAAGACGGCCTGTTTTTGTTGAGAAGAAATGAATGCATTCTATATGACAGAAACAGGGTATAGTCAGTAATTATTTATGGCTGCAGATTGGACGGTTTGGTCCATAACTCGGCATGCCTTACACGTCTTCCTCCAAGAAGGTGTTTAATTATTCACCCATCTCTGCCATAACTGCATTAGCACGGGATTTTCGCGCTGAAATTCTTTAATTATTCATACTACCATATCATAAGTAAGGTTCAGCGGAAAAGAATAAGAGCCGCAGGTAAATAGACTAGGACCTTTGTTCTAACGTAAATTATGATATGTTAGTAGAAGTTTATAGAAATCCTGTAAGAGATAAGGTCATTGTGCTTTCTTTACAGCTTATTAAATATTCAGCAGCGAATAATGTCGTGAAGATAAAAAAACAAAGAATATGTTTAATTATTATTCAAGTGCATATTACAGTACATAAAAACAAGATGATTTCATGATTTTCAATTAAGATCAGAATAGATACCTCTTACATATGAAAACACTTAATATGGAGATTGGTGAATAATTCAGCATTTTTTTGTTAATATTTTAAAATTTATTGATTGTAAGTGAAAACCAACTTTTTGACTGTATGTCGTTTTATTTAATGAAATGAGGTTTGAACGATGACGACAATGTTGACTTTCACATAAAGACGACGACGATGATGATTTAGTGAGGTTGATAATGTTGTAGACAACGATGACGATGGTGATTATGATGATGATTAAAACGAACCTCCTGTTGGTGATGATAGTAGTGATGATGATGATGATGATGAAAATGATGATAAAAATGATGATGATGAAAACGAAACTCCCGTTGTTGATGACGATGATGATGATAATAGTGATGATGATGAAAATCAACCTTCTGTTGATGATAATGATGATAGTGGTGATGATGATGAAAATGAAATTCTCGTTGATGATGATGATGATGATGATGATGATAGTAGTAGTAGTGATGATGATGAAAACGAACATCCTGTTGGCGATAGTGATAGTAGTGATGAAGATGATGATGGTGATGATAAAAACGAAACTCCTGTTGATGATGATGATAGTAGTGATGATGATGAAAGTAGTGATGATTATGAAAACAAAACTCCCTTTGATGATGATGATGATGATAGTTGTGATGATTATGAAAACGAACCTCCTGTTGGCGATGATGATAGTTGTGATGATGATGATGATCATATGATGATGATGATGATGATAAAAAAGCGAAACTCCCGTTGATGATGATGATAGTAGTGATGATGATGAAAACGAAACTCCTGTTGATGATGATGATAGTAGTGATGATGATGAAAACGAAACTCTCGTAGATGATGATGATAGTAGTAGTGATAATGAAGAATAAGAGAATATGGAGATGCTAACAACAATGATTGAAAAGATGATGATGATGTTGTTAATGATGATGATGATGATAAAGCATATGATGATATGGACGATGTCGACAATAATGATTATGATGGTTATTTATGCTTAAGGAAAATAAAGAAATGATGATGATGATGATAATAATAATAATAATGATAATAATAATAATAATAATAATAATAACAACAATAATAATAATAATGATAATAATAATAAATAATAATAATAATAATAATAATAATAATAATATAATAATAATAATAATAATAATAATAATAATAATAATAATAATAATGACAATAATAATTCTTCTCCATATCAAAAAATACATATCTTATTTATAATATAGCCTTCAATTAAACAAGATAAGGAAATTAAAGAAATTCACACGAATGTGTACACATATATAAAACATATAAGCAACAAATATTTAAATCGACAGACACATGCATTCATCAGATTCGTTTAAATTGTATATCAAGTTTTTTTCATATTTCTTTTAAAAACATATAGAGAGGAAGATTCATTAATGTTTATAAATTATGCATACTTATATAGCTTTATTTCTGAAATTCCCTGTAAAATATTTTGTATTAGGTCTTACATGTATTATGTTTCCATTAGTAGTTGATCTAAGTGAATATGTTTCACTTTTCGAATACTCTAGGATATCTGCAATGTAGGAAAGAGTCGATCCTTGTATAGAATTAAATACTAATAATGCTGTATGATACATGCATATATTTTCAAAAGTCAACCAGTTTAATTGATGACGTTTTGACGGGTTTACACAATACAATCTTTGCTGCGCGTTTTTGCATTTTAATCACTTTTTCAAATTCAGTTTTGTTGCAAATACTCCATGTAATACAACAAACATTAAAACAAGGTAAAATATAGGCACTACAAAACATTTATGTCATTTCAGCGGATAAAAGGTTTGATATATGCAATTTGTGTTTGTAATTTATTACAGACGTGTTTTATTTTAATATTCCATTGGAAGTTTTCGTCTAAGAAAATAGCTAATAATTTCTGTGACTTCGTTTGACTAAGGCATGCCAGTTCTATATTTATACCTAATGAAGGTTTGGATTTTAATTTGTTGTCTGACCCTATTATCATACAAGTGGTCTTTTTTGGATTTATTGCCATGTTGTTTACTTTACACCACTTACTTATGTTATCAACATCACATTGCAGGGTTTTCTGAATCACTTCAATTTTTTTATTTGATGCATGCATAGTAGTATCGTCAGCATACATGTCTATCAGTGTGTTGTACTAAATGGCATATCATTAACTTAGGAAATGAAAAGTAAGGGGCCTGGTATAGACCCTTTAGAGACCCCTGATTTCATGTTTCAATGATTATTTCCATATTTGACAAACTGAGTTCTATTTTCAAGATATGATTTGTAAAGTTTTATTGAGGCGTTTGAGGAGAAGTATAATTTTAACTTATGTAACAATATTTTGTGATCTACCAAATCAAATACCTTCTTTAGCTCTAAAAATACTATGCCTATCAACCAACCGTTATCTAAATCATTGGGGAAGGATTCTATGAGTGGTATTCGAGCTGTTTTTCAGAAATGATTTTTTTCTGAAACCTGACTGATGATGAAGACGATGACGAAGATGACGTTGTTGATGATGATAACGATGATGATCACGATGAAGATTTTGTTGTTGTTGTTGTTGTTGATGATGATGATGATGTTGATAGTGTTGTTTTCATAAGGATGACGTTGACAGTGATCACAATGATTATTATTAAAATGTTAAAAATGAGAAAATGACGGTGATGATTATTGGTACGTCGATAAGCTATTGAATAATGTTTTTCATTTGTATTTTTCTTTAATTTGTATAAATACTAATGATTTATTTCTTTAGATTTCCCATTCGTTTGATGTCACGGTGTCTATCAAGTGATGCATCACAAAGACGATAACGATTCTTGGAGACAAAAAAAAAGAGTCGTTAAAATATTGGACAGATGGAGTGACGGTATTCTCATTCTGTTTACCTCGGTCTTTATGCTCCGTTATATCAACGCAGGTTTCATCTAAATGTTTGTGTTTTCTGTATTCACGATACAAGTAAACAAGGGACCAATACCCCCGTCATCAATCAAATTCCGTCCCTAATTGGGCCTGTCATAACAGTTCTAAATGATGAAATTATACCCCGTATTTTTGTAGAAAAATCTGGGAGCACCACAATAAAATGTCTGAGATATTATCTCTAAAACAAATATGGAAACGGTCAATTTTAATAGCTCAAAATCTGTGGTGTTTTTTGAAGACAGACAAATTATTTTATTATTTTTTCTTCTCCAGTTGGTTCCTAGTATATAATGTATAATAATTGGTTACAAAGTAAATTGCACCTTGTAAAATAGATTAAAATTGTTCAGGAAGTCTAAGTATCATGTTTCCTCAAACATTTTATATTTATTATATAAGGTTTTGATTTATACTAACATGTCATCATGTATCTAGCAAAAGAAATTCAAGGTAAACGCTGTCATGACAATCCAGAACGCATGCTTTTGGAAAAAGAAGTTTCATTTTTTTGCACAGAATTTAACAGTTTATATTCCGCCATATGCTCAGAAGAAAATTGTTGCTGTTAGATATTTTCATCATATAGCAGAGCCTGTAAAATAAAATGATATTATATAAAATTGCACAATGTATCTCGTTCTTTCTCGTTCTACTTTCAGATAATCCATTAGAAAGGCCATATGCTATTGCACTATAAGATTAATAGCGGGAAAACATTCGATTGTTTTCCATTAAAAGCAGTCATCAGTCATCTGCTAATGAAATGGATGAGTTTATTTTTTAAATAGACATCACATACCTGTTTTGCTGGTGTAAAAATGACCTCGTATAAATATGCATAAAAAAACACATTATTGTTGTGCCAATCGTGGAAAATCAAAATATTTTCAACACATTTTTGGTCGATATTCATCTAATTAAAAAGACATTCGTTTGCGTCTAAAATAATGTAGAAAATGAAAAATTAACTTACAGAAATGCCGAAAGAATATGTTTTCTGATATTTTACCTGTTGTATTAGAAAAAAGTGACTAATTCTGTTCGTAAAATCCTTATTGATTTTCCTGTCAGTATATATATAAAAAATAACAGGAAAAATTGAAAAATTAACTTACAGAAATGCCGAAAGAATATGTTTTCTGATATTTTACCTGTTGTATTAGAAAAAAGTGACTAATTCTGTTCGTAAAATCCTTATTGATTTTCCTGTCAGTATATATATATAAAAAAATAACAGAGAAAAATTGATTTCCGAAAGTCACCGTCATTTAAGCCATTCCATCACGCAATGGGTCAGGTAGTTTTGTCTGTAATTGACGTAGAAAAACAATGCATGATGAATAATATATTTCTTCTTAATTCTTTATTGCTGCCAGTAAACGTTGTCAAAAGAGATTCAACTATAGATATATTTAACGGAAAGGGACATAATCCGGTTATACACGAACTTTGTGAAAACTACCGAAAATATTAACACTGAATAATTCATTTCTTTTGAGTTCTTTTTATTGCATACATACAAGAATGTTCTGGGAACATTAAAGATTAATATTTCATAACAATTCAACAGGTTTGGAAAATACTTCAGAACTAGTGAATATCGATCAAATGTCCTCATGCTCAAAATTAACATACTAATACTGCGTCCGCCAGGAATAGGAAGAAGTACAATAAACGGGGACACAATTCAGTTAATAACGGACTATGTGAAAAATCCACGAAAAGTGAATAAATCATTTCTTTATGGTTATTTTATTGCTTCATGTAAATTTTGCTAAATGTGATACATTAAACGGAAAAGGACATAACCCGATAAATGACGGACTATGTGAAAAATTCCCGAAAAAATTTCCTACTTAATACTTCATTTCGTCTTTATTCTTTATCGTTTGCCTGTAAATGTTTACCTTTAGACACAATGAACATATTCCAAAGTAAGTTATAACTTACTACATAGATAATAAAACAATATAATTTCAAGCGTTACGCATATTTGCAATTAATCAGCGGAAATTTAATGAGTTTAAGTGCAAGCATAATCCTATAAAATATTAATGCAATGCTGTGAAGATGTTATGATATCAGTTTATGATTAAATTGAAGCCATACTTGATTTATAACCCACGATTTGTAAAACACTTATTTAATATTGCTACATTATAATCTATGTTTAACTAAAGAAAAAATCTTAATCAACATGATGTACAGAATACCTTTATCCATCTCCTAATATATATTTGAATGTTTGTTTTCCTTTTAATATATATTGTAGATGTTGCTATAACACCATACTGTCATTATTTTTCTTTTATTCAAACGAATAATTACGTTAAAATAAATTTAATATTGATAGCACCGAATTATAAAATTCTTGAAATGAACAATAGAAAAGTATGATATAGATTGTTTTGATAAAAAATACTTGTAAAAAATCCCCCAGCTATCTACTATTCTGGATGGATCGTGGTATAAAAGTCATTGCAACCACAGTTGTTTTTCTCTCTTCGATCGGTACGGGCACGTCGTTCAAAGGGCATTGGAGATCGGCAATTGATTGAAGAACAGACACATCGTGAAAGACGGCCAGATACTAACTACAGCTAGGTATTACGTGTAAGAAGGTCAATGTTCGCATACTCACTACAAGTAAAGGGATAACGTGTAAAACGGCCAAAGCTAGGGATTACGTGTAAAACGGCCAAAGCTATGGATTACGTGTAAAACGGCCAAAGCTAGGAGTTACGTGTAAGAAAGATATTGTTATATAAGATTAGTTTTGGTCGAAAATATTGTTATCTCAGGCCATACTTACATGGTTTACAGCTAGGGGTTACACACGATGTGAAAGACGACCAGATACTTACTACAGCTAGGGGTTACGTGTAAGACGGTCAATGTTCGCATACTCACTACAGTTAGGTGTTAAGTGTTAGACGGTCGATATTCGCATATTCACTACAGTTAGGTGTTAAGTGTAAGACGGCCAATGTTCGCATACTCACTACAGTTAGGTGTTAAGTGTAAGACGGCCAATGTTCGAAAACTCACTACAGTTAGGTCTTAAGTGTAAGACGGCCAATGTTCGCAAACTCACTACAGTTAGGTGTTAAGTGTAAGACGGCCAATGTTCGCCTGCTCACTACAGCTAAGGGTTACGTATAAGACGGTCAATGTAAGCATACTCTCTACGGCTAAGGGCTACGTATAAGACGGCCACAGCTATGGATTACGTATAAGACGGCCAATGTTTGCCTACTCACTACAGCTAAGGGTTACGTGTAAGACAGCCAATGTTCGCATACTCACTACAGCTAGGGGTTACGTGTAAGACGCCCTATGTTCGCATACTCACTTCAGCTAGGGGTTACGGGTAAGACGGCCAATGTTCGCATACTTACTACAGCTAGGGTTACGTGTAAGACGGCCAATGTTCGCATACTCACTACAGCTAGGGTTACGTGTAAGACGGCCTAATGTTCGCATACTCACTTCAGCTAGAGGTTAAGTGTAAGACGGCCAATGTTCGCATACTCACTTCAGCTAGGGTTATGTGTAAGACGGCCAATGTTCGCATACTCACTTCAGCTAGGGTTACGTGTAAGACGGCCAATGTTCGCATACTCACTTCAGCTTAGGGTTACGTGTAAGACGGCCTATGTTCGCATACTCACTACAGCTAGGGGTTACGTGTAAGACCCCAAATGTTCACATACTCACTACAGCTAGGTGTTGCGTGTAAGACGGCCTATGTTCGCATACTCACTTCAGCTAGGGGTTACGTGTAAGACGGCCAATGTTCACATACTCACTTCAGCTAAGGGTTACGTGTAAGACGGCCGATATTCGCATACTCTTTACAGCTAAGGGTTACGTGCAAGACGGCCAATGTTCGCATACTCTTTACAACTAGGGGTTACGTGTAAGACGGTCAATGTTCGCATACTCACTACAGTTAGGTGTTAAGTGTAAGACGGCCGATGTTCGCATACTCACTACAGCTAAGGTGTTACGTGTAAGACGGCCAATGTTCGCATACTCACTACAGTTAAGTGTTAAGTGTAAGACGGCCGATATTCGCATACTCTTTACAGCTAAGGGTTACGTGTAAGACGGCCAATGTTCGCATACTCACTTTACAGCTAGGGGTTACGTGTAAGACGGCCTATGTTCGCATACTCACTACAGCTAGGGTTAAGTGTAAGACGGCCTATGTTCGCATACTCACTACAGCTAGGGGTTACGTGTAAGACGGCCAATGTTCGCATACTCTTTACAGCTAAGGGTTGCGTGTAAGACGGCCAATGTTCGCATACTCTTTACAGCTAGGGATTACGTGTAAGACGGCCAATGTTCACATACTCACTTCAGCTAGGGGTTACGTGTAAGACGGCCTATGTTCGCATACTCACTACAGCTAGGGGTTGCGTGTAAGACGGCCTATGTTCGCATACTCACTACAGCTAGGGGTTACGTGTAAGACGGCCTATGTTCGCATACTCACTACAGCTAGGGGTTGCGTGTAAGACGGCCTATGTTGGCATACTCACTACAGATTAGGGGTTACGTGTTAAAGCATTTACGAAATATTTCGAATAAAAATAATGCATAATAGTTAAAGTGAGAACTAGACAGATATAGGGTAATATTAATTCACACTAGCTATAAACAAACATTCTGCTTTCACCGTATTTCCCAGGGGGATAAAATCAGAGGAGGGTATCATGATTAAATTTGGAACATATATATTAGATTCGATTTTCAGATTTTTTTTGTAGGAAATAGTATCACGTTGTGTTTTTTGTTTTTCAAGTAAGGAAGGAAGGGCATACTAACATTCAAACTTGGTGAAATACTGCTTCTTTTAGTGCGCGTTGAAATAATGAATGAAAATAAAACTGATTTGTTCGGGAAACACAAAGTGTGTTAATTTGATTACTTTCCGAGATGGAATTTGTTTAATTCAATCAACGCAGCTCAGAACTGATTGGAGTAGGGGTTTGCGAATATAACATGATCAACTTGATTGGATTAGCTTACACTTCGCCGGCTCAAGAACATGTTCTAAGGCGCTACGTTCTTTTTCTGACACGAAGTAAATGAATTAAAATTTCGAGTAAAGAATAAGCAAAGATTACAAAGTAAAAAAATGTGGCAAACGTATGAAAGAGGGCTTCACTCTCGGTAGACTTGTAAACAGGAAAAAAGATAGAGGCCAAGTAATCCCATTGCGGTGATGTCAAAATAAGCGAAATGTAGGTAATACGCGGAATGTAGGTAATGAGCGGAATGTGCGGGTTGGGAATTCTGTGACACTTGTAGATTAAGTTTCACCCCATTTTGACATAAACATGTAAGTTAACAACTTTATTAAATATGAAAATCAATTACGTGAATATATGTACATGCCATCTTCACATCTTCATGCCATAGTCTGCAATCACATAGAGTTTTCAGATTATCTTGTTCAGCGGAACACCATATTGTCAAAATGCCGAAATTCAGAAGGATATGGTTATTTTTTATTCTATTGCTTTTCAGTGGCATTTAGTTATTTAATATATCATCCATTACATATCGGTCATAGTCAGTCGCACTACTTCCCTATTTTTTCCGTCTACAAAAAAAAATCATAACATATTTGCTTTGAATACACAGTATGAAAATTTATAATAGAATACATACATGACAATTCATTCAAAATGTAAATTATGAATTATTTTGAATGAATAAAAACGATTATGAATATATTTTGATTCGGTATTTATGAGAAATAGTAATAACAATTATAAATACTTATACTCAATAAAAAAATGTAAAAATGATCATAACAACTGGAGCAACAATATCATTAGCAATAGTAATGTAAATAATATAATCAACAGCAAAGAATAGTTCAATAAAACAACCACAACAATGTAACCAACACAAAGACCCCCCGCCAAAAAAAACCAAAACAACAACAAATAAATGAATAAACAAAAAATAAAGAAAACACAGAAAAAAACAACAACAACAAAACATAAAAAAAACAACAAAAAAAACAACAAACAAACAACAGCAAGAACAACGACGACAACGAAGACGACGACGACGACAACAACAACAACAGCAGCAGCAGCAGCAGCAGCAGCAACAGCAACAACAACATATGATGATGATGATGATGATGATGATGATGATGATAATGATGATGAAGATAATGTTAGTGATGACAGCAACAACAACAGTCATAATTAAAAGTAAACAGCAACAACAAAATGAGTTAAGAAATAGACAATCAGAAATGTCAGAAATATGTTGTACAAAAAATGAATGAAAACTTATCAAAGTTAAGTCATAAATGCTCCGGGAATTTCGAAAAGTATTACCTATAAAATATTCTGTATAATTATCATTAGATCTAGAATCTAGTCTTTATTTATTTATTATTTTTTTATTTATTTATTCATTTAATTGATTGGTTTCATATTTCTCAACTTTCAAATTTTTAAGTTAAAAAAAATCTTGTCGGATCACAGAGTTTCAAAACCATATTGACTATGTCACTTGTGCGCACGTGCATAACTACAGGGTAATTATTGTAATATTCTCGCGCATAAATTTTAAATAATTAGCCATAAATATCAGCAATGTCAATGGTATGAAAATAAAAGATGGTCGTCTAATTACCTTCCGTGACTTGTGAGAGGGTAAAAATGAATTAATGGACTATCCAATTTCATGGGCTTTACTCGTTTTCATTTGCATCATCTCGGAACTTATGCTTTACGTAATACGCTATACTAGTAATCGGACATACCCGATACCGGAAGTTACGAGTTTGTTTTCCTCCAGTCTTAACTCTTGGATAGAATTCTTTCCCTTGTACGAACGAGATATCGTTTAACCAAACTAGCGGACAGATGTGAGGAAAAGATTGAGAAGAATCCATAATGTGTTTTATTCAGTGATATATAGGCAAGGCTGTCACTACATGCAGATAAATGGGCCGAAAATTAAAACATTGGTTTATCGACCGAGTCCCTTTGGGGCTTCAAGATTGATAGAGAATCAATAAGGTACGGCATTAAAAAGGGCGTAGAAGATATTTCAGCGATATTTCGCTCATGGCAAGATACTGCGCTATTGTTATGATGCTGTGATGCGAGTTTATTGTGAAAAATACGAGGGGATGAAATTATAATAAAGAAAATAATTGGGATAATAAAATACAAAACAGTATTACTATTATTATTATGTTTCCAGTCGGAGAGAATCATGATGCAACAGCTAGGTCAATGTGTTTTCCTGTGATTTCACAAAAAAAAACTTTCAAATTTCTTCAAACTTACAATCATTTGAAGTACGACATTCACATGACTTTAAAAGATAAAATAATAATAATAAAGACTTTATTTTGTAATAGTTTAGTTCGAATTACACCACCACTGTAATAAATTTTAAACTGCATCATATTTTCAATTTGTACTATACAATAATGTAAAATATTGACAGAGAATATCACTTTCCGAATTCTTGGCAATATTGCGCTGAAGTAGGACAAACTTACATAAAAAATCAAAATATGTACTGCCTGAATAGCGAAAAATGCAGACCGTGAGCAGACGACACAGATATACCAGTAGATCTTGGTACTGGTACTGGTCGCAAGTTCCGCCAGCAAGCAAAGAGCAGAAGTTAGCACAACTAATGTTATCTCTAGACTTATTAAAAGGGATTATTTTAATTATAGAGGTGTAAATTGTAACTATGTATCGTATTAATATATCAATAATATAATCATTTTTGTAAACCGCTCACAATACCCATTTTTATTTTTTAAAATACCTCTTTTCTAAAACCTTTTTGTTGTTATAGGAATTGGTTCAAAATATTGACATATAGGATTGTATATAGGTATATGAAGGGGAGTGATTGTGCTAACATATATTATCATCATGAAGCCACTGCTGGAGATATGTTAATGATATCTCTAAGATAATAATTTCGTTCTTGTAAAATGTATAATGTCACGTACACCGTGATTAGAAGAGAGTCTTCAATGTAAATTTATTTTCTTTCGTATCGTTTTTCAAATATGGTAAGCATATTACTGCAGAAACCAAGTAACAATTAAAGCAAGTAACAATTAAAGCAAGTTACAATTAAAGCAAGTAACAATTAAAGCAAGTAAAAAAGTAAGTAACAAAGCAAGTAACAATTATAGCAAGTAGTAATTAAAGTAAGTAACAGCAAGTATCAGAGTTTATAGCATCAATGTCTAAAACCGACTGCGCTGAAAAAAAAACACACACAAAAAAACCAACAACAAAAAAACTAACAAAAACAACAACAAAAAACAAAAGCACGTCAGATAAATTAACATGTGAAATCTTTAGCATTAAGGGTTTTGAGGTCAAACAAAACTCGTCCCTTGTAACAGATGTTTCCCCCCCCCCATGTAACATGCATTTACCTGAACATAAAAATTACACCAAAACACATTCTTCTTGGTGATACAAGATGAATTATGTCTGCTAATGATACAGTGACCGGAAGTAAAAGATGTAATCACTTATACAGTGATTTTGTTTCTATACTGTGGAAAAATCTTACACAACTTAATCTTCATGTAAAATCCTTTTTTGGTATTTAATTGTTGATGCAATGAAATATTTTTGCACATATGTAAATACAAATTCGACATGTTTTTACATATCTCATTTAAAATTATTGATAATGTACTTGTCATTCGCGCTTGCAAAACTTTTATCTTCACGTTAAATTTTTTTTTATCGCTTTAAAGTACATGTAGTATTTTTCTCAGACATAAACTGTATAGTTATTTTTTATTTACTTGCTCCCTGTTTTTTGGTGTTGTTTTTTTTTCCCCAATAATTAAGATCATTGATTTATTTAGGAATAATGCTAATGACATCCGTCTATTGATAGTCATTTATAAAGCATGAACACAAAGACTGTACCTTCACTTTCTCTTAATTTTTCGTTTTTCGATTAAGATTCAGTTATTGGTACGGGACTTAGTAACCTTGTTTATTTTTCTCACCTAGGATGAATATAGCAATGTTCATGTTTAAAACAAAGTCTTAACTTTCGCTTTCGTTTAAGACTTTACATTATTGTAAAATAATTTCATGTTATTGTATCTTTTATATTACAATGTAATGCATTTGTATATAATTCTCTTCTGTTGTATGTACATTATATAATACTTTGTAAATATGTTACGCTCTCCAATTTTGGGGATAATAAAATATAATAAAACTAGGCAACGAGCTCACGACTCGAATTATTTTTTGTCTAAGGGAGGCAATCCAGTCGAAATGAAACAGAAATTAAATCATCTGTTATCTCCCATACACCCAAATTATAAGTTTTATAAAAACCGATTCCCCAAGTGTCCAAAGCAGTTTTAATGTTATTTTCGTCAAGTACAATATGTTATTTTGGTTTATTTTGTCATGTTTTCGATCTATTTACTTTAGGTGCGAGAACATCTTAGCTGGGGCGTAAAATAATGTATATTTTTGGTCCCAGATCTTAGTTATAATTTTGTCATTTAATTAGCTAAAAGAAGATACTTAAATTTAATCTTATAAAGACTACGAAATAGCTTAAGAGGAGTGGATATCAATGACCACCCATGTGACATGTGTGGGAACCCGTCAACTTGTATTTACATAAAGCGCCATGCAGACGATATAATACCTATTAATGTGTAATGTATTCCTTAATATTTAGGGTAATTGTTATTATCTCTCGGTCGAGATAACACTTTCTTTATTAAATAAACTTTACGACTTTAGCTACTTATTGTTTACATATTTAATCGCTAAAATCCAGACGATAAAAGTCTCGCGCCTTGGTCACGTGATTTAGCGGAAGTCAAATTCGATCGTCTGCGCAAGATTTTCACAGTCATCGATTGGTTGTAAATATGACATAATGATATACATAAATAAAGATATACCGATGACAATTGTCAATTAAATGCTTTGCTAACTTGGATGCAAAAAGTTTAATTACAGACTTGGTTGAAAAACGGTTAAATTAAAAAAAAAATGGAACTAAACAGCACTGATTCGATGCAAGCAAATGGTAAGTGATTTCTTATTTATAAATATATCAAAGAATATCATTCGTTCCTAGTAAAAACAAAATGCCATTATTTATTTTTCCAGCATATTTCACATAAAAATAAACTATGATATAGTAATTAAATTGTACTTAATAAGTGATTGAAGAAAAAAAGTTGTCTTGTTGCATGTTTTAGTTTTGTTTTGTTTTGTTATGGTACTTGCTAGTTATAAAATACAATTTCATGAAATGGATGTTGATTTTGTTTCAGGACCCCCTGTGTGTACTGGATGTAATAAAGAAATCTACGACGGAACTTTATTTCAAGCGAATGGGAAATACTGGCATAATACATGTATAAAATGTGTTGTTTGCCGGAAACACATTACCGGATGTTGTCACATGAAAGACGAAGAGTTGTATTGCAGAACAGACTTTACCCGGTAAATAAACATTCATACACGTTCTATTTTGTTTCCGTTAAATACTTATAACTTGACTAGATTTCGGTTTTTCGATTACTATTAATTTGATATTGTTGATATCCGTTACGGATGGTATGTGTTTGTTTTGAGAAAACAGGGAATTGATTTATTAAAAATAATAATACTATTTCCCTCACTTCCATGTAGTGTGAACTGTGATACGATGTATATTTCAGTGAATTATTCAGTATCTCATTGAAAAGCATAAGATAAAAGTCATATCTACGATTTGCAATGTCTAAATATTGTATATACATACTCGTATATATAAAACAGCTACTGAACGTACATTGATCATTGAAAATTCTTCACAAATCACAGATAATGGTTGACTAACTGAGTGAATGTGAAACTTATATTGTTTTAATCCTGTCAATAAAAGTTATATATTCATTTCCTTCACCATCTTTGCGTCATTTTATATTTGAAGGTTGTTTGGAGCGAAATGTTCGAGCTGCTGTGAAATAATCTCGCCGTCAGAGGGCGTGCATGTTGCCAACAGTAGCTTATATCACACAGCTTGTTTCTCGTGCATCACGTGCGGCTGTCGACTTCAGCCTGGACATTATTTCTACATGAAAGATGATGGAAAACTCCTCTGTTCCGACGATTATCAAAGATTACTATTTAAAGGTATAAATCTTTAAATATCTGTTAAGGACTCTACTAATTTTCATATTAGTTACTTTAATTTTGACTCAACAAGTTCAGAATACATTTTGCATCTTTTTCTTCAACTGAATGGGACTTTCTTGTTTTTTTTCTATGTTTGGCGATTTATTTATATTTTTACCATTTAACGTAAACCTAATGATAATTATGCAGTAAAAGGTTATTATTTTTTGGATAGCAGAATCAAATATTATTTATATTAATTCTAAGAAGGAAGGAAAAATGCTGGGAATAAATATAAACCGTTAGACTTTTCACAATAATACAACAATTAGTTCCCTACAGTACCACCTGCTTTGTGCAGAACGCATCTGTTATCGCTGAATACATTATTAGTAAAAAAATCGATAAAATCGATGTATTGGAAAATGACAATTCTATAGTTGTGACCCGATAAGGTCACTCAGACCGTCTGATACCCGGTCATTAAGTACAATTGAATCGGATAACTTCGGCTTTTATGGAGTTAGAGTGTCTCACACGTCTATTGTGTAATAATCTATATCCAGTGATAAGAGTGTTCTAATTGGTCAAACCGTGTCTGGATTTTCAAATATTACTCTTCTCAGCTTATGTAGTAGAAAATATGCGTAACTTTAATACTTAATGTTGGTTTATCTACATTTGTGTTGTAATTAATAAATATACATAGCATATGCGCAGGATTATAATTACAAAAATACACCGAATTTAAGAAAATTCAATGTAACAATAGAAAATGGCTTTATTAGACACTGTCACATGATTTCCGAATGCATATATAAATATTAAGTTGCACTTTGTTACAGGAAAATTTTGTATTCTTTCAAAAGAAAATATTGGTATATCTGTTATCGAAATTTGCACGATGGCTTACAGTACCATTAATTGAAATTTTATTATTATCATAACTTTTGTTACTTGTAAACATCTGGGATGAACCATAATATATTTATACAATTTTAAATGAAAGTACGAAGAGATATTTTGGAATGGAAACAAGTTTAAAGTATTGTATCTGCGTGCTGAAATTCCTTTTAAGACTTGATGCAATTACCACGTAATAGTCTTTTATCATAGACGGCGCTTCTTTCCCATTTTATAAAACCATTAGATATTTCTTTATACTACACACGTGTAACATAACAATAAATATCGTACGAAAGCGCACGTAAAGCGTCTTTTGCAATGAGTACAAGTTTATTTTCATTAATTTTAATGCGTTTTTAAAAGCACGTTATAAAAGAAAAAAACTATTTTTTGATTCTCTCGTTTTTATAAATAACCACTTTGAGATCCTTTCGTACAGTTTGTTTCTAGATTTCTAGACGGTTCCATTTTTAAAATTGAAAATATTTAATGTTTCCCATTAATAATCTTTTAACGTAATCAAACTTTTCTTTTGTAGACAGCGGCGATACAGATAGTGGTTCCGACGAATCTGGATCAGACGACACCGACATACGTCATCGCACGTGCTTCAGTGACAACCAACTGCGCATGCTCACAACAGCTTACCAATCAAACAAACGTCCATCCCGAGGTGTTGTAAAACAGATCAGTGACGAAAGTGGTCTCAGTGTCAGAACATTACAAATGTGGTTCAAAAATCATCGAGCAAAAGACAAACAGTACCAAAATAAAGTTGTGAAAAATGCGTCCAACAACTTGAATAATATCAGAATAATGCAGGGTGGTAATTCAGTTCATCATCAAAATCAGGCATACGGTCAACAGACACTGCATTACGAGTACCAAGGCTCTTTTGAGAGTCACCAGTTGTATTGCCCGTTAGACTTTTTAGTTCCGAATGAAATGCCGCCAAATGTTGATTTGTCGTCTGCGGACATTTGTAATGGCGAAGTCATAGCTGGAAAGAGGAACTCAAATAACTACCCCATATCTCTTCAAAACAGCCAGTTTCTCCCAGACTTTATTCAACAATGGCTGACAGCGTAAATGTTGTTTTTTCCCTTTTTTGTGCGTCTTTGAAAACTGTGTTACTCTTGTTCATTTACATTAAATATGGTGATTTTAAGATTTCTTAAAAAATATACTTAGCATTCATTAGCAAGAAAATCAAAGTACGAGTTTCAATATGTTTCCAAAACTAGTGATGATAAATTTATAGCAACATTTAATAAGCTGTAGAAACACACACAAGTTATCTGTGTAAGCTCATCAGGGTTGTAATTTTCACGTGTGGAAAACGTACCACCGCAAACTAAAATATTTTGTCACATGGAATTGAAACTTTAGTCACCGGTCTATTGTTATTCTTGTTGTAATTGATATTGTTTCAATCATTTTCAGGAAATATTTTTTCTTAAATGTTTATACTATGTATTATTTGGTATATGAAAACTACTTTTATATGTATTAAATAAATAAAGTTTATTTACATATCATTTGGTGAGAAAGTTTTTTTTAAATAGATTCATTAATTCACGAAGAGTCAACTTGTGTTTGTTCATTGTCTGCCAAATAACAAGTTTATATATTGTACATACGAGGGATGGTCCAAATAACGTAGACTTTTGATGTTGCTGAGACACAGGCGGTTTAAATTTAGTAAACAATATCCTGAAATAAAGCAGAACATTTATTTAACAACATAAGATAAGATATGTCAAAAAATGTAACGGGCGCTTTATAATGTTGTTTAATTTTATATCTTATAATTGATTGAATGTACTATATTGAGATCAGCCAAGAAGAGAAAAATGTTAGAATAAAAAAGATCGTTTACGGAACATAATCCTCTATATCCTCCATATAAGTCTCATATTTCTGTCGTGTTCTGTTTTACAAGCTACACTAAAGGATTCCATTTTTGTCCGGTTTCCGGTATTGTTAATAAAAAGAATTAAATGTTAAGCTATAACATAAAAGATATTATGTAAATGTGTTGTGTATTTCATTTTTGCATGGGCTGGAGGCCAAAAAGCAAATAAATGTTGTAATTGTCATAGAAGATTAACAGGGATACATTGATCCTTATTTGTAATTTATGCCATTATCTCACGATAGTTGTTACATCACATGAGCCGCGTCACGACAAAACCAACATAATGGGTTGGCGACCAGCATGGACCCAGACCAGCCTGCGCATCCGCGCAGTCTGATCAGAATCCATGCTGTTCGCTTACAAACCCTATTACAAGTAGAGAAACTGATAGCGAACAGCATGGATCCTGATCAGACTGCGCAGATGCGCAGGCTGGTCTGGATCCATGCTGGTCGCAAACCCATTATGTTGGTTTTGTCGTGACACGGCTCACATAGTAAGGTATCATCTGTCGAGTTACATCGATATGGAATTATAGTTCTTAACGACATACTCTACATTCAACATACATTTCAATATATTGACACAGTTCAATATAGTGCTATACTTTTAATTTGGAATCTTGTATGCGAGTGAAATGCTCAGCAGGTGTTAGACTTCATTGTGAAGAAATGATCTATGTCACAAAGGTAGATCAACCTGCAGTACATATATACACACAGAGTAAAATGATGTGGAGTTGTCCCCCTTAGACCGTTTTTTAACAATATTATTCTGTATGGAATGGTTGTCATGTTTTTATGTGCGTGTTAAATAAATAATAATAAGAAAAAATAATATAGGTGACATGAGTATATATGTTAATAAGCGTTTCATCGAAAACCTAACTTATCTATCAGTGTCTTACTAAAAGTGATTTTTTCCACTATTTATGGTGTGGTTTTTCTTAAAATCTTGTGTATGAATAAATCAAATTTTAGTTTTTGTATTAAAACGCCAGTAATTATAATGACTGAAAGTAGTTATATTCGATTCGCGTACAAACTACGAATAGTAAAATGGTTAAAAGAATATTAATCAAATATTACGACAAGAAAAACAGAATATCAGACATATAAAGGGAGAAAATTAATGAACATGATATGAACAATCTTTAGTTTTATTCTCAATTAGGAAAATATTCCCTTTAACAATAATTGCGATATAACATATACACATATTTTAAAATTCAAACAACAGCTTTCATATTTCATGCATACCAGAACAAAATGTAACGATAAAATGTTACTATGCGTCAGAATAACCTCCCCTTATATTTGAGTCTGAACCAATTCTATTACGGAACTAACTATCCAACTATATTTTTAAATGAATTAAATGCAAACTTAGCGGTGAACATGGTTAGTAGTAATATACACATAAATGCAAAATTAGTGACGAAACTGAACTGAACTGATATGGTCATTTCATACATAAATACACACACAAGTACAGGTTGTCACAAAAATGTTACTTCAGTTACGTCTCTTGACTTACCAAACAAAACTTTTATATACATATACATATCATACAGAGGAACAAGAAAAAGGAACGATCGCCCTTAATATCAAATAACATGATATATAACATAAATTATTCAATATGCCATGCTATATAACACAAAGTATTTGTAACAAAACAAACATGATGCATCTCATAAACTATTACATTTCATGATATAACAAATTGTAAAATTAAATATATCATGATATATAACAAAAACTGTTATATAAATGATATTTATCACATAAACCGCGGCGCAGGAGTGCAATAAAGCCATTTTAATAAAAACGATATTACACTAGTGTAATAACACTTGACGTGACGTCATTTGTGCCATATATAAACATAGCGTTAAAGCGCGTTAATGTTAGGGTTACACTATAGACGCGTCATTGAAAAATTACTTATTTTAACAGTTTACTGTTCTTATTTTATATATGTGATAAATAGAATATTATATTCGTGTAGATTCAATACTAAATTTATTGAACTCATTGAATAAAACAATATTATGCTCGCCAGAGGCTCGCATAATATGATTTTATTCAACTCGTTCAATAAAAGTAATAAACTACACTCATTCAATATCCTCTATATATTAAATGTTATATATCATAATTTTTTCTATATAATATGTATATAACATGGCACATAACATCATAAGATATGATATATCATGACATATGATATAATGACATCTCGTTATATATATATCATAAATTGAACACTTCGTTATATATCATTAAATGAACAGCTGTGTCATAACAAAATCAAACGTCATCTTCGTCCGACTTCTTTTCGTTTCGTTTTGCACGCCTTTCTCTTATTATCTTCCAGACGTTGCCGCATACTAAAACAAGTCCGCCGAAGAATATACCCAAACCACCAAAATAAAACGCCTCGTCGTAAGATCCAAAAACATCCCGGAATAGTCCTAAAATGTAGACATTTGTACAATATACATGACTATTTAAAACATTATGCTTTCATTAGTTCTGAGTAATCATTCGTCTTTTTTGTTTCACATGACAAAATGCTGTAACTATACGATGCTTATACGCTGCACCGGAAGTGTTTGAAACTCAACGTACACTTAAATACCACATATTTATTTTCATATTTTAAGGCTGTAATGTTGCTATAAATTAACATAAAGCATACATGAATACACACACCTATTATATATTGTTATTCATTTATTTAATTTTTCATATTATCATTCAACAATCAAACCTAAATGTCAGCAAGTAGGAAGACCTTGAATTCAGTCACAATGCTTATTTAGTACTGATAGCTAAAAGATAATTGCTGAACAATGCGTTTACACATTCGACGTTGTTTTCTTCAAATTATAAAGTTTACCTGAGACTGTTGGACCAACTAGTGAGCCAATTCCTTGAAACCCTAGAAGCAGTCCAAATGAACTTGTCATTTTCTCCAGGCCTAATACATCAACAACGACAACAGACTTCTGTGCAACGTATGTACCCGTAAAAATTCCATAACATGCCGCAATGATAGCAAATCCAGAAAATCCTTCTATTGACGGCATGATCATACAAACAATTCCGACACCAAACATAACGCCATTGTACACAAGCAATCGGTACGGTTTCACTTTTTTCATATCCAACACAAAACCGGAGGTGAATCGCGCGACAGAGTCACTGGCGCCAATAATTGAAATGAGAAAAGACGATTGCATTTGTGACACGCCTTTCGATCTCGCGAGAGGCGGGAAAAATACAAATACAGACATCATTGATGATGTAAATAATAACACTGACACACATAAAGTTAAAAAAGGGAAGTCTTTCAATAATGACAGTTCTAAAAATGGCCGCTTTTCCTGTTCCGGCGGACGTTTAAAAGCTTGTTTCACTTGCGACATCTTATCATGAAATACGGATCTACGTCTTGGTTGTGGTTCCGGTATGTAAGTGAATTCCAATGTGGAAGAAAATTCGCTGCTACCATGCCATTGGTCACCAGTACTGGCAACTGCAAGATGTTTATTTTTCGGCTTTGGTGGAGCAAACTGCTGCACTATCATTTTGGCATCAACACTTCCACGACGCGCCATTTTTACAAGACTGTGAAATACAGTAAAAATTGTGTGTGAAGTGTTTTCTAATTTCTTATAAAGGTTGTTTATTCAGATTGCTGAACCATTTTTTTACATTGTTTTTAAGAATATGATATTAGTTTCAAAACAATGTGAACATAACCCAAAATTGCGCTTCGGCAAAGGTGTGGACCGGTAATTAACATTATCATGTATGGATCGCCTTTAAAGCAAACAAATCTCGCCAAACATAACTAAATATAAGATGCTAAAACTCTTTAATTTTTGTTAGACAATTGCAACCAATGCTTGTATGATATTCTAATATTTACTGCTGTTTTGATATTGCAATGCTGTTATATTTTTATAATCATTGTTTTGCCACATGTCCAAATAGAGCATTGGTTGAAAATTTGATTTGATTTTTGACTTGATAAAATTATGTAATACATGTAGAAATTACGTCATATCAGCTTACTCATTGATTCTTTGCGTTTTAGAGATCTTCTTGTGAAGGTCCATTGGTCTGAAGAGCGCTGCACAAACAAATGTTTGTAAACTGATTGCAGACAACAACAACATCGCTCCTTGATAACCATAGTAACCGAATATACCTTCTGCAAGAAAACGTGTGGACACGGCGTTAAAACATAGTGAAAAGTAGACATATACTGCACAGGAAAACCGATGTAATACACGAAACAGCCCTAAATTGATTTGTACTCGGCTACATAAATTATAGGGGATTCTCGATGTTTGCAACTTACAAAACATTTAAATAAAATGTATTGTTCGGATTGCAATATTATAATGATTGCAATATAATTATAATTGCAATATTTCGTAAATGTTAAAAATCTATATAGTTTGTTATGTTATATTGTTAGAAACCATGTACAGACATCCAAACATGTACATTTTACTGATTTATTGAACTACTGTAAACGACATAAATAAGATGACAATAATTATCACGTGATAACCATTATGTTACGGTGGTAACTAAAGTATAAAGAAAATTCACTCACCAATCAAAGGGGGAAACGTGAACATTCCTAGCCCAACGCCGGCGGTGGTTATTCCGACGGCAAGACCTCGTCGTTTGTTGAAGTAATTGTTTACTAGGATCAGACTGGGTGTGTAGGTCAAACAGCGACCAAACCCTGGAATTTCGTGCATTCATGATTTTACATTATACAATGTACAAATTATATTTAGAGGAACAGTGGTGTGGTGGTTATGGGTGTCAAGCTCTCAACTTAGGGATCATCGGTTCTCGACCCTGTCACCTAGTTTTGTTTGTTCGTTTGTTTGTTTCATTTTACGCCTTTTTCCAACAGTATTTCAGTCATAAAGGCGGGTAGTTTCCTAACCATCGTTCCTGGAGAGTTACACCAGTACTAGACTGCCTTCCTCCGCGCTAAACTACCAAAGCATCTGCCGGGGATCGAACCCACGCTAGAGAGGTAACTGGATTAGAAGTCATCGACTCTAACCCCTCTAACCCCTCGACCATGGAGGCGGTGCAGTCACCTATTATGATATCAGTAATGGCTAGCCCCAGGAAGCGGGATTGAAAGTGATAAATACTTATAGTTTTTACATCGGAATTTAGATCATGAAACCTGGTCGAATTAAGAAATTACTTGTGCTCAACACTGTAAACTGATATTGACTATGGTTTAACAATAGTTTAAACGAATCCTTAACTTTGTACTAAACATTCCTTTTATATATGTCAAAGTGTACAAGTTAGTCCTTTAAAAGCAAAAATACTTGGAATAATGGGTTCATATAATCTACCGGAAATAAGAACAAAAGTTTGACCGCCGACGACACTTACCGCCGACGACACAATAACTAAAGTAGAGAAACTCGATATTCGGGGCGAAGGCAGAGATGAGGATTCCTATGAAACACAGAATGCTTCCGAGAAATACAACCGTGCGGCACGAGAAACGATGACACATGGCGCCCGCAACTGGCCCTGAAAAGCAAAAACTTGTTATTACAATGTTTACAATAATTTACATACTAGCTATATAATTGCAATGTTCATACCATTGAATCTTATAATTTAGATATGTCATTGCAATTACAATGCAACCATTTGTCAGTAAAAATGTGAATATTGCAATACTATTTCTTGCATGAAAGCTTGTTTTTTGAAAATACCATAACGTACATGTATTAAACTTACAGGAAATAATGTTGTACACACTGTAATAATACATCTTCTATAAGAAATAAAGATGTCAACATTGCAATAAAGGACCTAAACTAAAAAAAAAAATGATATGAATTTTGCAATATCACAACACAAACAGATGTATAAGAATAAATGTTTTGAATATTGCAATGTTAAATCTAAACTATAAAAAATAATTTCATTAACATTGCAATAATATAGCTTAATATAAAACATAATGATGTGAACATTGAAATAATGTCAATCTAAATTATAATGTTTCGAAACTATTTATATTATATCTTATCTCTAATGATGTGAACATTGCAATAACATGCTTAAATTATTAAAGGGACTCCACTGAGGTTTTTTGACATGGTGGGACTGAAAATATTTTTTCCAGATAAATGTACGATTTGATGTAGGTTTAGACCACTAATCTTTGTGCAAAATTTCAGATCATTTGCGCACTTCGTTTTTTCCAGAATAACTATTCCAATTGTGAAAAAAATGACCCAAAATGAAAAGCGTTTAAACGCTTTTCACTCTAATCAGGCTAAGAAAAGCATAAAAATACGATTTCCAATTTATTTCAAAGTATATTTCTTAACTATCTTTGCATATATGTCTGTTTAAAGTGGCCCAGCTCATTTATGTAAGAAATTCAAATGTTATGTTTTTAGGCTTTTAAACCTCAGTGGAGTCCCTTTAAAACTACTACTGCAATGTTGTTTAACATACTGTATGTGTATTTAAATTCGCGGAAGCAAATTTTCGCGGAAAGGTCCACTTTGGGGGTCTATACAAATATTCGCGCTATTTTGAATTCGCGGAGGTGACTGCCAAAAATCATAAATTCGCGTAGACCACTCAGGTTAAAAAAGGAAAATTACTGTAATCATCGTGGGAGTTCACAGTTATTTTCAATACCAGGTGTCAACGATACTCTATTGTACAGAAAAAAAGACATTGTCTAGCGGACAGATTATAGCAAACATAAGAATGCCCGTTAACGTGCATATTGTTTTCACAGTTTGCGTCATAAAAGTCTTGACATCTGATCAGATCATGTTTTGGTTTTTCTGAATAAACAATTAAAAAACACAAACATAAACAATTTCAAATGATGAATAACTTGGAAAACAAAACCCAATTACTCGGTGACAACAACAACAACAACACATCTTTTATTCACTCAAACATGCATACAACATGTAATATGAGGATAATGTCAAAATATTTAACGAGGCATTTATACAAATTGAGATCAGAATATAATTACTAAACAATATCAACATATCTATTACATATTATTAAATTATATGCATATTTTGCTTAGGAAACAATTTTTTTTTTTTAACTTATTAAGAAAATGCAAACCTGAATTTTACAACATTCAAATACTGCTTGAACAGAATGTAAGATATTTATTACTAGGAGAATGTAGCTATAAATGTGATATAATTTGTCATAAAAGTTGTAAAATAAATAATGTAAATAAAGTATATGTGAGGTATAAAGGACCTTTGCTGTATAGTAAGAAAGTGGTAAGTGAATATCATTAAAACAAAACTATATCTATAAGATTTACATAAAAAGTGTGAAAGCATATCACACACTGATATACATGTACATTGTTCTACAGAAGCGCGAAAATATGACTATTAAGAAATTATTGGTGTAGAAATATTCGCGCTAAACATGAATTCGCGGATCGAAGGTCACCGCGAAGATCGCGAAAATTTAGACTTTTGATGTTGCTGAGACACAGGCGGTTTAAATTTAGTAAACAATATCCTGAAATAAAGCAGAACATTTATTTAACAACATAAGAGAGGATATGTTTATCAAAAATTGTAACGGACGCTTTATAATGTTGTTTAGTTTTATATCTTATAATTGATTGAATCTACTATATTGAGATCGGCCAAGAAGAGAAAAATTTTAGAATAAAAAAGATCGTTTACGGAACATAATCCTCTATATCCTCCATATAAGTCTCATATTTCTGTCGTGTTCTGTTTTACAAGCTACACTAAAGGATTCCATTTTCATTCCAGTTCGCTTACAAACCCTATTACAAGTAGAGAAACTGATAGCGAACAGCATGGATCCTGATCAGACTGCGCGGATGCGCAGGCTGGTCTGGATCCATGCTGGTCGCAAACCCATAATGTTGGTTTTGTCGTGACACGGCTCACATAGTAAGGTATCATCTGTCGAGTTACATCGATATGGAATTATAGTTGTTAACGACATACTCTACATTCAACATACATTTCAACATATTGACACAGCTCAATAATTTGCTTTACTTTAAATTTGGAATCTTGTATGCGAGTGAAATGCTCAGCAGACTGGTGTTAGAAATGATCTACTAAGTATGTCACAAAGGTAGATCAACCTGCAGTACATTTATACACACAGAGTAAAATCTGTGGAGTTGTCCCCCTTAGACCGTTTTTAACAATTCTGTATGGTTTTTTTTTTGTTTTTTTTTTGGGGTTTTACGTCACATCGACACAGTATAGGTCATATCGCGACGTTCCAGCTTTACTGGTGGAGGAAGACCTCATGTGCCCTTCCGTGCATTATTTCAGGCACGAACGGATACCTGAGTAGAACCACCGACGTTCCGTAAGCTAGCTGGATAGCTTCCTCACATGAAAGAATCCAAAGTTCCTGTCGGGATTCGAACCCACAGAGGTGAGGGGCAAGTGGTTTGAAGTCAACGACCTTAACCACTCGGCCACGGACGCCCCGTAAAATTCTGTATGGAATGGTTGTCATGTTTTTATGTGTATGTTAAATAAATAAATACAATAAATAATATAGGTGACATGAGTATATATGTTAATAAACGTTTCAACGAAAACCTAACTTATCTACCAGTGTCTTACAAAAACTGATTTTTCCACTCTTTATGGTGTGGTTTTTCTTAAAATCTTGTGTATAAATAAATCAAATTTTAGTTTTTGCATAAAAAACGCCAGTAA
The DNA here is from genome assembly GCF_026571515.1 of Ruditapes philippinarum. NCBI lineage: Eukaryota > Metazoa > Mollusca > Bivalvia > Venerida > Veneridae > Ruditapes > Ruditapes philippinarum. Next base: position 31,084 of record NW_026857902.1, on the reverse strand, counting down.
TTATAATGACTGAAAGTAGTTTTATTCGATTCGCTTACAAACAACGAAAAGTAAAATGGTTAAAAGAATATTAATTTAATATTACGACAAGAAAAACAGAATACCAGACATATAAAGGGAGAAAATTAATGAACATGATATGAACAATCTTTAGTTTTATTCAGAATTAGGAAAATATTCCCTTTAACAATTATTGCGATATAACATATACACATATTTTAAAATTCAAACAACAGCTTTCATATTTCATGCATACCAGAACAAAATGTAACGATAAAATGTTACTATGCGTCAGAACACGGATTTATATTACATGTAATGTAAATCCGTGGTCAGAATAACCTCCCTACTCACTTATATACCTTATATTTGAGTCTGAACCAATTCTAGTACGGAACTAACCATCCGACTATATTTTTAAATGAATCAAATGCAAACTTAGCGGTGAACATGGTTAGTAGTAATATACACATAAATGCAAAATTAGTGACGAAACTGAACTGATATGGTCATTTCATACATAAATACACACACAAGTACAGGTTGTCACAAAAATGTTACTTCAGTTACGTCTCTTGACTTACCAAACAAAACTTTTATATACATATACATATCATACAGAGGAACAAGAAAAAGGAACGATCACCCTTAATATCAAATAAATAATATTTATCACATAAACCGCGGCGCAGGAGTGCAATAAAGCCATTTAATAAAAACGATATTACACTAGTGTAATAACACTTGACGTGACGTCATTTGTGCCATATATAAACATAGCGTTAAAGCGCGTTAATGTTAGGGTTACACTATAGGCGCGTCATTGAAAAATTACTCATTTTAACAGTTAACTGTTCTTATTTTATATATGTGATAAATAGAATATTATATTCGTGTAGATTCAATACTAAATTTATTGAACTCGTTGAATAAAACAATATTATGCTCGCCAGAGGCTCGCATAATATGATTTTATTCAACTCGTTCAATAAAAGTATTAAACTACACTCATTCAATAATCCTCTATATATTAAATGTTTTATATCATAATTTTTTCCATATAATATGTATATAACATAGCACAGAACATCATAAAATATGATATATCATGATATATGATATAATGGCATCTCGTTATATATCATTAATTGAACACTTCGTTATATATCATTAAATGAACAGCTATGTCATAACAAAATCAAACGTCATCTTCGCCCGACTTCTTTTCGTTTCGTTTTGCACGCCTTTCTCTAATTATCTTCCAGACGTTGCCGCATACTAAAACAAGTCCGCCGAAGAATATACCCAAACCACCAAAATAAAACGCCTCGTCGTAAGATCCAAAAACATCCCGGAATAGCCCTGAAATGTAGACATTTGTACAATATACATGAATATTTAAAACATTATGCTTTCATTAGTTCTGAGTAATCATGCGTCTTTTTTGTTTCACCTGACAAAATGTCGTTACTATACGATGCTTATACGCTGCACCGGAAGTGTTTGAAACTCAACGTACACTTAAATACCACATATTCATTTTCATATTTTAAGGCTGTAATGTTGCTATAAATTAACATAAAGCATACATGAACACACACCTATTATATATTGTTATTCATTTATTTAATTTTTCATATTATCATTCAACAATCAAACCTAAATGTCAGCAAGTAGGAAGACCTTGAATTCAGTCACAATGCTAATTTAGTACTGATAGCTAAAAGATAATTGCTGAACAATGCGTTTACACATTCGACGTTGTTTTCTTCAAATTATAAAGTTTACCTGAGACTGTTGGACCAACTAGTGAGCCAATTCCTTGAAACCCTAGAAGCAGTCCAAATGAACTTGTCATTTTCTCCAGGCCTAATACATCAACAACGACAACAGACTTCTGTGCAACGTATGTACCCGTAAAAATTCCATAACATGCCGCAATGATAGCAAATCCAGAAAATCCTTCTATTGACGGCATGATCATACAAACAATTCCGACACCAAACATAACGCCATTGTACACAAGCAATCGGTACGGTTTCACTTTTTTCATATCCAACACAAAACCGGAGGTGAATCGCGCGACAGAGTCACTGGCGCCAATAATTGAAATGAGGAAAGACGATTGCATTTGTGACACGCCTTTCGATCTCGCGAGAGGCGGGAAAAATACAAATACAGACATCATTGATGATGTAAATAATAACACTGACACACATAAAGTTAAAAATGGGAAGTCTTTCAATAATGACAGTTCTAAAAATGGCCGCTTTTCCTGTTCCGGCGGACGTTTAAAAGCTTGTTTCACTTGCGACATCTTATCATGAAATACGGATCTACGTCTTGGTTGTGGTTCCGGTATGTAAGTGAATTCCAATGTGGAAGAAAATTCGCTGCTACCATGCCATTGGTCACCAGTACTAGCAATTGCAAGGTGTTTATTTTTCGGCTTTGGTGGAGCAAACTGCTGAACTATCATTTTGGCATCAACACTTCCACGACGCGCCATTTTTACAAGACTGTGAAATACAGTAAGAATTGTGTCTAAAGAAGCGTTTTCTAATTTTTTTATAAAGGTTGTTTATTCAGATTACTGCACCATTTTTTTAAGAACATGATATTAAGTTTCAAAAAAATGTGAACATAACCCAAAATTGCGCTTCGGCAAAGGTGTGGACCGTTAATTAACATTATCATGTATGGATCGCCTTTAAAGCAAACAAATCTCGCCAAACATAACTAAATATAAGATGCTAAAACTCTTTAATTTTTGTTAGACAATTGCAATCAATGCTTGTATTATATTCTAATATTTACTGCTGTTTTGATACTGCGATGCTGTTAAATTTTTATAATCATTGTTTTGCCACATGTCCATAGAGCATTGATTGAAAATTATTTTTTTAAAAGTTTGTAAATCATACGGTATCCGAGATCACGTGATTACGATTATGTAATAAATGTAGAAAATACGTCACATCAACTTACTCATTGATTCTTTGCGTTTTAGAGATCTTCTTGTGAAGGTCCATTGGTCTGAAGAGGGCTGCACAAACAAACGTTTGTAAACTGATTGCCGACAACAACAACATCGCTCCTTGATAACCATAGTAACCGAATATACCTTCTGCAAATTAATGTGTAGTCGCGGCGTTAAAACAGAGTGAAAAGTAAACATATAGTGTATTACATGTACACAAATACCCTTAAATCAATTTGTACCCGGCTACATAAATTATCGGAGATTCTCGATTTTTGCTACTTAATATTCATTTATACATTTATTGGTTCGATTCTAGAATTGGAATATTGTGTAAATGTTAATAACCTATATTGTTTGCCATTTTATATTGTTAGAAACCATGTACAGATGGTGTATTGTTGTTTTTCTCTTGAAAACCTGGAAGGTTACGGCAACACAGTTATTTCGCTGTTTGTTGACAGACAGCTGGTACCGATTTATTGAACTATTGTAAACGACATAAATAAGATGACAATAATTATCACGTGATAACCATTATGTTACGGTGGTAACTAAAGTAAAAAGAAAAATTACTAACCAATCAAAGGCGGAAACGTGAACATTCCTAGCCCGACGCCGGCGGTGGTTATTCCGACGGCAAGACCTCGTCGTTTGTTAAAGTAATTGTTTACTAGGATCAGACTAGGTGTGTAGGTCAAACAGCGACCAAACCCTGGAATTTCGTGCATTTATAATTTACATTAAACAATGTACTCATTATATCAAGAGAATCGGTGATATGGTTGTTATGGGTGTCAGACTCTCAATTTAGACGTAATGGGTTCCCGACCATGTCACCTCATATGACATCAGTACTGGCTAGCACGAGGAAGCGGGATTGAAAGTGATAAATACTTATAGTTTTCACATCCAGATTTAGATCAATATTAAAAGAAATGAAACCTGATCGAATTAATAAATTAGTTCTGCTCAACACTGTAAACTGATATTGACTGTGGATTAACAATAGTTTAAACGAATCCTTAACTTTGTACTAAACATTCCTTTTATATATGTCAAAGTGTACAAGTTAGTCCTTTAAAAGCAAACATACTTGGAATAATGGGTTCATATAATCTACCGGAAATAAGAACAAAAGTTTGACCGCCGACGACACTTACCGCCGACGACACAATAACTAAAGTAGAGAAACTCGATATTCGGGGCGAAGGCAGAGATGAGGATTCCTATGAAACACAGAATGCTTCCGAGAAATACAACCGTGCGGCACGAGAAACGATGACACATGGCGCCCGCAACTGGCCCTGAAAAGCAAAAACTTGTTAATAAAATGTTTACAATAATTTACATACTAGCTATATAATTGCAATGTTCATACCATTGAATCTTATAATTTAGATATGTCATTGCAATTACAATGCAACCATTTGTCAGTAAAAATGTGAATATTGCAATACTATTTCTTGCATGAAAGCTTGTTTTTTGAAAATACCATAACGTACATGTATTTAACTTACAGGAAATATTGATGTATACATTGTAACAATACATCTTCAATGAGTAATAAAGATGTCAACATTGCAATAAAGGACCTAAACTTAAAAAAAAAAAAATGATATGAATTTTGCAATATCACAACACAAACAGATGTATAAGAATAAATGTTTTGAATATTGCAATGTTAAATCTAAACTATAAAAAATAATTTCATTAACATTGCAATAATATAGCTTAATATAAAACATAATGATGTGAACATTGAAATAATGTCAATCTAAATTATAATGTTTCGAAACTATTTATATTATATCTTATCTCTAATGATGTGAACATTGCAATAACATGCTTAAATTATTAAAGGGACTCCACTGACGTTTTTTGACATGATGGGACTGAAAATATTTTTTCCAAATAAATGTACGATTTGATGTAGGTTTAGACCACTAATCTTTGTGCAAAATTTCAGATCATTTGCGCACTTCGTTTTTTCCAGAATAACTATTCCAATTGTGAAAAAAATGACCCAAAATGAAAAGCGTTTAAACGCTTTTCACTCTAATCAGGCTAAGAAAAGCATAAAAATACGATTTCCAATTTATTTCAAAGTATATTTCTTAACTATCTTTGCATATATGTCTGTTTAAAGTGGCCCAGCTCATTTATGTAAGAAATTCAAATGTTATGTTTTTAGGCTTTTAAACCTCAGTGGAGTCCCTTTAAAACTACTACTGCAATGTTGTTTAACATACTAGTAATTTATCTAGAAACTTATTCTGTAAACATTGCAAACTTATGTCTAAAATTTAGAAATAATGTTGTATACATTGCAGTAATGTTGTGACATAGTAAAAGAAGTAATGTTGTGGACATAGTAAAAGAAGTAATAATGTGGACATAGTATGAGAAGTAATGTTGTGGACATAGTATGAGAAGTAATGTTGTGGACATAGTATGAGAAGTAATGTTGTGGACATAGTATGAGAAGTAATGTTGTGGACATAGTATAAGAAGTAAAGTTGTGGACATAGTATAAGAATTAATGTTGTGAACATAGTGTTAGAAGTAATGTTGAGGACATAGTGTTAAATGTAATGCTGTGGGCATAGTGTAAGAAGTAATGTTGTGGACAAAGTGTAAGAAGTAATGTTGTGGACATAGTGTTAGAAGTAATGTTGTGGACATAGTGTTAGAAGTAATGTTGTGAACATAGTGTTAGAAGTAATGTTGTGGACATAGGTGTTAGAGGTAATGTTGTAACCATAGCGTAAGAAGTAATGTTGTGTACATAGTGTTAGAGGTAATGTTATGGACATAGGTGTTAGAGGTAATTTTGTGAACATAGTGTAAGAAGTAATGTTGTGGACATAGGTGTTAGAAGTAATGTTGTGAACATAGTGTAAGAAGTAATGTTGTGGACATAGTGTTAGAGGTATTGTTGTGGACAGAGTGTTAGAAGTAATGTTGTGGACATAGTGTTAGAAGTAATGTTGTGGACATAGTGTTAGAAGTAATGTTGTGGCCATAGTGTTAGAAGTAATGTTGTGGACATAGTGTTAGCGGTAATGTTGTGGACATAGTGTTAGAAGTAATGTTGTGAACATAGTGTTAGAAGTAATGTTGTGGACATATTGTTAGAGGTAATGTTGTGAACATAGCGCAAGAAGTAATGTTGTGTACATAGTGTTAGAGGTAATGTTATGGACATAGGTTGTAGAGGTAATTTTGTGAACATAGTGTAAGAAGTAATGTTGTGGACATAGTGTTAGAAGTAATGTTGTGGACATAGTGTTAGCGGTAATGTTGTGGACATAGAGTAAGAAGTAATGTTATGGACATAGTATTAGAAGTTATGTTGTGGAAATATGAATAGTATATCAAGTGAAAGAACAAATTTTGTGTAATGTTGTGGACATAGAGTAAGAATCTATGTTGTGGAAAAAGTATGAGAAGGAATGTTGTTGGCATAGTGTAAGAAGTTATGTTATGGACATAGTGTAAGAAGTCAGGTTGTAGACATAGTATAAGAAGTATTGTTGTGGACATAGTTTGAGAAGTAATGTTGTGGACATAGTATTAGAATTACTGTTGTGGACATGTAAAAAATATCAAGTGAAAGAGATGATTTTGTTTAATGTTGCAATAATATATCTAGCTATTGAACATAAAAAAAGTATAAAAAAAATATAAAAAAAAACTCTCATATACTTACCCATTAAGAGTAAAAATGTTGTGAACAATGAAAATACCCAGGCTGTAGCTACAGCACTCTGGTTGAACTCGTCCTTCAGTTTCATGTACATGACACCACTAGCCTTCATCAAGCCACCTAAATACAAGAAAAAAAACTAGCTTTTTAGCAATTACGTACATTTTGATTACTAATTAAAAGGTACTGTGAGCGGTCATTTGGAGTTTTGTATTTTCATTATTTCTTTTTAAAGAAAATAAATTACGGATTTAAAGAATTTATATTAAAAAAATAAAGTGTGTAAAGGGAGCAAGAAAGGGCCTTTAAAATCATTACAGCCACTCATTTACTCAATGAGGTGACTATCATTTAAGAATGACTTAACTGTAGTCTAAAATTTATGTCGCTTGTTGCTGCATGTGTTGCTGTACATTTGAAAAAAATACTTTTGAACTATAGATCAAAGCGTTGTAGGAATGCAACAAAGGCGTCCCATACTCGAATAGCGTAGGAAAATTGTACGCACGTTGCATTTTGACTCGAATTTTGAATTATAATCTTGATTTGTGTTTGTAACAGATTCGAGACACTTATTTTCATTAACTCATGGCGTGATTTTTCAAAATCTTTAGTCTTTCATAAAATTTAAAGACCAACCACGATTTACAGAATAATATGCAGTTATTAACTTGTATGTACCACATTTAACACCACATATTGAATCAATGAGTAAATATTTTTGAACTCTTACACAACAAGAATTATGTTATTGATCTGCAATGCTTCCAATTCAAGATTGATTATTGGAATGTCCTTAATTGGCAGGATAATCATCAAAATAAAATGAAATATATACTGAGTAACAAAAACGAAGTGTGCACTTGGTGAAATTTAAATTTTGTGTGTTTACCCGAGTAAAATATTGGAATATTTGGTATAAAAAATTGCAAAAATTGAATTGACTATACGAGGGTTACATTAAATTGAAATTTGATTATTATTTGAACTTTGATTACATGTAAACTGCTAAGGGTAACACTAGAAAGTTGAAGAATGTTTCTTTTTAAAAATGCATTCTTTTCTTTGCACATATGAATTTTTAAAACTCATCATTCAAAGGCAAGTCCATATGGCGTTACATCAGATCTATGAAAATCTGGAACACTTTTGTTGATCCGCAGACGACATATAAATGCAACGGAATTTGGTTAATGATCACTTAAAGTGACGAAAAGCCTAAACAAATCACATTCCTGTCAAATTTGATACCAAATTTGTGATTTTATTTTACTGAAGTATGTAATGAAGAATGTCCAAGTAACCAAGTGCACACTTTTATTCATAACTGAGTATATACATAAGTAATAAATGACAATTGTATAGTTTGATGAGGGTCTTTAATCTGTTAGAGTTATATTGTTAATAAGTGACAAAAAGTTATATTTAGAAGATGCGAGTGTACCTAGTTAGGTTATTATCTAAAGTCAACCCAATCAGGTCACTGTCTTATTAGGTGTTCTTATATAAAAGAGATAAAATGATAAAATATTGTCTAGAGGTCGCCTTGACCTAATAAACTTAACTTTATATGCATGCGAAGAACTTTAACATATATATGCAAACTTTCATTTTCTGTGACAGAAATTCTATAAAAGTTAATATATAATTATATTTTATTTCATCGAAATAATTGAATAATATGAAAGGGAGACCACTGCGTCAAAATTGCGTACTTAACTTAATTACTTTCCTTTATTAGAACTTTTTGTGGGTAGCGAAAATCTTCCTTCTTCCGTATCATTTATTTTGTAACCTTTATATATGTAGTATGATCTATACATACTTTCATGATTCAGTAATTACAATTTATGTGAAAATAAAGTGTATAAACTTTCAACTTCAGAAAATTGTTTCCGCATTTTGCTGAATCACAACAATCTTACTGAGTTATTTTCCTCCTATTACGAATAATGTTTGCTTTAGCATTATGTTTAATGAATTTTGAGAGATAAAGTTGAGAGACTTATATTTCTAAATAATTAGCTTGCTTTCCATTAAAAGTACTTTGATTATTAAATATGATATACTTTTATGATAACAACTTACCGACATAAACGTGAACAATGACACCTCCAGCGACCACGCCCCATCCCCAACCCCCGTCAGGCATCCATCCAGTCTGCTGAGAGACTTCAATAGATAATAGCGCAGCTTCTTCCGGTTTGGTCTCTTTCTCTCCATTTTCCGCATCGTCGTCTAGTTCGAACCCGACACGTTTTTCTTGAGATTCTTTCTCAGTGTCTGTGGCCGTTTTATTGCCAGCTACTACTTGCCTGGCACTAATCAGCGATTCATTTCCGTCTGCAACAGAATCCGCTGAGACAGTTTTCCCATCGTCCCCACTTCCGGTTGAATCTCTCTCCTCCGGCACGGTCATGAGTCTGCGTTTCTTTACGGTGTTAAAATAAACTTTTATTCTTGTAAAATATCCTCCCCTCAAATTTCTTTATTCATGTTTATATAAAGTGTTAATAAACTAATATTTTTCTCTCTATCTCCATAGTATATCCATGCCATTTTTTGGTCGCCACTCTAATACAGTTATGTTTTTGAGCTTAAGTGATTTAGCCACATCTGAATGAACGTTCTACTTATTGGAAGATAACACCGTTATTTGACAAGGTCCCCGTGCTTCTTTATTTTAAACTCGGCTGATCTAGACTCACATTGTCACGCAAAGAAAGAATGATCATCTCTTGTGCGTTAACTATATATATTTCATTTCTCAAAATGTTGAGAAATTTATAGTACATATATACTATTGAATGATAAATCGTATTAAAGTGCACGTCCCTGACGATTACATTAGCACATTCCCACTGTTAACGTGAAGTGTCGCACGTGAATGGTATTTAGAAAGCGATCAACTGGAATTAGGTTTTTTTTTTTAAAAAAAAAAATGAATCATGATATTAAGGTAGTTCACACATTCTTGTAGTGTGACCTTAACAAAAATACAATGACTTTGAATCTTGCAAAAAGTAAAAATGAGTATGTATAATGTTGCTAAAAGTGATAATTTGTATTTAAATAAACAATTGCATCTTTATCAATTTGTTTACAAACGAAAGTATTTGACAGATTCACCAATACAAGATAGACAACTCCTATAAAGGGAAACTATGCAAACGGCTTTATTAATAACTTTACTGCTTAGTCAGGGGCGGAAATGATAATTTACAGATTGCAAAAAATAATACTTATTGTAGATAAATTATCAAAATATTTTGCAATGTGCATGATAATATTATCTGATATAAAGTTATCTATTGTAAACGCAGACAGTTGTTGTAATTAAATCAGGACAGTTTCAAAAATAGCGTGCTATCACTGAATGACATAATTTTCTATTTTAAGAAATCATTACTGTACATACTTCATGACCAAGTATTTCATTTAATTTTATTGAAACACGTTGACCAGTCAAACTGATCCCTGGGACACCAACAGAGAGGTGTTACCTTAAATTACATATATGAGTGCGTCAGATAAACTTATCACTTATTTCCTAGAATTATTGATTTGTATTTATATTATGTCTCGTTTCCAATGGTGACCATGCAATATTGCTGCACATCATTGCAGACCTGATCTGTCGTCTGCTTCCTTCATGAACTAAATCTATATCTAAAATTTCTGATAATGTGGCTCTTAGACATTTGCTTATAAATTGAGTATAACATGAAACTGAATTATTTATTGATTAACACAGCGTCTTGATGAATTTACAATAAAAAGCAAAGTAAAAACATAGCGTTATTGTAATGATGAAAAGACAAAATGTAATGTAAAAATGTTTTATTTCTTCAACATTTCAGAGATAGATAAATGTACTAAACAACAAAATGCAAGAACATGTTTTGATAAACTTTTTATAAAATAGGTAATTATTTATACAGTCATTTGGTATACTAGTATATAAATGTTTGCTAGTCAGAATTAATGAGATTAAATCTGCATTTATTGGAATTAACGAGATAGTATTTAAATAGAAATAAAGTGTCGATCAAATGTACCAAGCATTTAAATAATGAAACGATCTCATTAGAAAAAAACAACAAAAACTTAACAGGTTATATGACCATATTACGGAAGAGCATTAGTGCCAGGTGTATATTTTTATTTAACTCGAAATTTCGAGTTACTTTTCTCGAAATTTCGTCTTACCTACTCGAAATTTCGACTTACTAACCCGAAATTTCGACATATTAACTCGACATTTCGAGTTACTAACTCGAAACTTCGAGTTACTTATCTCGAAATTTCGACTTATTAACTCGAAATTTCGACTTAGTAACTCGAAATTTCGACTTTCTAACATTACAAGAATGGCCAAAGTTATTAGTTAGATGATATAAGATATAGTAGGGAGTGCAGTTGAACGATGGAGATGGAGAAACGGGTGCCTGGACAAAAACTATTGAAATTTAACTTAAACTTAAGAATGGCATGTACACACCCGACCTAAAAAATACAAGGCTTCCTTTAATTTGTACGTTCAGGCGTTCTTTAGACGTTGTATTGTATCCCATCTGTTCGAACATATCTTTTCACTAATCATATTCTTCTCATCCCTGTGAATAAAACGATCCTATACTTCACGTGTGGGACATCTGAGGAAAGTATCGCGGTGTGGCCAAAATAGGGCGTGCTGAGGCCTTTGTCAAAATTGTTGGACTGACTATATTTCTTGTAAAATCGGATGCTTTTATATTATTCCCAACATATATATAACAACAAGTTCCACTTTTATCAACTTTTATCAACACAATATGAATCAAAGTACATGTATGTATTAGTAAATAATGAATAATGTTACAAAAACATTATTAGTATAAAGAAACGTGACAGACTAACTGGCGTATGCACGACATTTAAAACTTATTTAACACATGATATTGCACAGTTTACAATAGGGTGGGTTTTTGACTTGTTGTTTCTCGACATGATGGTTGTATGTGTGCTTAAGAAAAAGAAACATCCGGTTAACACGGAAATGTGGAAAGTGTGATTTTACAACCCCCCTCCCCCCCTCCACAAAAAAGCGAAGGATATGTTCATTATGTGTGGACAATTTAATCCTATTAAATTGTTCTGTTAAATAAATGTTAAAGGTGCTCTGTCAATGTGCAACAGCTAAGAATGTATCTTGAATTCAATCCTTGGTTTCACCGTCAACCAATAAAAGTCGTGCAATGTAAGTCGAAATTTCGAGTTACTAAGTCGAAATTTCGAGTTAGTAAGTCGAAATTTCGAGTTAGTAAGTCGAAATTTCGAGTTAGTAACTCAAAATTTCGAGATAAGTCAGTCGAAATTTCGAGTTAGTAACTCGAAATTTCGAGTTAATAAAAAACATACACCTGGCACTATTGCTCTTCCGTACCATATATACATACACAGTTACGTTTTAAAACTTAAGTGATTCAGATTTTATTTTAATAGCAACTTCAGATTAAACACAACTGAATAAATTGCCTTCCTTTTTGGCTTAACCGTTTATGGCTGTTTTTTTTTTAATACTGCATGTTTGTAACGTCGTTTTTCATTGGATAATCATGACGTTTATACAATCTATACACATGGCTGCAGTCGATTTATGGATTAATTATTTTCTTCTCTGATTAAGAAAATGTGTAGTATTTTAAATTCGTTATCAAGATTCTTAAGAGGTTATATGACCGTATTTAAACTGTTATTTGCAATATAAACAAACGTTTATATAAGGCCATATAGCATGTCAAAATTCTTTATAACTAATAATATACACGTTTTCCTTTCTACGTTTATACTGGGCTATATAACCAGGTCAAAAATATTCTTTTTTACAAATAATAGCATACTTGACTTTTCTCCCCATTATAAAGTCATCGTTTGATTGTTGGTTAAGTGTACAAGCGAGTATTACTCATAGTTTAATGTCTTTGTCTTATAGACACTGATCCTGAGTAACTACCTGTCATTCACACATGATTTCATCAAAGAACGTCCAGACCTTTTATGTTCACAATTACTGCCGGTTTAAGAGTTGATTATAATGATAATGATGATGATGATGATGATGATGATGATGATGATGATTATTATAATAATAATAACAGTAAAAACGATGATGATGATGATGATAATGATGATGATGATGATGATGATGATAAAATAATAATAACAATAATAATAATAATAATAATAATAATAATAATAGTAATAGTTATATAGTAATAATAAGAAACAAATAGAAATAAATAAATAAATAATAATAATAATAATAATTATAATAATAATTATAATAAATAATAATAATAATAATAATAATAATAATAATAATAATAATAATAATAATAATAATGATAATAAAAATAATAATAATAATAATAATAATAATAATAATAATAATAATGATAATAATGATTATGATAATAATGGAAATGTTAATAAAACAATAGATTTTACAATAATCATGATTAACTTAAAGTAACACAATAAAGACAATTGTTCTCAATGTTACTCTTATTCTAGAGTTCAGACTCGACCAAAGAGTAACGACCACCTTACTTTGACTATTACGAGTCATTAAGACATGTTGATCAGATATCTAATCACACTCGCGTTAAATATCTTAGTTTCAATAAAGTGCAGATAAAAAATTTCGGTTATCAGTGGTGAAACGTTTTTCGTGTCATCAAATAAGAAAATATGTAATAATTTCAGGTCAACCCTTATCGGGGACAAACACCGTTTTTCGACACCGTTTGTGAAACAGCTGTTCTTATAAGGTGAATGAAATTGAGGCTAACATAAAATTATTTTATGGTTTACTCTTTAAAATTCTGTATTAATTAGAACATACTTGTTTAGGCTGTGACAAAGATTATTATTATGTATTTTTTTATCTTTTTTTTTTGTCGTGGTGGTGGGGGGGGGGGTAGGGGGGACAGCAGGGTATAGGATAGGTAAATATGGTAAGCAACACACTCTTTATATATCAATTACAGTGTATAGATCATATAGTAAAACTGTTATAATTTTTTATTCCGGATTTCACAATCCATGTACAAAATGTGCGGCACATTCTTTTTTAAAGCAATCGCTACATGTTTGTTATTGTATCTTTCAATCATATAAGCAAAACATATAGGTAGAATGATAACTAACAAAATAATTTAGTTCAACAATGTTTTACCTTTGAAAAAAACGAAAACAAGGAATATGTCCTTAATATGTTATTAAAGTGGCAGTCTTACATTGCATATTTTATAAAATTAAATAGATTTTTCTTTTTATTTTAATTATCATGCACGAAACTAGTTTTATAACTAATAAATTGTACAAGTATTTGACAAAGGGAACTCTTGCACTTGATAATATAGATATTTCGTACGTCACTGTGACCTTGACCTAATGATCACAAAATGAATCGGGGTCTCTCTACAAGCAATGGTAAATGTCCTATATAGTTTCTACATAATTTACACAGTGTGACCTTGACCTTTGACCCAATAACCTCAAAATCAACAGATAACGTTTACTGGCTATTTGCAAGTTCCCTCCTAACATTAGCATTGTGATCTTTTTCAAGTAATTGATAAGATTTTATACAAAGTACCCCTGTGCCATTGATCTTTAACCGAATGACTTCATAGTTCTTAGAGGTCATTTACTAGTCATGACTAAACTACACACTAAATCTTGAGACTGTGGACTAAATATCTTTAGCGATTGATAGGATTTTTTTTTATTAATCGATGTTACATTGACTTTGACCTTTGACCTACTGACCTTTGAATCAGTCGGGATTATCTTTTTGTTCAGACCAACCTCAAAATCAAATCTTACGAATATAATTCAAGGCTTCTTTAGTTATTGATCTAACAACATTTATGTAGTCAAGACCACAGGGCCCTCGACCATAAATATGTCTGACCTCAAAATCAATAAAGATCATCGTCTAGACATGGTCAAACTCCACACCAAATCTTAGAACTGTATAGCTTTAGTTATTTATCGGACATACATTTAGTAGCTAATGTCACGGTGACCTTGATCTTTGTCAATAAAAGGCCATTGAGCAATTTCCTTCCAAATGCATAAAACACGGCATATTTCTTCTCAAGTAAATGATAGGTCAAGCAAAAGGTTTATACTCACGTTCGTTCGTTCGTTCGTTCGTTCGCATCCATCTCATCACAGTATGTACTTATATTGATAAAGGTCTCAACATACGGTAAGATACTGGTACAACACCAATTACAAGCAAACCTTAATGTGTGAAGGCTGCTATTTCTTGAATTTGTAAAACTTTGAACTAGGACATCATCTATTTTGTAATTCGTGTTGGCAGGTGACAGTTTTTCCAATCTTATTTTTCTTGATAATGTGTTTAATGTATATTTGGCAATAAAATAATAAAATAATTCGTTTCTTCCAAGAGAGCTAACTCGTTTTATACAAAATGTAAGTATTAACCACAGTAGTCGTTCTTAGATTTATGCATTTAATTACGTGTTTACATTGACAGAGAAAGAAAACAAAGATAGCTTCATGATGAATCTTATTCACGAATATCAGGGAAATAATGTCACGCAATTAAAACCAATTCCACGGCAGCCAACGAGCCCTTATTCAACGAAATTGACCCAATTTGTAGAACTTAGTGTGGTTGCGTGGAAAAAAAATATTAAGAAAATCAAAGTGCAAAGGCTATTTGTGGCTTTATATGAAATAACTTTTTGTTGAATAGTCAAAAAGTAAACATCCCCTTTCATCGGAAGTAATTGCAATGAGGACAAGTTTGCTTCTTTAAAAGCATTCGTTCAAATGGCGAGGATACGTGTACTTTTTAAATAGAAACAGTAGATAATGGTGACATAAGGATGGATGAACGTTCAGTGTAATAACACAATATTAACACCACCTCGTGCGTTTAAAAACGAAATTTTGTTTTCGTAAAGCCTAGGTCACAAATAAGAAAATGCCACCGGGCGGCGTCTGTTTCTCCAAAAAATCGAAATATCGGCCGGCGTCCGTCCGGCGGCAGTGACTATCGGACGGCAGCAGCTGAAAATTTTGCTCATCGGGCGGGCGCCTTCGAGTTTTAAGTAATACTTAAAAGCTAACGGCGGCCGGACGATAATTTTTGGGGTCAATGAGTATAAATATCATCGAGCGGAGATCGCTCGGTCGCCGGGCGGCGACTGGGCGATAATTTTTGATCGGGCGATTTTTTTGTTCTACTAAAACAGCGTCCGATTTAAAAGGCGTCCGGGCGGACATCGGCCGGGCCCCGCCCGGTGCCTGAATAGAGACAAGTAGTCAAACGATTATCGCCCGGTACCCGGACGATTCATGTACAGGCACCGGGCGGTCATCGTTTTATCATCCGGCGACCGGGCTGCTTGTGTTTGTTGTAATTTCAGCTTGAAGAAGTTGTAATTGCCTTAAAAATATATTTGTGAATTTCTTTTGAATACTAGTAAACATGATTTTTTTCTTCAATGTCCATGCGAATGTCTGATTGATTTTCGCCTTCTACGGCCTCGATACTGGCCGTTGGTGACTCGTTGTCAACAACACGGACCAACTCCTTGGCCTTCCCCTTGGCTTTGGCAGCTGACTTCTTTGCTGGCATAATTACAACTGGCTGATTTATCTAGGATGTCATTAAATGTAAAGTCATTGTCGCCCGGCGACCGCGCGGCAACCGTCCGATTCACTTTTAAATCGCACAGGCGCCGTACGAACATCGGGCGGCGACGCCTGATCCGTTCAATTCTTTCTGTAAAATCCACTCGGCAAAAAATCGCCCGACGACTGTTTCTTTCATGACCACGCAAGATATCAGATTTAAAATCGCCCGGCGTCCACGACATCAAAAAATCTGCCGATTTTATAAAAATCGTATAATCGGACGGCGCCCGTTTTAATTGTGACCTGGGCATAAGTAATAATGCATTCCTCGTTAAGCTATATCATGTGTATGGTCGAATAAATTCCAGATACCACGAAAACTAGTTTCATGAATGTTTTTTTAAACCTTTATTTTCAATATGAAAGGAAAAAAAATATTTACCTTAACATCAATTATGACACCGGGTCCAATTAATTTCTCCATTGGAATTTCGTGCATTCTCAATTTACCCTCGGCAAAATGTGAGGGTGCGTCCACATGGGTCCCACCGTGGTCTGCTGTCTCAAACTTGTTTAACTCATACCTATATAACAGTCGAAAATCAAAAATAGAATATGTTTTAAAAAGAAATGTCGTTGGAACAGACAAATTCCCCTAAAAAAGCAACAAATTCCCCCCAAACAGAGCAAAGGAATGAATGAATGAATGAATAAATTAGGAAATAAAGGAAGGACGAAAGGAAGGAATGAAGGAGGGAATGAAGTAAGTAAGGAAGGAAGGAAGAAAGGAAGGCAGGAAGGAAGGAAGAAAGGAAGAAAGGAAGGAAGGAAGGAAAAATGCTTATCTCAATCGAAGAGAAATATAAAAGAGAACTTTTTGTCTAAAAGGTGTTGGACTAACCACAGCATGACATCAATACATACAAAGTTCTTTCGTAATTGCTATTAAAACGCTTCAATTAAAAGGATTTACATTGTACTTTCTTTTAAATGATTGCACAATATACCAGGCATATATCGAAAAGTTGTTACCAGTAATCCCCGGTGTCGCCACGGAATATGATGGTAAAGACAAATGGAGGATCCCCTGGGTAGAACAAGGTATCTGATCCAAGCTCGTGAGATAGTTCTACTACTTCAAAATCTAAAGCTTGAAGAAAATTTCTCACCAAAATGATGCTGACGATTAAACTGAAAGTTAATTTCATTTTCCTTTCTCTTATATCTGAAATAAATTAGCTGATGTTAACTTATAAGATATTACGAAAAACTGAATTTTATTTGATGAGTTTATATATTAAAACATTTTCTTTTTTAAAAAAAGTCTGAAAATTAACAATTTGACATATTGACCTAGTTTTTAACTCTTGTTGAAGTATGTCCGGATTTTTCTACGATACTTTAATGGAAATTAAATCAAAACCTTACCTCTAAAGTGCAAACAGTCATACAATATGGTAAATTCATTGACTGATCCTAAAAGCTCGTACTTGAGCACTTAGTGCATAAGTGAGGCAAGAAGACTTTGATTTTACTTCCTTTCTTTAGTTCGTCTTTTTTAAATTCATTTATTTATTTATTTATTTTCATTTGCCTTTGAAACAGCAGCGAAAATAATATTAATTTCATTATTTTTATTTTAAAAATTATATGTAGTATCGTCTAAATAATTTTGGATATTTTGAAAATAAAAGGAACAGACAAAACAAAAAAGTGTTATTGTTAAGATTTTACGTTAATACAAGGCGACTAATGTGTATGCGTTACCGTCCACCCAGACAGGTTTTTTTATTATACTAATTCTACATACCAAAATTAAATCCAGTAAAATTTTATGTAGTATCCTTCTGAGAAAAAATAATCAAAAGTTATTCGCATAAAATATCACTAACATATAAGTATCCGCACATCAGCTCAATGTTCAATTTAATTATAACACGTTTTTATTGAAACCATCTGCTACTTATTGCCCATACATAAATGTTTAACTTAATAACTTGTATCAACGTGTAGAAAAATCTATATTAAATGAAAGGCCCGATCAATGTTTGTGAGATTATCAACAAAAAGCAAGAAATTTTTAACACAATGCTTAAATGTTTTTCTAACATTGGTCTATATAGATAAAATGACCCAATGGAGAGGGGGGGGGGTAATGACCAAAGGGGCATAATTATTTTTATTTTTCTTTGTACAGGTTCACAAGGCAATGCTACAAGCCAGATATCTTAGCTTTGTGTATTGTAGCTTCACAAAATAACACTAAGGTGCATTTTCCGATGTAAAGCGTATAAAAATAAAGTAACCCACGTGATGGTGCCAATTTTGAAAGTCCAAAAAGTCGATAGTCTGGTAAGAGGTAAGAATACTTCTTGAGAGAAAGTAATGTCTCCAAGAATACTTCTGACGGGAGGCCAGTATTCTATAAAACTATTTTTGACAAAGTACGAAACAGCTTCTTGTGCGAAGCAAGAACACTTCTGCTCAGAGATAAGAATGATTAAGACGTTATGTAATAATACTTCTTGTGAGATGCAAGAATATTTCTGCCGTGAGATAAGAACCATAATGACAAAAAGGTAACTTCTTGCAAGATGAAACAACTATATGTACTTCAAAAAGTACTTCTTAAAAGGGATAACAACACTTCTGTCAAGAAGCAAGCAAGTCAAGAACTTTTCTTCATACAATACATCTATAGCATTTCTGACAAAAATCCATAAAATCCTCTGACAAAAAGTTATAACACATCTGTCAAGAGGAGAGTTGGCATTTCTAGTTGAGGATCGTGAACTTGTGTTTTGATGTTTTGATAACAAATGAAAAAACAGGTTTAACATAAAATATAAAGTACATTTCAAAAATCAATATAGCTAACTGAAAAATAGCAATAAATACTCAGTTTCTTTTGTTTTAAATGAAAGTAACATCTGGTTTTGTTGAATACATTTGTACTTTAAAGTAACAGCTAAATAACCATAATAGCGAGATGTTTAGCAGAAAAGAAAAAAGAAAAAAAAAGAACGATATCATAACATATAGATATTTACTAATTTACTACATATGTTGTTTTACATATATCTAACAAATGATGAATTTTCTTTTATTATTTCTAAAGAATGAACTGTCACATGGCAAAATACCATACATATCTTAAATATTAGTAAAGACTATTGCCGTTGGAATTAAACTATGGGAAGTTCCTCAGAATTCATCCGGCTCATTGTTATCATTGTGTTAATTTAGACCATTGCTAATGCTTTACCCCCACTTTGAAGAGTATTCAAATATGCTAGAATCACTTGTCAACTGCTTTATAATTGAGGATAAACGTATTTCATATTTTGCATGATCAACCAATATATTTTTAAGAAAATAAAGTTAAACTTTGAAAACAGCCATTCATTGTGGTAAATTTTAGAGATATTTTGGAAAAGGCTTTTTATATACAGAAATGTTCAAATAAGTGTTTAAAGTGGGTGGGCAATTTTATACATATTAAAAACATTTTTCATAATGATGATATTATAGATTATTTAGAGTTTCATCATTTCTAGAAAAAACAACAACATTCTGATAGCAAAGTTTTTTAGTATATCCATAACTCATAAACCACATGGTAAATTTTATTTAATTTTTGCATACAGGTGATCTTTAAGGCATATATCTGTCCTATGTTGTCAATTTTACAGTTGCTTATAGTGCCCATTAACCATGGTTTACCTTAAAAACATGAAGCTTACTTCAATCACTATTGTCATCTACAAAGACATCAAGATCAACAACAAGCAATTGGTAAACTTAAGCATGGGTTATATAAGGAAACGTAGTTGTTACCCGAATAGATTTCGAGCACTTGATCACTACCTTAAGTAACATGACTAACCCCCGTTTTTGTCATTTTTCTTGATAACCCATTGCAAAAATATAGATGATGTTGTGGTTTATACAATATATTGACAAAAATAATGATCAATCTTTATTATATTTGCAAAAGAGAATAGTGTAAGTCATCGTAAAAAAGAAACATTTAATTGGTAATTTTTCATATAAAAAACGATGGCTAATCAGACTTTACAATTATGACCATACCTTTGAATACACTATGTCCCATATGATTGACTACACAAATTTTGCCATATTAAAATGTGATTTCACTTGGAATGTAAATGTATTGAAATACTCAGGCGAATATACAAAAGGGGAAGGAAGACTTTAAGGACATAAGAAGAAATTATAGGGGAGTTGTCCTTACGATATTCTAAACAACACATGGCGCATATTTTATTTGAAACTTACTTTATATATATTTAATCCGCTTTTAAAGTATAAGGGTGTATAACTGACTCACAACTTATTTTTGCAATTTTGGAAACGAATACATGTAATTCTAAAATACCCGTATAAAAGAAATATACTTCTATGTGTGGCTATTTCTGAGAAATGTCAGTTTCATAATATGTATAAAGATAAAATGCACCCGGACAGCGTTCGTAGAGAGATATACAACGGGGATTACACATTGTACCGAAAAGGTATTTATTGTTATTTAAGAGTATAATATATTTACTAAGGCCTAATGGCATTCATTTGTATGAATTTGTATTTTTTATTGAAATATAATTGAAGATTTGAAATAAATATAGCTTTCTGTTCGAAAAACAAGAATATGTAACAAGGAAGTTTATAAAGATTTCCTTCAAATACATTAATATCTTTGTATACTATTTATTTCTTTTCGTTATATTCGCAATGATTTGCTAAATGAGACATTATACCCATCCAAAAGAAATATTATGAGTGAAAAGGTAAAAATCAAACAAAGTTTACATTTTGACATAATTCCTTTTAATTCTATAATGTAATTTGGATGGACGAAAATAACTCACATGACCCAAGGAAATTTCTACAAATATTCATCAGAATTATTACATGTTACGTTCAAATTTTCATAATTTTCTAATAAATATGTATTCAGTTCAGCTCATCTTTACAAAGAAAAAAATGAGCATAATGTCACTTTTATAGTTTTGATATTACAGGAAAAGTTGGCGATTGGAAAAATTGGTTTACAGTGGCAGAAAATGAGGAATTTGATAAACACTATTTGGAACTTGCTGCTAGTTGTGGAATGCGGTTTCAATTTACGTGGCTGTAATGTATGAGTAAACAGTTGTGTTAAGATGTATGTCTTTGTCAGTATTTAATTCATTTGAGGTCCGGCAGTTAAAAATACACGTAAAAGCGGAAAATATGCTCATTTTCAATGAATGTATGTTATTTCTGTATGCAATACATAGTTTATAAGATTTTTTTTTATATTTCTCGCATACATTTCATTTATTCCTATTTGAAAATTGTATTTATATATTACAATTTTATAACTAACGTTGTTTACTTATTATATTACGTATCAAGTGTTTTTGATATAAACATTTGTATTACCTCATTAAAGGTTTTTTATATGTTTGCGTTTCATTTTTTATGCTTCTTAAGTTCTATAAAAATGCCTCACGATGTCTCTCTATTTCCTTGCTTATTTGAATGAAAATATAAAAAAAAATTCAATTTGTCTCCGATCATACTTTTTTTAACGAAATGTAACAGTTGTTAATTTCCCTCTATTTTTAGAGTGGCGTCCGTGGCCGAGTGACTAGTTCGTTGACTTCTTGGGTTCTTACTTGCTAGCTCCTCACAGTTGCGTGTTCGAATCCCGACTGGGACTTTGGATTCATTCATGTGAGGGGGCTATCCATCGCCTAGCTTACGGAACGTCGGTGGTTCTACTCCGGTGCCCGTTTCTGCCAGAAATAGTGCAGCCTTTTTTAAGGAAAGGCATAATAACCGTTGCCGTATTTAGACTGTAAATGTTTTACATTACACGAGACTGTAAATTAAATTGATGAAGTGAAAATTATCGCCGAAATGCGATATTGAGACATAAAACAGAACGATTATTGGGACATTGAATATCAAATAGTAATCCCACTTAACATGTTAATTATATCTTGAATTCCCTTTTTACTTTTTCATTAATCTTAGTACATCTTTCTCAAGTTTGATTTTTAAAAAATACTTTGGCTTATCTGGAGGTATGCTGCTTTAAATGGCTGTCTTTGATACAGAGTCATATCTAAGTTGTATATTTGTATTGGTTCTGCTGGATAACAATGAAACATCGCTGAACATGGGCAACTTGTTGATAATCAAATTTGATGCTACACGCATTGTTTAAGACCGAATCTGGTGTAATATACCCAAACCCTTCAACATTTACCTTCGAGGGCAGAAAAAGTACCATATCATTGAATTATTGCCAGCAGTTTTGTTCCAGAGCTAACAACACGCCTGAGATCACAGATGTAGCATATATGGTGATAAACATTTATGGTGATAAACATAAGCTGAAATCTTGATTCACGATAAGTAATTCATTTAAACAAAGGATATAAATTAAACCATTTAATTGGCATTACTTAATCCAATATATTTATTTCAGACTAGATTATTGAAATCATGCCTGATACTGTACATATGACAATGTCAGCATCTTTTATTGAAGAATACATTCATGTTTTGAAGAAGAAAAAAATCTTAAGTCGGGTGAGTAATTCAAAGCTGACCCAATTTAAGTGTACACCATGTAGAGCATTTTGCACTCCGATGTCCTTGTTGTGAAAATATGGAATACAACTTGAAAATAGTAATTTCCTTATTTGTATTTTTAGACCACTACATGTACTCATGTCATAAAACAGTGATTCTAAGTTCGGTAGGTGTAACAGTAAGACGGTATTACGTGTATTAAGCAAGTAAAACAATTAAAGGCTCATTAGGCCTCAGAAATGCTATATTTTTTCACAAAATGTTTTTATTTTTGATATCTTGTTACAGTTTTGAAAAGAACTTGATTTGCCACACAGATGAACTTTTTTTTAAATTTTCTTGCTCTGTTGGCAATGAGTATGATCATAGTGAATGAGTATTTTGTACGGAATTAAAAAAAAACTACTTTGTTTATATTTTGCTACCAGCACAACTTTCTTCAGTTGTTAAACATCTACTATGCTCTAAATCTAAATCCAATATTTAAACCATTATTAAACACATGTTTGACATTTATAAAGAATTAAAATAAAATGGACGCATAATGTTCCTTTGGAGATAATATAATAATATGTGTTAATTTAGTATATCTTTTACACATTTCAAAATTGTTATTTAACCTCCTTTTTCATAATTTCTAACATTAAATGAAAGCGTTCCTTTATCCACCATTTATAACAGTAGTTCACAATGTCATGCATGACACGTGTAGAATTACTCGTGCTCTGAAAGTCGATTTGCACGAAATTCACGGCTTTTACATGGTCGGTACAAAAGACCATGGAAAAATACATGTATTTACACACGTTGCCAGGCAACTTACCGCGTACATGGTTGAGCGGGGTTATGATTGTCGCCTGTGTTTGATTTTGGGGGGAAGATGTGCAGGGTTGGAAAAGGTATAAAAATTTATATTGAAATCTATGGGTGTGTAAAATAATCATTCGGGGTTTTTGCTTTTTTCGGCTGTTCAGAGGATTTTTTATTTAACTTTTCATTTAAAAAATTAAAAATGAACTCGGAAACATTTTTTAGTTAAAGATAAAATGTTTTTTGGGTTGCAAATTTGCGGGGATTTTAAGAACGAGTTTTGGGAAAAAGAAGTTTTTCCCAAAAAATCATAAACCACTTTTTTGAAAAAAAGGGAATCAGATTAAAGCCCAAAATGTGAGCTTTTTTGTTTGGGAAATTTTTTCAAATTAGCGGTGATTGAGTCAGGGGGAAACGGTGAGGCCCCTGGTTGTGTGAGCGCTAAGAAAAAAAATTTGAACTTTTCGCAAAAAAATGTAAAATGGCAGACAAGTCACCTAGTGGTTGGTCGACTGTACACGAATATGAGCAAGACGATTTACCAAGCGATGATGAGGATTCAAAGAGAATAAAAAAGGCGGAGAAAGCAGCTGCGTCCATTATCAAACAGCGCAATGAAGCAAAGAAAGCGCACAGAAGGTTCATAAATGGTAAGTTTAGTTTAGTCAGTTTAGTCTGCAAGACAATTAAACACGTGATAGAGTGTAAAGCTATGGGTGTCCTGATTGTACCAAGCTTACTGGCCTTTATTATTTGAAGATAACAGTTTTACAGGGAAAAACTATGTTAAGGATGTCTTAGAATTTTGTGACAGAAAAATATATGTTTCATGGTAAAAACAAAAGATATCTTTTTGGTTCTAGAAAGTTTAAGGGATCTGTTTTGGCAGTTAAACTTGATGCCAGATCATAAAAATAATTATCACGTTAATTTGTAATAAAGTATTACCGGAAGGACTATATAGTTTCATGGGTAAACGGTCGGAAGGACCAAAGTCTGGCCGGAAGGGCCTAAGTATGGCCGGAAGGGCCCAAGTATGACCGGAAGGGTCAGGGCATATGATTATGTGCAGCAAAAAAAAAAGGGCTTGAACAGGTCTAGGATTTCATGATATTTACGGACAGTCTGTAAATTTTTGGACGATCCATAATTTTACAGATTTTTTTATCTGTAAATTTACAGACATGAAGTAAGAAAAGAGCAGAAGTTGCATTCAAATTTAAAACCGCATGTTAAAATTAATAAGTTTATGTATTATATGAATAAATGTATCAGTATGGTAAGATTCAGAACAATTTGATGACTTTCAATTTTCACTTTTAACAAAAATTTCAAAATCATCATACAAAGATGAAACTCACCCCATTACCTTTGTAAATATAAACAATCAATAAAACAACTTGTCTTATGCTGCGGATTTTAGTGTAAAACTAAAAACAGCAAATTTCACATTAAATATCTGTAAATTTATGGATTGAAAAATCTTTAAAATTTCAGACTATCTATAAATTTACGGACAGTCCATAAATATCATGAAATCCTAGACCTGTTGAAAAGCAATAGCTTTATTGTTTCAGTATTTTTTTCTATATTTTGCTATCATTTTATTTATGTTATTATGTTTACTTATTATTATTTTTGTTGTGCGTAATTTTCACGTGTATCTATTTTTCGATTTTGTGAACAGCGTTTGATGTTTGTTTAGCCTAAAGTCATGGTAATTTTCTAATTTAATGTTACAGATGTTTTCATTCTGGGTGTTTGGAAACGTATAGAAAGAAGTGTTGCTTACAACGTTGTACTTTCTCATTTAGCAAGAAAATTACCAAAAATTATTTTGCATAGTAGATCTTTTTATACAAGTTCAAAAAGTGGATAAAATGGTGCAATGATAATGATTTTCGTTCTTTATTTCCAGCAAATGATTTTCATGTAGCTTTTTTCTTGACCAATTTAATACAAAACGGTACTTCGTCATCTGTTATAGAGGCTGTGTTTTACAGTTTGAAATGGTCTCACGATATAGTTGGTGTGAACAGTCCGTGTGATTCAAAAACTGTCGTTTTATCTTAGATGCCGCCAAGAAACTTTGTAGCGCCCCAGGTTATTTAGCTGATTTATCAAACGATAGTGAAGAGCATGTTTTTCGGTCTTTATCTTCATGTAAGAAAACTAAGTCTTTTAGATCAAAGAAAGGAGTGCTTATTTTATACTCGAGTTAGGGAACTGTTACGCGAGATGCTTGTCGAAGTAGGCTTATACCCTAATGAATATGGGACTCACAGTTTAAGACGCGGTGGCGCTACCGCCAGCGCTGTTAACAATGTATGTGATAAGACTTTTTAAAAAGCACGGGAGATGGAAAAGTGAGCATGCGAAGGACGGTTATGTATCTGAGGATATTAATTCGATTCTCAGCGTTTCTCAAAATCTAGGATTGTAATTCAGTTTCGTTTAAGTTAGTAGCGTTAGTTGTCCCGTACTTTAAAATTCGGCGCTGGAACAATCGCTCTTAGTCAATTGTATATAAATTGTTTATTTGTTTTGTTGTAGTGTAGTATATGTAAGTTGAAGGGCTTAAGCTTGTAAATGATTTATGCTCGGTTGAAAGAATGGAATTAGAGCATAATGTTTGATATATTATTTACAATGCAATTTTGTTTTTATGCAACATAATGTTTTTTTGACGCAAAGCAAGCATATACAAAAATTGCACAACATATTTTAATAATTTGACGACTTTGTAAATTTTGTACATTCTACGGAAATCGGTTTTACTACGTTTATTACTGGGTCTTGCAATTAGAAGTACCCTAGTTATTAACCGCGCTTTGAAGGTGAATTAATGCGTTTTTTATATATAAAAAAGTAACATTTTTTTGGTAAAATGTCTGTAAAAATAGAATCCTCAATGAATGAAAGTGAAATGACACTGCCTTGTCATGTTAGGAGAACTAGCATGAATTCGCTTTTGACAGTGCGATGTCGCCGCACAGCAACACGACGATGCGACTTAATTTTGGCGCGGGAAGTAATAGTTACCGTACGAGGAATAGGTCTGCATAGTATTTACAGACCCGGGTGGCGATTTGAAGACCGAGAGAGCGTAGCGATCGAGGTTTTTAAAAGGCCACCGGGTCTGTAAATACTATGCAGACCTATTCCGAGTGCGGTAACTATCTTACCTACATGCTCTTTTGTTTTTCTATCTATACATCAGTTTTTAGCTCAGTATTTATTAATATCACTCACAAGAAACATATTACTTATATACTTTATCATGTTTAAGAAAACATTCCAAAGCCAAGCAAAGATACCATCCGCTACGCTCTTGTAATTCATTCGTTCACAAATCAGGTGTTATTTGAATATTCTCGTGATTTTCGTGGGGTTTCATTAGGTAATGTACTTGTTGAGTTGAGTCACAGAAAATGAAAATAGAACTTGTCGAGTAGGGAGGTAAGATCATTATTTTGATATATGAATACATAACATATTAATAATATAAACAAATACTGAGGAAGATAAAAAAAATGTTTTCTAATCATAAAAACGGAACACTTTATCTTTATATAATAAATTTCATGTTTAATATTGATGATCAGAGAATTTCTTATATAATTAAAATATACGATTTTTTTCAAAGGAAAGTAAATGACGGGGTTCTATGAATAAATATTAGAAGTACATGTAGTAACACCGTTATGTAAGTTTGGTTTTGTTGTTGTTGTTTTTTATGATGCCTGATTTTAAATGTTCTTAGAATTTCATCCATGTTTGGAAGTATTTTCTTTCTGTGTATTCTTAATTAGCATCATCCGTTATAAGACCGCATGTAAGCATGCGGTCTAGAATGGAAGCGCAAGTCGTTTTCTTGGTACTGGTATACAAAATCCAAATTGTAATGTAAAAATAACTGGGAAAAAATGAGAAAAACGGTCTTATACTTAAGATGAAGTATACTCTCACTGAAAGTAATATTTTGGGAAAGAAAGATGCAGAAGTTGACTTTGATTCGATATGCACCAATAATATAATCGTCGTATATATCCTATAATGCAGAATTGTTAAAATAATGCAGGATTGTACAAATTCGGACATAGTTGTGGAAATAAATACCGAAAACTAGTATCTTATGAAGCTATATAGTTCGGCAAATGTGTTAGGTATACCGAAAAGCAAACTTTAAAGAAAGGCCTAATTTAATGTGCGTTGTTATACTCATTAATATCGGCGAAAAACAAAACTTCAACGCCAGAACAGAAGCCAGTTCCTTTTTCTCACAAATAATCTGGAATATAAGTTATGAGGGTACTTACAGCCGTATGCGTTAATTTATTTCGATTAATCTTTAAAATATATATCGACCCTTTTTTCCTATTCAAAGTAGTCATTATCCCCCCCCCCCCACAATTCAGCGTTATTTTACGGTGAATATTGTGTACTGTAATGCACGAGTTTCTCGACTTCACATATTTTCTATTGTATAGAGAACAATAGAACAATAACCGGCCGGTATCTATTTGCAGACCTGTTAACCGGTCGGTAAGTGATTTACTAGGCCGCTTTTAACAAAGGAGCCGGTAGGTAATAGTTTTTACTCTATTATAACCTGATCTATTCAATGCAAAGTAATTTGAATCAAATACATTCGATTCAATAAATCACATATTTCTTTTGCTGTAGGCAAAATTGATATCTGTTTATTAGAATACTTTCCTCGTGTATAAAACTCCACACGGCTCTAATCTGTCCAATTCGAATTATCAGATGAGTGAATTTCACTACCATCAATTTGCGTGGTTAAGTCTATTATTATTTTTAGGGGGTGTCGAACGTTTAGATGTAAGATATTTTTTAAAGCGAGGTTAAAGGTACGATACTGAGTAATGGAGGATTTTAGCATGTTGACACCCGTCAGCGTGTGTATATTTGATAAAATTATTAGAGTCATTAACTATCAAATCGCAAATTTTACGTGGATCATATGGGGCGCTGACCTACATATATTATCTCGAAACCATGGTAGAAAGGATATTGAAGGTAAATTGGCTGTAATTGATTTTGTGTCAGTGAAAAAAATGATAAGATCAGAGCCCATATCGTGAATGTAACTTATTGAAATACTTATTATAGCATGGCATAGCAAATGCTTTTGTGCAAAGATATTTATTGACGATTTAATGTCCAAAAATCAATCTGTACGATGGGTTTTGGTACGATAAGATAACTGTAAGCTGCAATAGGTTAGAACATTTTGACAGTTGTAATTAGTGCTTAAACCCGTTATCAATCTTCTTTAATTGATCATAGGATCATGCTGAACAGTTCCGGTGTTCTCACTGTTTCTTCTTGCGGCTGACGTCATTTACCTTGCTTGTACTTATAAATACTCAAATAATTTGTCACCTTTACTTCAAGATTTAAATTCCCTTTGATTTTTAAGATTTTTATTCACCCTGTAGATTTTCTGTTCTTTTTTTTCTTATCTGAAGTAAATGACTTCAAATTGTATGCAGTTTACCGAAAAGGCAAAACACTCATCGTAAGAGACCAAAAGTTTTGCGTACAGTTAGTTTATCGAAACAATTATCATGCGCACAGTAAGAAATACGGTAATATTGTGGGATACATGCGAATAAATCTTTGCGTTCTTTTTTCTTGATTTTAAAGTTTTGCTCTTTAGTTAACACGTTAATTAGTGCTATTACTAATCAAGTATCTGTTTCAATATATTTGTTATTGTATTCTTATAAAATGTTTGTCAGGTTGCAAAAACAAATAACCTCAATAGCTTTCTCCTTACCATGAAATATATTCTTTATGTGTATCATACTTTGGGGACCTTTCTCTTGAAAATAAGTCAGACTAAAATCGTTTACATAATTATATACATTATATATTATATATATAATATATAACCGGAGTGTAGCTATTAGTTACCTGCGCTCCAGAGCATGTCCATTGACTCATTTTATCTGGAACGACAAAGAATGGGATAGCGATAGAAATTTAATATTCAGATGATCGTTCATTGATTACTTTTTTCTGGGGTTTCATGTTGTGATAACAGGGAACGTGTTTTTAGTTTTGCCTATGATAGAAAAGAGAAAGAACTCTTTCTCATACACAAGTATATGGCCTGCTCCGCGTGCACTTTATTATTCGAACAAAATGTACAACATGCAACAAATATATGAAGCAAACCGACTCTTACCCACGTTATTTGTCACGTATCGTACCCTTTCACATCGCTTAAGAATTATCGTACCTCTATGCATTCGACACCCCCTTGTTCAATAATGAAAAGGTCAGAGAATCGAATTTTTCCCGAAGTACGGCGGAGAGTGCCGGAAATTTTTCCACTTCACACATTTAAGATCACGTGACCATTTGAGTTATGATCAACAGCCAACATTACTTTTGGAGGGAAAGTCGTACCGGGAAGATGAGAGGACTGGTGTTCCTTGATAGGAAAGTAAGTGTGTTGATTTTTATGAATTTTGTCGATTAAATTCTTCATTTATTTTCCAGATACCGGCCTGTGTTGTGTACCTGCTTATTTTTATAGCCAGGTATGTACATTTGCACGTGATGATTGTCTATACAGAAATGATTTGCTCTTTTTAGTTGTTAGTGTTCATTTATTATGATAGATCTACATATGCTACTTTAGTTGATATGTTGAGATTTGAAAAGGGGTTTGATAAGTCGATTTTAGATCAAGCTGGCCAGCCGCGCGACGTTCTATACATCGGCGGTTTTTGTTTATTTACAAACTTCAAACACTTCTCCCGCGTGCTGATGTCTATGACGTCACACCGTATACAGACCAAGATGTATATAATACATGTACAAATTTGGTGCATATATATTTATATATATTTCCTACCTCTCTTTACTATAGTGTTATTTGTGCATATGCACATTATGTTGATGTGTTATAAAAATTGAAATGGGTTTATGATAGTATAAAAAAATGTTTTAAAATGTAATTTTTGCGTTGTTAGTGATAGTTGTAAAGTAATTTAGTTATATGTAAAGTGGTAGTGAATTGTTGTTTTTCAGGGCATTTCCTGCCAAAATGTTTATAGTATTAGTGTTATTTTAGTAGATGTGTTATGAAATTAGAAATTGGGCTGTGCTCGTCCAATTGTTTTTAAATGCGATTCTGCCTGACGTTGCGTTTACTCGGGATTTTAAATGTGCCGAAATTGCATAATACCTAATTAATAACTCTAATTAAAATTATGACACCCACCTATATAACTATATAACCCTAATGTGCTCTCCTTTTGTCCCTTCCTATATAAAAT